>NC_087200.1:144377959-144516894 GCF_015104395.2 Macrobrachium nipponense | reverse complement strand
GAATGCAACCTACGTCTTCACATATGAATCGAGAGAAGGATCTCAAGATTCATAACCTGTGCTTACAAATGACTGAAAACGCTAACCGCTATTTCATTGCTGTCCGGTGAGAAGTCGTAGTTGCAATGAAAGCGGGGCGTTCTTCGGTAATGAAAACACAGGTGAAAGCCGCCTGGAAGAACTGCTTCTCATGGGCTGAACATTTGGAGGTAGAGCTGTCAGGTCGAGGAGTAGGCGATGTCTTCTGACACATCTTGTAATTCGGGTTTGAACAATGAACAATTGTACACCTACGAATACGAGATATTTTGAAGACAAACTCAGATGTCTGCAAAATCATTCGCATTATCGCAGTGCGATGCAGCGGGAGACTTGTACAGACTTCAGTTACCGTGCGGTAAACAGAAAGATGAAAGAGTCCAAGAGATATCTCTGTTGAAAATTCTCGCAATGTCGAAGGCGATGGAATCTAGCGTCACCGCAGTAGATGGTCCTTCATTATTGCGAGAATCCCCTGTTAATCAGAGACCTAAGTCCATGATTGTTAGGCAGAGATACGGTTTCGGTAGTCAATCAAGCAGGGAGAGAGAGACATACATGACCGTGAATCTCCGGAGGCCCAGCTGATACTGAGCTGCTATGAGGCAGTTCAATACGCAGTGTGAGCCTGCTGACTCGTCATCCTGAGTTGCCAGGTAATCCATTATTCCACGAAGGAATGCGTTCGGCTAGAACTACCGAGCATAAAAGATATGCTCGGGCAATTATATTTAGGCGAAAACGAATTTCGGTAAATATAAAAGTTGAAAGGTGTTGTCGTGACAAAACCTAAGTATATAAAATTGAAACTGAAAACTCCTGGGAGGTTGCAGGCAACCCCGAGTTGCAGTTCAATTAGAATACTTCTCGTCTAAGTCGCAATTCGTAAGAATAACTAGGATATGCGCCTACCCCTCGGACAATTCAACTGCTTAGCAGAATCATGTCGCGAGGTTAATATACGTAGTATATTTGTAGGATTCTGAACAACGATCTCCATCCTAAATTCTTTCCTTCAAGAAAACAAAATAAGGATTGGAGATCGACCACCTTCGTTCTCTATAAAGAGAGGTGAAGGAGAAGTCTTCCTCGAAGGAAAGCTTCAATGTGAACAGAATACTAAGACGATAGTTCAAGCCAAACTGGATATTCCCCGTCCGATCTCCTCTATCCAGGTTGGTCGCCTACTGTGAGATGGTTTCTTCAGCAGCAGTCTTCTTCACAATGCTAGAAATTCCAGGAATTCGAGCATAGGCGAGGTTCCCGATTATCGTGTAACAATCGGGGATTCTCGTCTCGCTCACTTTGGACCGTGGTCTCGCGTAAGTGTTTGAAGATCGTAAAAAACTCGAACACCCTGAATGCGCTAGAAATTCCGTAGAATTCTAAGCAGTCTGCGAAACCCCCACCGAATTCGTCAAACGATATCGGCTGGTGGTCCTCTCGATTCCCGTAGAAATCGAGAATGGAGCAGGATTCCTCCTCAACGACCGGGGCTTACGTCAGGTAGGACCCGAAGGTCCCCCCGGTAGCGCGAGTCCCGAAAGTGGGATCCTACAAAGAAATCATCTGTAGGATCCTTCCCCTTTCCCTCGTAGCCGTAAGGAGAGAGGGAATGGGGAAGGAATTGGATACTCGCTCGCCTTCCCCAGTGGACTAGCATTGGAGAAGAGTAGGAGCAGCCATCGCCTTGCGGCGATGGCCTCTCAGAGTCTGGGAAAACGTATCGTCAGGAGAAACGTTTTTCCCGCGGAGGGTTACGAACTCTCACTGTAGGTAAGGGTCTGCCGCCACTGTGAACGTCGTCTGGGTGGGGCTGATCGACACCTGACAGGAGAGAGCCGAACCGTCCCTCCGACTCATTCCAGTCCTCGTCGAGGTCGAAACCTCTCAGGAGGACCGAAGGAGTATTTAAATACGGTGTCCGAAGACACGTAGAAAACGCCGCTGTCGCAGTAGAGGAGGTGGAAGTAGCTTGATCGACCGGCCAGAACTGAGAGAGCCTTCTTGTCCGGAGACGAGAGACACTGGTTCGAGACAGAATCGGCAAGCTCCGATCGCGGCAGACCCACCGCGGTTTGGGTTCCCTCTCTGGGCCCCAAAACGACTCGAGCAGAGACGTGGGCTCTGCTGGTGGGAGCGGCAATCCTTCCGCAGGGTCATTATGCTGACGAATCAGCTTAAATGACTTCTGCAAATTCCTCTGTATCTCGGGAGTAACCACGTCTTGCGGAGTAGGACCGTCCCAGTCCCTCCAACAAGAATAGATCCCTAGATACTCCTCCTTCAGAAGGAGGAAGAGCGGCAGACCCCTGACGGTCGCCTCCAGCTAATTGCGCGTATGTCCTGGTCGGTCCTAGAACCGTGCCTGGTCCATACGGCGTCATAGCGGGGTCGCGAGCGGCGCACCTCTCGCGATCACTCATAGGTACCTCGCTCCTCCCGGCGTAGCCCTAGGAGGTTGAAGGTACAGGAGAGGCAGACCTGACGCTCCCCCCTAGCTCGCTGGCAGGACCAGCGTGCTTGGAGGGCTGCTGCTGATCGTCAACCCGCTGTGGCGATCGAGCAGCATGCCTAGCCTTGCCGCTCGCCTGAGGCGAGAGGCTTGGCTGAGAACGTCGACGCTGATCTCTAGCGTCAGGCGAGCTGTTGCTGGTTACCGTCTCCGCCCGTCCGGATGGGAGCGGCGTCAGGTGACCTGCTAGGCTCGCTGTCACGGTGAGAACCGGCGAGCGTCCTCTCGGCGCGGTCGAGCGCTGGTACCAGCCGTGGCTGGTACCGACGGCCGCGGGTGGGGACCCCGTTCCTCGCCTCAACCCGTTATGGGAGAGGCAGACCTGACGCTCCCCTCTCGCTCGCTGGCAGGACCAGCGTGCGTGGAGGGCGCTGCTGCTGGATCGTCAACCCGCGGTGACGGTCGAGCAGCAGGCCTAGCCTTAATACCGCTCGCCTGGGGCGATTGGCTCGGCTGAGAACGTCGAGACCGATCTCTAGCGTCAGGCGAGCTGCCGCTGGTCACCGTCTCCGCCCGGTCCCATCGGGAGCGGCGGACGGGTGACCTGCTAGGCTCTGTAGCGCGTCGAGACCGGCCAGCGTCCTCTCGGCGTCACGTTAGCCCGAGCAGCCAGTTGATCGCTGCGAGAGCGTCCACTGGCCTGGCGAGAGTTGTGTGCACGACTCTCGCCAGTCTTCTGCTCCGCGCCGCTGTCTTGACGGCGAGCGAGCTCGGGCGTCAAAACTTTGGCTGGACGGTCTTCTTGGAAGAGCGTCCACTCGGTGCTTCTCGCGAACGAGAAGCGGCCGAGACGGAACCTGGTTTAGCGGCAGCCCGCTAGCACCAGGTGAGGACGCACCAGCCGAGGCTGGTGCCCTCTGGTCCCCGTCGACTTCTTCTTTGCAGAAGAAGCGACGGGCCCCGTTCCCGAAGGAACAGTGGAGGACCCAGCAGAAGAGCTCCCCAGCTCGCCTGAGCGAGCCGGGCCCTTAGAAGATCCCGAAGGAGTCTTCTTAGGGGGAAGGAGGCAACCTTCTTCTTCTTCGGCTGTTTGGCCTTAGAAGTCGAAGGGGAAGGAGAGGCAGCGGACGACGAAGAAGACGACGAAGACGACGACGACACCTTCTTCCTCTTCTTCTTCTTCTTCGCCAGGCTCCGCAGGACAGGCGTCAGGTCTTCCATCCAGGAGGGAGCCGGGGCAGTTGCCGAAGCAACAGGGCCCGACTGCACCTGTCCGGAAAGACCTGAGACTGTGACAGCATCACCAACAGCAGGAACAACAGTAAACAGGTCCAGGAACAGCAGGAACATCTGAAAGTGAATGAGCAGCAGGCACCTGATCTGAAAGGGAATGAGCGGCTGGGACAGCAACAGGTACGGCAGGCACGGCAGATACCACAGGAGAGACAGGCGTCCTGTCGGCCGCTACCGTCATCCTCGGCACTGGCGGCAGGTCCAGGGGGGTACTCTTTGGGCAGCGGCAGTCCGGGGTCGGCAATACAAAGAACCCAGGTGGCGGTGGCACCGTCCTGATTGGCACGGCAGGAATTGGTTCTGGATTGCAGCCGTGGGTGTTACCGACATGACATGTGGTGTGTACGCCAGTGCGGTGACATCTCATATGCTGGTGTCGAGATTGTGGTTGTTGTAGTGGTTACCGTATCATGAGTGACCACTGCCGACCCCGCCAACCGCTGAATCAACCCCTGCAGTCCCAGCGACTCCCACACCTGTTCCAGGTCGTCCTCGCTGATGGCAACCTGCGGAAGCAACAGTCGGGTTAGTTAGAGGGGCTTCCTCGCGCCTGGGGGAGAGAACCCACCCAGAGAGGACGGAAGACCCCGAGTACAACTGGACGTCCGTTACCAAAGGAGTCACTGGACTTTCCGATGACTTCTTGTGTCTCGTACAGCACCCACTGCGCCTCTGACGAATGCTACACGTTACACAGGGCTCGTTGCGGGAGCACTCTCGCCCCCGACCACGAGTACAACCTCGTGAGGATCTACATCTACATCCAAGGTCGTCTCCCACGGATGTAGCACCTGCGGTAACATAGATAGATTGTATTAAGAGGGGTTCCCTCACGCCCGGGTTGGGGGAAGACATGCCCATCCGAACGCAAGGAAGACCCCAAATACAAAATACAATGAAGAAGCTGAGACGGGGGGCAGGAAGGAAGACGAAGAATCGGCTACCAAGGGAGTCGCGGGAGCTTTCCGACGCCTCAAAAAGACGACGTTCTGCATGAAACGCTTCGCTTCACCCCCGCACTTAGCATTGCAAAGTAATATGAAAATGAAACATAATACTGCCCTTGAAACGATTCACTTCATAGAACTTAAAAGGAGAAGGATCAATTCCCGGGTAAGAACGAAATTGATCCAGAGTCATTCATGCAAAATCAATATGAAAAATGAAAAGAATATGCAATTGCGAATCTCTTTCATTGCATTCTATTATACAAACTTAAAGTTCGTGCCGAGCGCAATCACACTCTCGGTAACGAACGCACAGGGCAAAAATATAATGAAAAAAGTACTTACATTTTTCAATTACACCCTTCGCCCAAATACATGACTCGGCGCGAGCGTGCCCGTCCTCGGCACCGAGACATAATTCAAGGGGGTTCATAACTTAAGTAATGAAAATGAAAACAGTGTACTTACAGTTTCATTTTCAAGTCAAACAAACCATTAGTAGAAACACAATATAAACAAAGCATACGACGATGAAGCGGCAGAGAGCGATGACGAACACGTCCTCACACCCGCGGCCGCCGAAAGCAAAAGTGATTTGTTTAATTTTTCCTCCAGTCGCGCGGCGCGCGACGATCGGACAAGCAGTTAACTACCGTTCTCCCCTTGTTCGAAGCTTACGACCGTTCCAGCTGCCGCTAGCTACTTCCTATTGTTAAAGGACCGAGGGTTTGTATTACGTATCGGAACAATCCAATTTGTCTCGATAAACGCCCTAACGCGCATTGAAAGAAAACCAACAGGGACAGGCATTTTGTTTTCTAGCATAAGCGACCACCAGGAAAAGAGTTGCCAGGCTGGAAATAAGTTTTCCCATGTGCTGAGAGTGTTACCAAATATGTTCCTACACTTTCTATGCGAGTAAACGTATTATTACGGGGCTGACGACTTGACAAGCACAGTTAAAGTCTTGAACGTAATATCCGTTGAAGGCGCTACCGAGTAGATCGCGGTAAACGTATTATTACGTGGGTGACGCTTAACAGGTTATAAACTGTTTCCATGAATTCTAGTTGTCATAGTAATGCAATAATGATAAAATTGCTTTAATATTTATGTATATATACTTCCAATACATAGCCTAATTTCACCAATTTCAACGTTTTGTGTGTAGTCTTATACCCAGTTTGGAGGGTCAACACATACCGAAATGGCAACAGAGAGAGAGAGAGAGAGAGAGAGAGAGAGAGAGAGAGAGAGAGAGAGAAAGGAAGGCGGAGGAACGAAGAAAAAAGGGATGGGGGGGGGGGGGGGGTTGGGGAGAGGGTAGGTGGAGCTTTATACGCGTGTTCGTATCCATTTCTGCATAATGGAGTTTTTGTCTCTTGGTACAAGGACAAGTGTCGTTATTCTTTACGATTAGTGATTCACGATACCCTTATAAATTACGGCACTGGGTGTAATGCACTATAGCAAAATCTCGTTCTGTTTAAGAGTGTTCGTTACAGAAATAGGTATTGCCCCAAAAAACCTGCTTGACTGTCTCTGAAACCCATAGTAGACATGCTGCTTAGTTGTCAATCAAGTTTTTATAACCAAGTATTTTTACAAGCTAGCTATTGAATAAATTTTATTTTTCTCAGTCAAAAACATATGCCCCTCAATGCTAACTTTCCTCTTTTAACGACTTTCTGGTCATTGCAAATTCGGCCCCATAATTTCTTATGGTGCGAAAACAGACAAGAGGCCCATGGACCGAAAACGATTGCGTCACACTACGGCGATAATCCAGCAGTAAAACATCTTCATATATCCAAAAAGTAAATAATAAAGATTATATATGCATTACGATTATAACAATTACATGTATAGCTGATAACAATCTGCATGAATAACTGGTAAACTGTTCTGCATGACAGTTGAGTATAGCAGGAATTATTTACAATAGGTACGAAAGTCAAGATGTCGTGACGTCATAATACAGAACTTGAAAGAACGTTCTAATTCAGAAATAATTACTTAAATTTGAGTCAGAGTCGAGTTACTTTTTCAATAACGAATATTTTCAAATTAATCATCATAAATATGTAAAATATTGATGTTTTACTACTTATTTAAAAATTAGCCAAGAGCACGCTTCTCGTCATCTTCTACCCCAACAGCTGTTTACGCCTGGCTTGTTGTTGATGAGAAATCGTGTTTCGATTGTTGTGATAAAAGTGCTCCAGCGTCTGTGGGTACAAGTGGTGTGCGGATTTATCACAGGAAATGGTTAGTTATTGACACAGCTACTCCGTAAACATCGAGATGGCGTCAATCTTCGAAACATTTTTAGTTGTAAGTAAAAATTTCTAAAGCGTTTTGGTGAGATTCCACTGCCGTGGGCGCCATTTTCAGTACCCTCTTGTTTAAATCTGTTTAAATCTTAAAATTTGGCCTTAATTTCTAACTTTGGGGAAAATACTTACTTCGAAAGGAGAGTAGAGGTCTTTAGCTCCGTTTCTCACCAACAACAAGTCGCGACTGATGCCCATCTCGGGTGTCAGGTCGCGTTATAATGTACTTTTTCGAGGGTGGCTTGCACTGATGGTAGCTGGCCTGCGTGGCCTGCTTTGATGTTTTACCCTATGTAAAATATTGATGTTTTTACTATTTATTTTAAAAAATTATCGAAGTGCACTCTTCGTCGTCGTCTTCTACAAAACAGTTGTTTACTCGGTGAGGAAAAGTTTTTCGATTGTTGTGATGAAAGTGCCCCAGCGTCTGTGGGTACAAGTGGTGTGCGGATTTATCACAGGAAATGGTTAGTTTATTGACACAAGCGACTTCGTAAACATCGAGATGGCGTCAATCTTCTAAATACTTCAAGTTGTAAATAAAAATGTTGAACGCGTTTTGGTGAGATTTGCACTACCTATGTTTGACACCGTTTTCAGTACCCTCTGTTTAAATCTTAAAATTTGGCCTTAATTTCTAACTTTGGAGAAAATACTTACTTCGAAAGGAGAGTAGAGGTCTTTAGCTCCGTTTCTCACCAACAACAAGTCGCGACTGATGCCCATATCCGATGTCAGGACGCGTTATAATGTACTTTTTTGGGGATTGTCCAAGCTGATCATACATGGTCCACTCTGGACCCTAGGGTATTTTACCCTATATCACATTATGTTGACGAAACTTCAATCTTTTGAATGGTATGCTTAGAGTTGTAATTGTATTCTTATTTCACCAATTTAATATCGAATGAATAAGGCCTGGCCAGTGCGATGATGATGGATCGCCCGCGGTTGTTTACCCTAATTCAGGATACTGAAAGTGCTAAAGTTATTTTTCGGGAAGTGACCGCCTATCTGCACAGCGGTGCATTACCCGACTTCCTAACCTCCCTTAGGGCACTGTACCCTGACCTGGTCGGAGGGTCTTTGCTCCCTCTAGAACCCCTCCCCCTAACAAAAAAAGAATAAAAATTAGCAACAATGAACTTAAGCCTAACCTCCGTTCTGAGTACCTAGCCCTAGATCCTATAGTACCTAGGTAGGTAATAGTCCCGTCATTCTGCAAACTAAACAGATAGGCTAGCCTAATAGCTAGTATAGGTACTAGGTAGCCTAAGCAGGCCTAGAACTCTTCATTCCGCTTAACTTAGACGGCTTTCTTCAAGATCTACCGAAGACTTATTACTAGGTAGCTAGGTCTATGAGAATGTGGAGCTACCAAGACTGAAAAGAGAGCCGGGCCGATTTGGCTACAAAAACTAGGTAGCCTAGAAGCAAGCTTGAGCGAGGCCTAGATTTAGCTTCGGCTGGAATAAGACGAACCTTTCCAATCGAGACTAATCAGAGCGTCCTCGCGTCCTGTGCACCGGTTCCGAAGTTCGACATCCAAGTCAGAGCGGCCACTCAAATTAGGTTTTGACACTTTGTCGGCTTCTTATCACGGGGTTTTACCTTCGTCGTGGTCAAGTTTCACCGTCTTCCAGATGTACACATAGATGAAAGTTGTACCCACCAGTCCACAGACAACTTCACTCTTCTTCTTTCCACTCTGAGCGGGACGGCAGATGGGCGCAAACGTCAAGTCATGGATGGTTGTGAGTGACACTTGTGACTCGAATTGTAGCCTTAGGATGAACGCTAAACGGAATGTGAAAATGTATCCTCACACCTCACACACACACACACACACACACATATATATATATATATATATATATATATATATATATATATATATATATATATATATATATATATATATATATATTGTGTGTGTGTAAACGGGTGTCCCAAGAGCATACAAAGCGATTATTACTGCAGAAGTGGGATGAAACTGCTCAGAAAACTTCCTAAACTTTAGGTACTTCATACGCCTACGAAGATGACCCATCTGCATTACAACAAACATTCACGTTATGCTACATTCAACTATGTCTTGCTAATACCCTCTATGCTAAATGTGAGAGGTGGACAAAGAGGCAGGTAGAAGTGTACTGATTTTTATTACTGTTGTTTGTTGTTGTTTAAGATTAAGCTGGCTTGTCCAGCACGGGCTCTTGCTCACAGAGCAGCCCGTAATTTTTTATTACAGTCAAGGGAAATATAAATATACAGCATGCGGACGGAAATGTGGTCACCGACCCGCGAGAGAGTAAAAGTGGGTCGGCGAGACCCGATTTGTGTTTCTTGAGAGACATAAAATACAAAATATAAAAGTACACATTATGTGGTTATACAAGCTTTATACACTGACGGAAAGCCCGCTGAATGCTCTCTCAGGGGGAAGTAAGAACAACGCGAATGATGAATTATGTACAGAGAAAATTGTGAATAAGCGTTGTCCTTACAAATCTCCCCTCCTAAGACAATAATTAGGTATGATTGTTGGCTGACTTGTTTGTACTTCGGGTAGTCACTCGCGGAAGCGAGCTGGACAGCGGAGGCGCCCTCGGGTGCGTGATATTAGTTGTTGTGGTAGATCCTCGGGGTTTTCCGGGACGGGATGCCTCCCCTGAGGTGATCCTCGGGGGGTTCGACCGTCTTTCGAGGGCGGCCGCGGCTACGGCTAGGAGGCTTGGCGATCGAAGGAGTCGCTTTTTCCGAGGAAGATTGAGGCGCCCTGTGGAATCCGCGTCTGCGAGGTCCTGTCCATGATGAAGGCTGGTTTCAGGGCGATCGATTGTGACCCAGTCCTCGCGACCGTTGAAGGATAAGAGATATGCCTTGTCAGTGCGTTCGTAGGACGCGGAAGGGACCGAGTAGGGTCTCGTTAGAGGCGGGCGGCTGGCGTCGTCCCTGACGAAGACGTGCTTGCACGATGATAGGGCCTTCGGGAGGAAACGTTTGGTTCTGTCGGAGAAGGTTTTGACGCAGGGCGTGAACTTCCGGCGGATTCCCAAAGCCTGGCGATGGAGACGTCAGCGTCGTCGGCATTGGTCAAGGGAAGAACTCGCCAGGGACTGTTAATGGCTCCCCGTATACCTTCTCCGCGGGTGATGCCTCGCCGTTTGCCCGCGGGGCAGTCCTGAGACCGAGGAGGACCCACGGTAGTTGGCTCTTCCAATTTCGTCGGTGCAGCGCGCCATCAGGGAAGCCTTGATCGAACGGTGGACTCTCTCCACCATGCCGTTAGCTGCTGGGTTGTAGGCGGGGTGTGGCATCGTTTTTAGCGACGTTTCCATTAGGCGGGCGCAGGGCAGTCCACAACTCCGACAGGAAAACTGGTCCGCGGTCTGTCGTGATTTCGTCTGGCACTCCGAATCGACTGATTCCAGCTGGCGAGGAGTGCTTCGGCACATGCTTTCGTGGTCGCCTCCGACATCGGCGTTGCCTCGGGCCATCTGGTGGAGCGATCGATTACCGTCAGGAGGTACCTGGCGCCTTCCGACGGGGGCAGGGGGCCAACGACGTCTATGTGGATGTGGCCGAATCTTCGTTTCGGCTGCGGAAATTTCCCCACGCCTGATTCCGTGTGCCGACTGATTTTGCTAGTTTGGCAAGGCACGCAGGTCCTGGCCCACTCGAGGGAGTCCTTCCGAATTCCATGCCAGACGAACTTCTCCGTCAGGAGGCGCACCGTCCGTCCGGCCCGAGGGGTGCGAGAGTCCGTGTATGACGTCGAACACGCTTTCCTTCGGGAGGCTGGGATCAGCGGGCGCGGCGGCGGCGAGGCGGCCCGTGCTGATGTCGCAGAGGAGCGTCATGCCTGCGGGTCCGAAAGGCACGTCTTCCCACTTGAGGGCGGTGATAGCAGTGCGGTATGCGGCAGTCTCCGGGTCGGCAGCCTGTTCCCAAGGGCGAGGTCTTCGTAGTCGACCCCGAGACGCACGGCGTTGATTTCCTATCCTCGATAGGGCGTCTGCCACGGGGTTCTTCTCGCCAGGCACGTACTGGATGTGCACCGAACTCTGCGATGGCTGCTAGGTGCCTCTGTTGTCTCGCTGACCAAGCGTCGCCCGCCTTGGTGAAGGCGTGTACCAAAGGGAGGTGGTCCGTCCTGATCGTAAAGGGGGAGCCCCTCGAGGAGGTTAGCGGAAATGTCGCACTGCTTGGTACACTGCCAGGAGTTCGCGGTCGAACGTGCTGTACCTCGTCTCGGCGGCTGATAGTTTTTTGCTGTAGAAGGCGAGTGGGCTGGGGCTCGCCCTGGACCACCTGCTCGAGGACAGCCCCGCAGGCGACGTTGCTGGCGTCGGTGGTGAGGGCGTAAAAGGTGCAGCAGGGTCTTGGTGGCATAATGTCGCCGCTCTGGCGAGGGCCTCTTCGTCTCGTTGAAAGCCTTCTCTTGTTCGGCCTCCCACGTTAGGGCCTTTGGTTTCCCTTCAGGACCTGTGTTAGAGGAGACATGGTGCGGGCGGCGGCGGGGATGAATCGGCGGTAGTAATTGACCATTCCGATGAACTCCTGCAGGGACTTGACCGTGGTTGGTGTTGGGAACTTCTGCACCGCGCCTACCTTCGAGGCCATGGGGCGCACGCCCGTCGCGGAGATCTCGTGTCCGAGAAGTCCACCTTCTCGGCGCCGAAGGTGCATTTGTCGAAACGGACGACCAGCCCCGTTTTCTGCAGGCGCTTCAGGACTGCTCGGACGTGATGTAGGTGCTCCTCCAAGGACCTGGAAAAAATCAAAATATCGTCGACGTAGCAGACGCAGAAGGGCAGGTCCCCCAGGATGCTGTCCATCAGGCGCTGGAAGGTGGCCCCTGCATTCCTCAGGCCGAAGGTTGAGTAATGGAAAACGAAGGAGCCAAAAGGCGTGATGATGGCAGTCTTGGGGACATCCTCGGGGTGCACTGGACCTGGAAATAGGATTTTAAGAGGTCCATTTTTGTGAAGACCTTCGCCCCATGAAGGCCCCTGTCAAATCCTGCCCCCATGGGGTTTTTTTTTTTTTTTTTTTTTTTGGCAAGGGGTATTGGTCGGGGATTGTAGCGAGGTTGAGTCTTCTGTAGTCTCCCGCAGGGCCTCCAGGTGCCGTCAGGTTTCTGTACCATGTGCAGGGGCGACGCCCAAGGGCTCGATGCTTCTTGCAGATGCACATTCGTTCCATCTCCGAGAACGCCTGCTTCGCCTCCTGGAGGCGGTCTGGAGGGAGTCGTCGGAACTTCGCGTCGTGTCGGGGGGCCTGTGGTGCTATGTGGTGGAATATCCCGTGCTTGGGCGGCGTCCCTGCCGCCTGACGAAGTTCCGGCTTGAAGACTTCGGGGAACTCCTGCAGGAGGTTGCCGTATTTGTGGGGGGCGATGGTACAAATTGTAGGGGGGGCGCCCGCCTGCTGCTAGTGGAAGGGAAAGGCATGTCCCCGTGTCGAGGAGGCGTTTGCGGCCCACGTCCACCAGGAGGCCGTTCTGCGCCAGGAAGTCTGCCCCCAGTAGCGGGATCCTGACGTCCGCGATTGTGAATTCCCAGACGTAGTTTCGCCCCAAGATGGATATATCGAGGGGCTTCGTGCCGTAGGAACGGATGGGGGTCCGTTTGCGGCGACGGGAGGTTGTTTTGTCGGGCTCGCGGCTACGGTCTTTTCCTGACGGCGGGAATAATCGAGTGCATTGCCCCCCCCCCGTATCCACCAACATCCTCCGGCCGGAGATCGCGTCGCGGACGTAGAACCCTACGGTGTGTGGTTCCGACGCGGCCGTTGCCACGGCGGCCTTGGTTTTGTTTGCCGTCGTCGTTTTTTGACTGTTGGAAGGTGTTCAAGGGCTTTCGCACCTCCTGGCGAATCTCCCGAAACCTCGGTGGAAGCTGCACCAGGAGTTTTCACCTCGCTGCGTGTGGGAGGACTTCCCTTATTGGGATACGGCGCGATCTCTTGCGTTGGGTCGTCGTCGTCTTCTTCCTTCTCTGCGGCCAGGCACACGGAGGATCGGGGGGGGGTCGGCGAGCTTCGCGGCATTGTTTGACAACGTCAGCTTCTTTGCCTTCTCTAAGTATTTCGTCGTCCTTAAAAAATGGGTGGTACGCGTCGGTCAGCTGCTTTCGGACGTTTCCCCGGCTTGAGGATTGCCGGCCGCAGGAATATTTCGCTGCTCAGGCTGATCTCTACCTTTTTTCCGTCGGGGCCTATTCGGGCACGGACGAGGCCCATCACAGTGTCCCAGGCATCTTGGGTGTGCGGCGCCGCGCATGGGGTTCGCGACTAGGTCGAGGGCGCGGGCGGCCCTTTCAGCGATAGGCACGGAATAGGCTGTCAAGAGCCTTTCTTTTATTTCGTCGAGCGTGACAAGTCCGATTCGTGCTCGACCGGTCAGCCAGTTAGATATTCGGCCGAGCACCTCTGTCGGGAGAGCCGCTGCGACGAGGTCCGCCTGCAGCACTTTGTTTGTGAGCCCCGCGATCCGGAATTGCCCTTCGGCTCGGAAGAACCAGGAAGACGGGTCAGCCGTTGTGAAGGGGGGCAATTTGACAGCTTGAGCGGCCGCTGTGTCAGAGTCCGTCGCTGGGGCGGGGTGAGGCCCGGGTTTCCCCGCGAGGTTTCCCGCGAGGTACTGTTTGCGCCCATTGTCCTCTCTCACAAAAAACGGTCGACAGAGTCGTGAATGGCGGGCCAAACCGTTTGAGGAAACGCCTGAACACAACCTTGGGCAGGTAATGCCGTATTTAGTCCGTTAGAGGCGTTGGTTATTTCCACGGTAGGAGCTTTCAGAGATCTATACTGAGGCGCCGTATGAGTCCGTTAAAGATCTCTGAAGGTGAGTGGCGGTAGTGAGTCCTTAATGGCTGAGCCAAACCGCTTGGGGTCACCGTCACTCCGGGGTCACCAGTTTGTGAGAGGTGGACAAAGAGGCAGGTAGAAGTGTACTGATTTTTATTACAGTCAAGGGAAATATAAATATACAGCATGCGGACGGAAATGTGGTCACCGACCCGCGAGAGAGTAAAAGTGGGTCGGCGAGACCCGATTTGTGTTTCTTGAGAGACATAAAATACAAAATATAAAAGTACACAATATGTGGTTATACAAGCTTTATACACTGACGGAAAGCCTGCTGAATGCTCTCTCAGGGGGAAGTAAGAACAACGCGAATGATGAATTATGTACAGAGAAAATTGTGAATAAGCGTTGTCCTTACACTAACAATCCCTTTTCACCAACCTAGGTGCCATTTTCCATTTTCTCTATATGACCAAAGCATCTCAAAAGACTGATCCTCCTATTACTTAAACTAACTTATTTTTCTAGTTCTACGTATTTTGTTTTTCTCATCCTATCGGTTCTCCACAAGCCACAATTATTATGCAACCAGCATCCATACTTTACTTCTGTAAAAGAAGTTAACTCACTATTTCCTTGGGCGATGGACGCTTTTCATAACTTAGTTTCTTATCCTAAAACCTCACACTTTTAGCATTTCCTATTCTTTGATTTCTTGCTTTACGCTATCCATAAAGATATTGAACAACCAGGGAAATAAAACACAGCGTCGTCTCAAACTCACTGTTCCCCCCAAGTTCCCAACCAGTTACTCAGCTACCTACAGATTCTAACATACTGTTCACCCTCGACATAAGCCCTCTAGCAATTCTATCTTGAGCTTTTTCTGTCTGTTTAATCTAGGGAAGATTTTTTTCTCCATTTACTTTGAAACTTCTCATGCAAATATTTCAAAATAAACACTTGATCTATATATACCCTCTCCCTCGTCTTAACCAATGATGGACTTCCTATTTCAATATTTGTCACTTGTCTTGCTTCCCCAATAAAAAAAATCTACTATATCATGTAGGAGTAATAGTATAGGTTACCCCCATATTCATTAGTATCCTCTAACATTTCGCACTTGCACAAAATTCATCTAACCCATTTCTTCAGAACATTTTCTTCAACCAGACAGACATATCATATACACCCAGGTCAGCCACCCAACAACAGTACAAATTAAAAAGGGATGTATGTTACTGTAATGTGGAAATTATATATAGTTTGTTTGTTAGTATGGTGTTTTTACGTTGCATGGAACCAGTGGTCATTCGCAACGGGCGGAAATTACAGTGATTAAGCCTCCTGGCGCCTGTGAAAAAATTGGAAAAGGTACTGAAGAGAAGGCTTAGAAAGGTTGTTCAAATCAATAGCTGTGGATTTGGCTTCCTGTCAGAGATCAACAACTGCAAATGCTGTTTTTGTGATAAGGAAACTTAGTTACTACAGGGTAAATACTAGACGAAGAGGGATTAAACCATATCTATGTGTATCTTGAAAAGATATTAGGCAGAGGACCGAGACAAATATTTAATAGGGCATTACCAAGGCAGAAGGTACTAAATATACTCTATAAAATAGTGATGTTACTCTACCGTACCACTAGATTAAGAGGGAAGACAGAGCAAGTGTCTCAGAAGAAACTGATATAGAACCTTTGGTGTCCATCGAGGATCGGCGCTGAGCCCTTTGTTGTTTAGTATAGTAATTGAGTTGAGTTGAATATAGAATTTAGGCCAGAGGTCAAGTACTGGGACCTATGAGGTCTTTCAGTGCTGAAATGGAAATTGACGGTAAAAGGTTTGAAAGGTTTAACAGGAAGAAAACCTCGCAGTTGTACTATGAACCAAGTGTTAGGAGAGGGTAGAAAGTAAAATGAAGAAAGAGAATATGGAAGGCTGTACATTAAAAGGAACGAAAACGGTTGCAGCTGCAGGCCAAAGGCACGTTGCAAAGAACCTTATATAATGCCTACAGTGCACCACATGAGTGTAGAAAACGGGATCCTGTGAGCTTTCATCTGCAGAAGGCTTATGGCTAAAAGCAGAATACTGCAGGAAGATGTGGTGGAAATGAATAAAAGGTGGAGAGGGGTGGAATGAGTCAATATAAACTAAAGGAATATGGTGCTTAATTATTCTAGCGTAAGTTGGGGAAAAGGATGTCAACTCTGTAATTTGTATAGAATGTAACAGATGGTGACACAAGAGATACTCAAGATTACAAAACATTCACAGATTACCATATTTTAGATGCTTGAAATGTAGTACTGCACGAGGAAATGGAAGAGAGAGAGGGGATTGGAACCCACACTTGTGTTAGGTCTTGGTCTTGGAAGAGAAAGATTTCTTTTACTTTGGGGTCACGTGCAATGAGAAGCAGAAGTTGATGGGTGCATCATTTATGGAGTAAAAATGGCTAGGAAAAAGGAGAATTGAAAAAGTGTGTGACTATGCAGTGTCAAGATTCATGCCCAGAGTACGTGAGAGGATTAAATAAGAAAAATGAGAAACCGGCAAATAGATGTTCATTTAATCTTGTTTGTATAGTGTATATACGTTGCGTGGAACCAGTGGTTATTCAGCAACGGGACCAACGGCTTTACGTGACTTCCGAACCACGTCGAGACTCGTAAGTGAACTAATACCACCAGAAGTACACATCTTTCACTCCTCAATGGAATGGCCGGGAATCGAACCCGCGACCACCGAGGTGGTAAGCAAACAGCATATCAACCAAGCCACTGAGGCTCTGCAAATAGGTATGGTGTCAAGAAGTTGGAAAAAAGACAGGTGGTTTGGACAAGTGATGAGAAGAGATGAAAAACAGGCGGTCTGATTATAATTTTTTTAATGAATAGTTTAGGCAGAACTGGCCATAAGGGTTTGTTCATCATAACTATGCAATATTAGATTTTATGATAATACATTGCAACATTTCAAAGAATCAAAATGTAATAGATATTAGATAATCTGAAAATGCTGAGGTTATTGTTTTCTGTAAAAAAAGTTATTGAGCTGGCTATTTGTCTGTCTGTCCGCACTTTTTCTGTCTGCCCTCGGATCTTAAAATAACTACAGAGGTTATGGCTAGAGGAATGCAAATTGATATGTTAATAATCTGTAATGGGAAAAATATTACTTTAATTATTAGTGATTTATTTAGGAATTGATTCATTATCCTCCTCTAATATCTTTACACTGCTGTTGTAAAAGTAACTGGAACTGTGAAATGTTTTCGTTTCTGTTGTGGACGAGTGTGGCAGTGTAGCCAGTCCCTTGTTTTGTTTATCTTTCACTTTGAGTATGGGAGCGCTGCCCTGAATCTTTTGTCTGCATTTTGGTAACACTAACAACACATGTAAGAATCACGAATGCTTTCATGTGATGAGGACGTCAGCCGGTCCACCCTTTCATTTTGGCTATTTTACCAAATTGCTAATACAAATGATTATCTATCCCTTGCCAGGGATCTAGTCCAGGGATCTAGTCCAGGGGATCTAATCCAGGGATCTAGTCCAGGAGTTCTGAAGACTAGGTAAATTAATCAAGTCCAGGAGACTAGGCCTGGGAGAAATTTGGCATGATGTAAGGAGTAATAAAGAAACAAGCTGAATACCAGGAATTTTCTTCAATACCACTAAAATGGAAATCAGCACTTCAATTACCTCCCAGTGGGAAGACATCACCTGGCCTCATCAGTAGTAAGACCCATACACAAGGAAAATCATGTAATAGCAGGTAGGACAGGCCTACCCTATTTCCCAGGCAGCATAAACGTCAGTCTTCATACCCACCGTGTCAACTATGACAGTACCATTCTCCGACCCGTGTCTCCAGGCAAGAAGACTGACAAAAGTGTATATGTACAGTAGTATTATTCTTCTCGTATCTTAATGCCGTGGCAGGGAAAAACCGCCCGTGACATTTGGTGGCAGCTGTGTTGGATCTGTAGCCCAGTGCTATTGATCCAGACCCACTGTGCCTATATATATTATGTAGGTCACTTATAATGTTTTGTCGTATTGTATGCATTTCATTATACAATATTGTTGATTTTTGTCTGATAAGGTCATGACTTATTTACATGCATATACATTATTTCTTTAGGGAGATGTATGGCCTTGTCTCTTGATGTAGTTTACATTGTATTATTTGATTATATATGTAAGTGTTTGAAATATTGTAACAATGGCGACTGGAACTGATGAATCATATATTAATCTAATTCAATTAGAACAAGAAACACAACAAACATTACAGGCAGTTAAGAGCTTCACTCAATCCTACCAGGATGTTTGGTCGCAAGTGGGAGATTTAACAAATCAAGTCAAGGACTTGGACCAGAAGTTGGTTGGCATACAGGGGACAATACAACACTTAACACCCAAACATAATAACACTCAACCATCCATAATGTCTACAATACGTACGTCTCACATTCCAAGTAATGAACAAAGGAATGATGTAAAACATTTTGTACAAGAATTCAAATAGTGCCCTGGTTAGGAATGTGATTGTGTCTTATGGGTCTTGTCTTATAGGAAATTGTCAGAGTTTTGCTCTTGTAGTACTGGTTTGGTACACCTTAAAGGATAGTGTACACCACTTTCCAAACCCCTTTGAGATTCAAGTTTAGGGTCGTTTCTAGCCAATAGCGCTGGTGAGTTTGATAATCATTAGGACGCCTCAATAGGAGTAAATTCTGTCTTCACATGTGGAGAACTCTTTTGTTGCAGAGTGATGTGACATCCTGTGTAAGTGGAGTCAATCTAACCCCAGTAATATTAGGCTAGACAAAGCTATTAGGAAAGCTGTATTGAACGCACACCTATAGGGTAGTGTCCCCATTTAGTACTCAAGTATATCCTTGTTTCATGTTGTTGCAAGAGCCCCTTTAGTCTCTAGTTGAGATCGTTGTTTGTTCCTACTGTTCAAGACCTGTTTTTCACAGTCGCAGACCCATCTAAGGAGCTGTTTGGTTCGGTTAGGAAAAGTTGTCCTTGATATTAGAGTGGACATGAATCAATTCTTCCCCGAGGGAAAAGCTTTGTGATGGGAAAAATATTACTTTAATTATTAGTGATTTATTTAGGAATTTTATTTAATGTTATAGTTAGCCTGATCGTGTATCTGGCACCGCTATAGGTGCTAACAACACAAGCCAGAACCAGGTGGTGGCTGAGGGTTTCATAAGGCACTTTTACACTGTACAGAAAACTTAGTTGCGCCGAAGAAATTGGGTATGATGTTATATCTTCTTAGAAGTACGCATAAGTTTAACTAAAACTAAATACTGGTCCTCATAGGAATGAGCTAAAATGCATTGTCTTTATAAAATGAAAATTAGATCTCACCTGAATTACAGATCCATAAAACTTTTATAAATTGATGGTGGAAATGAGGATTGTGATATAAATTTCTTTAGAGGAACTTGCGTTCTATTCTCGTCTTTTCTGCCCCTTGAAATTTGGGCATTCACACAAAATGCTTCATTGTTTTGCATTGCATATCTACGGCCAGGAAGTACATCCAGTATGTTTAGGCAAGGTCCTTTAAATATACTCTACTATATTTAAAGGACCTTGTGCTTAGACTATCAGGGAAACGCACTGAACATTCCTGCTCAATTATCAGGCGAGTTGACACCACATTTTTGTGCAGTCCTGACAAATGAATTAATCGAGCTGGTTTATTATTATTAATTTCGTCATTCCAAATCCCCCGTCATGTATTCAGACTGTACACGAATGCAACAATCATTCATGGGAATATTCAAGAATGATCTAAACCAACTTATGAATTAAAGTTTAACCAGATAACCTGGTTGACATCATTGGCTCATAGGTCTGATCAGAAAAGTTGCTCCTGTAAATTTCAATAATCTCTAATACATTATTTTAAAAAATCTACATATTGTTAAGATGAAAACTGACATGTGTGTTTCATATACTTTATATTCGATGTCGACTGTAAACTGGACAGATCACACAAAACATTTTTTTAAGTTATTCAGTGCTAAAAGGGAAATTGAAACTAAAAAGTTTGAAAGGTATAACAGGAAGGAAACCTCGCAGTTGTAGTATACAATTGTTGAGAGAGGGTGGAAAGTAAAATGGGAGAGAGAATACGAACTTAGGTAAGGTAAAAGGAAAGAAAATGGTTTCCTAAGGGACCGATATTTACTTAATTATCAATAATGGAATAGAACAGAATATAGAATTTAGGCCAAGTGTCAAGCACTGGGACCTATGAGGTCACTCAGCGTCATGCGAGTAGGAATTATCTGAGAAGTGCCTGTGTGTGTAAAGTGCAAGCCCAGCGCGATGTTCAAAGTGAATACGATGAAGTGAAAGGAATTGAGGGTAAATATACACCCATACTTCCGAGTGACAACATATTGCACATCTGTAACAATTGCAAGAGGCCCAAACAAAGAACACACACAAAAATTCATTAAAGATGAACTTGAAGAAATAAGAACGTAATGATCAACATAGAAAATACAAAATTGACAGTGTTCATTAAGATGTAAAGATAATTGCAAATATGATCAAAATTCATGCAGAATCACTCAAGACAAAAAAGTTGTTGATTAAATCTACAAATCAAGAGAGCACAGCAGCAAATGAAAAGAAGCAAATTGAGTAAAATAACGGCGCCAGTTGAACAGGTTAAAACAACGAGAGATGGACACTTATATGTAAGATTCCCAGATAGGAAAACTTAGGAAAAGCAAAAACAGAGATTCGGGGAATCAGCACTATATCTGTAATGAGATGGGTAAACTTAAACCCAATATAAAAGTAGTATATGTTCCGAAGGACGAAGATGATATTGTCAATAACATTGTAATGAAAAATGCATGCATAAGTAATTGCACATTTATGAAGACGACGACCTGAAAATTGTAAAGGAAATTTAAGCCAAAGATATCAAATATAAGCACTATATCATAAAATCCTCTCCACAAATACAAATGGCTATGTATGATAGAGGTGACTAGGTGTATACACTGTATAACCGTTGCAGTGTAACGACTGTTTACATCTATCAATGCTATAAATGTCAGGAATTTGGTCATAAAGCAAATAATTGTAGATGACAAAGTTTCTCTAAATGGGGTAAAAATCACACATCAAATGAATGTACTGACACCACCTTAAAGTGTGAAAATTGTGAAAAGAAAGGCCATAATATACTCAACATAAATCATATGATGGCAAGAAGTGCACAGTATATAAAGACCAAGTATCAAGGGCGAAAAATAATACGGATCATGGCTTTGACGAATAATAATCATCTATGCAATTTAATAAACATACAGCCAGTAGGAAATAAAACCAACAATATTAGAAATCTTATAAATGATCACCATCTAGATATATGCATGGTAATGGAGACTTGGCCAAGCAATAATGTGATTGATTATTCTAAAATTCTAAAATAAACGAAGTGACGCCAGGATCTCACAATTTTTGTCATGTAGCACCAAGGGAAAACAAAAAAGGGATTTTGACAAAGGAAAAATCTATTTTTGGGCTCAGCCTGTGTCGCCCAGTGAAATGTCCCTTTAGCACACATTTCTAAGGTATAAATATTGCTATAATACCAGAGAAAAAAGCTAATATGGAAATGCCAGAGTATTCTGGCTCGCTCACCTTATTTAAGGTGTTGGTATGGTTTCTGGGGCGAGTGAAACCACTACCAGGGGTCCTTTGCCATTTAGATTCATCCTTCTTCAATATCCCTCATCTACAGAGGAGCCGATCTAAGGCCCACTACCCGCTACCATTAAGGCTAGCGCCTCTGACGTCATTCCTTTCGATAGCACGACCCACACCACGTGTGTTTTTTTCTCTGTGTTGTGTTTTCGTGGAATTCTTTACCCGTCGTCATGGAACGTCAAGCTGTTGCTGCATCCAAGTTAAGTACTGCTATTAATGGTTGATACTATTTAGGGGCTGCCCTGGGCACGTTTAACTAAATTATTTAGGTTTTTATAAGACAGCGTCCCATGCAGCATCGTCCCCACGCCGCCATTCTCGGCTCGCTCCTGCGTGTTACTTTGTTTCGTGTCCCATTCGGTCCCCTATACTGTTTGGGCTTGATTCTTCGTTTAGCAGTACATTCCTATGATTTCAGTGATGCATTTATTGACGTTTTGTTATTTTATCCACACGGGGGATGTTGTCCAAGCTCGTGCTCAGCTCATAGCCTACGTTGTTTCCTTTCAGCTTAGAATTTCATGCATGCATGTTTCGTTTAGTTGTCAGGTTACCTCTTCGTTAGGCGCCCTTACCGAAGGACCCTGGTTCTTCTCCTTTGTCCTTGAGCCACCCTGGCCGCCGGCCCCGTGCTCCGCGTTTTTTTGTCACGGCATATAGGCTAGCTGCTCGGAGTCGCCACGCTTGACCATCCTTCCCGGTTGGCTCGGCCCAGCTTCTCCAGGACATTACTCTTTCTCTACCATCTAATTTTTCTTTTCCTTTCCCCCGTGTTAGGATAGGATGTTTATTTTATATGTAGCATGTTCTCTGAGACGGCTTTGGTTGGCCTATAGGCCTCCTTCAATCGCCTGGCCTTTCTTACCGCGTGGATGATCACCCGGCCGAGAGAATTCCAAGCAACCGCATATGAGCCACCCCACGTCGGCCCTTCCAGTCCCTCTTCTCCCACCTTGGGGAGGTAAGCTCACTCACGCTGTCTCAGGCAGCCGATCAGAGCATCCTCCCTTCCCCCCTCTCTCGAGGGGGACAGGGGAGGTGGCTGGAGGGCTCTCGATGAGCGGGCTAGCTCCCCTGCCGCTCCCCCCATTAGAGTAGGGGGGAGCCCTGCTCGGCCAGCCTCGGTTGGCCACCAGGCTCGGTTAAGCTCGGCTCTCGGGTCGCGTTCTCCTACCGTTAGTCACCATCCCCTACCGCTCCGGCGGATTCAGGACCCCAGCGCAGCTAGGTCCGCCTTAGGTTAGTGAACTGTGGTGGAGGCTTTGGCCCCTCTATAAGGGTACGCTTGTTGCATGCATGTTATTACATATATGTAATGACATCCATTACCTTTAGTTTAAGTTTATTGGCGGAGTCCCACAACCCCGCCAGGGATCATCTCCCAACTTATTCTAGTTTTAAGTTCCTCTACAGCGGAGTTGTCAAACTCCGCCGTTTTATTTTGGTCTCCTCCTGCTCCTCACCCGGTGTTTGTTCGGACTACTCCTTGCTCCGGCGTATGGAATAGGTGGTTATCCTGATTCAGTGGTTACATTGTTCTCCGGCATCGCCGGAAACACACACTGTTTCAAGCGGTTCTACCGATCCTGTCGGATGCCTCACCCCACTGGAGCACTCCGGCGTCATGACATATCACAACCACGGACCTAGTCTGGAAAGTTAGTGGTGATACTCATGTATCATTTCACTTGCAGGTCACCCATTGTATAGAGTCCAGCTGCAATGCCGTACTTCAAGACCCCTGTGGGCACAAGGTCTGCCGGACCCACGCCACCTGCGCGATCCGTTTCAACAAGTCCCTGGTATGGCACCATGAGAGTTGCCTTATATGCTACGAGCTCGTGATACAATGAGTTCCAATGACAGCTATATCCTGTTGATATGTCCGTTAAGTTAAAGTTACAGTTTAACCTATGTAGTCTTAAGTGTTAACGTTAATCCTCTCTTTCAGGGCGCCCAAGCGGTCCGGGAGACTGCTCTAGCCACCCTGAAGGCCTGGGTAGGTGGGTTTGGCCGTAATGTCACCAAGGGCCAACCTTACAGCCTCTCCAAGGAGATGGCCACTCTCATCTTCCCCGGCGGGAAGAGCACGTCATACGTGGACCCCGAAGTGGCAGCTCCCCTGATTGCCTCCACCAAGGAGGAAGTTTCTCAGCCCTTGGAGGAGGCTGCTACGCAGGAGGTCGTGAAGGAAGTAGCTGCCCTGGACCTACACCTCGAGCCCATGGCTGTTGAGGGCATGGGCACAGGTAAGAATGTTTGTGAGGCAGGTACTGTAGGGGCTCAAGGGCTTTCCTTGAGTCCATCTAGAGCTTCTTCCCCTTCTACTTCAACCTCTTTCTAGGGATTCACAGGGGGATTTCAGTCGGTCAGACTGAAGTCCGCCTTGGCGATCCCTAAAGTCAAAGGCAAGTGAGACTTTAAAACGCTGCAGAAGTCCCTGTCTAAGAAGTCAGGTACCAGCCTTGCTGTAAGTCTCCGGCTCACCATCCCGGAGCTGACAAGGCTAAGCTGACTTCTTACTCTAAAGGGTCGAGGACTAAGTCTTCTAAGGAGAGGGCTCAGCCCTCTTCCTCCGACCATGAGGCTTCCACCTCAAAAAGAGCCAAACCCAGGACTCCTAAGGAGAAGGTAGAACCTTCCCCCTTTGACCCTGACACCTTCTCTGCAAATATTTCAGCGAATATTATGCAGCAGATGGGCAGCATGGTCGGGAACTTGGTACAATCCAAGTTCCAGGAGATGTTCGTTCAATTGTCATCTTCCCCAGAGGAGTCAGGGCAGTCTATCCGGGCTATCTCGGACAGATTGGTTACCCAGGAGAACCTTATTGCAGGTCTCCGGGAAAATGCTTTGACAGGACTTCTACAGTCCGGCCTGGCACCTCAGAGCTTGCTAATGCCGGACTCGTCTACCCTTCCTTCCTTTACCCCGAACAACCCTTGGAGGGTAGCTTCTTATGCTCCCTTTGTGGATGGCATGCTGACGATCGAGGGCTGCGGGACTCGAAGGATTGAGGACTTCGAGTTCCATCCGCAAGGATTACAGCCCCCCTCACAGAAGCAGCTATGAGAAGGGAAGACAAGGTCCCGAAAGAGACGGTAATTCTTTCCCGGGATCAGGCGCAGCAGGCATGGTTGCGTAACCTGGAGGAGTGGCAGTGCACCAACACCAGGGTTACAGCATTTAAGAGCCCCTTCACAATTTTTGAAAAATTGTATTTTTCCCTTACAATAGGAATTACTTAAGGCGAAGCCTGGACGCTGCTGCTGAATCTTCAAACAAGGTGATACGATAGTTAACTACCAATACAGTCTGGTTGTTATCCGACCGGAGTGAGCGCTCCAATTTGCTTTCGACCCAGGTAAAAGATTGAGGGGTGGCTTGAGGTGGGCAGGAAGTGTCAAGGACCTAGGTTTGTATAGTTAGGAAAAATACAGTTTACTTTACAAAATTGTGATTTGCTCCTACACAGTATACAAACCGTCGGTTCTTTACAATAGGAAGACTCACTGATTGGGGGGAGGAATCTGTGTGAACTCCTGTGAAATGACTGGTGTTCAGCCTACCTGGTCTCTTCTCCCGGTCTTTAGAGCAAGGGAGAGGGACCTGCCACTGACCTCTGATTGGAGTTAATAGAACTGCGGGATCAGAGTCAGTCCTCTGGGCTTCTCTTCTAAGGACAAACAGTGGATCGCCCTTATGGGAGATATGTGCTTCTATTACTAACAAAAGGAATAGAACGGGTACTCTAAGGAGTGTCTTACCTACATCATTGCTCGGTCCATTAAGTAACGGTCCACTTACTCTCTGCCCAAAGGGAAAGAGTAGGATGAAGAGGAGCCAGTCACTCTGCATTCATACCGAACTACGAGGCACGATGCTAATCTGTCCTGTTAGAGGAGCTGGGTAAGCTACATAATTTGTTTAGCAGCCACCACCAGTCCCAAGGAAAAAGCATCCAAGGACCAGTGGGCAATATCCTGAAGGTAATGAGAGGTGAAGGTAGTCTACCTTGCCTAGACCCACGCCTTCAAAACCTGCTGAACTGACAGGTTCTTCCATAACGCAAGGGACGGGGCAATGCCCTTGACCTCGTGAGCTCTTGGACAAAGGGTATCGGTGTCGTCGCCCGCAGCAGAGTATGCCTTCCTGATCATCTCACAAAGCCAGAAAGAGAGTGTTCTTGGACACCTCTTGCTTGGAACCAATGGTGCTAATGAAGAGTTGTTGACACTCAGGCTGAAGATGTTGAGTCCTCTTCGGGTAATGCTGTAGAGCTCTAACCAGGCAAAGTAGCATCTCGTCTGGATTGTCACCAACTAAGTCACTGAGGGAGAGGATGGAGAAGGACTCAAATCTAGTGTCAGAGACCAAAGGATTCGGAGTCTTCACTACAAAATCCGGGACAAATTCGAGCATAACCGATCCCCAACCTGTGTATATAACATCGAAATATAGCCCATGGGCTTCGCTTACTCTCTTCGCCGATGCCAGGGCGAGTAGAAAGACTGTCTCGAGGGTCAGATCCTGGTCTGACGACTCTCAAAAAGGTTTGTACAGGGCAGGGGTCAGACTCTGCAGTATGAGAGTCACATCCCACACAGGAGGCCTTAGATCCCTGGGTAGGCAAGACCTCTCGAAGCTCCTCATGAGGAGAGATATCTTGAAGGAGGACGAGATATCCTTCCCCTTCAGCTTTAGGACCAAGGCTAAGGCCGACCTATAACCCTTTACCGCTGAGACAGAGAGGAGCTTCTCTCGTCGAAGGTAGACTAGGAAGTCAGCGACCTGCTGAAGAGTGGCTCTGACCAGAGAGATACCCCATCTATGATACCAACCACAGAAGACGGCCCCCTTCCCCTAATATACTGCTGCAGAGGACTTGCTGAGGTATCCAGCCATCTCCGTTGCTGCTTCATGAGAAAAGCCTCTTGCTCATAAGAGATGGTGGATAACCTCCAAGCGTCAAGAGACAGAAGGTTGTGCCAAGGGGGAATCTCTCTCAGTGCCTCAGAGAGTAGAACCAGGAGGTTGGTATACCAAATGGCCTCACCAGAATCATCCACAGGTTCTGCATAATCCGCACCCTGTTCAGCATGGCTCAAATCAGGCAGAACGGGGGAAAAGCGTAAGCTTCCAGGTTGTCCCAAGGGTGTTGGAACATGTCCTCTGCTGCTGTCCACAGGTCCGGACCAACCGAGCAGAAAATTTCCACTTTCTGGTTGAACCAGGTGGCAAACAAGTCTATGACTGGATGCCTCCATAGGCTGAAAAGCCTTTCTGCTACGTCCTGGTGTAGGGACCACTCGGTTCCTACCACCTGATTCTGGTGGCTGAACTTTTCTGCCGCTACATTCCTTCTTGCCTGGAATGTATCTGGCTGACAGCTCCACTGAGTGAGCCACCAACCATTTGTGCACCTGCATTGTCAATCTGTGAAGCTCGAGGGAGGCAAGTCCCCCTTGCTTGATGACATATGCCACTACTGTGGTGTTGTTGCTCATCAACACCATGGAGAGCCAGGAATGCTGCCTTGAGTTCCAGTACATTGATGTGATTGTTCCGCACCTCTGCAGTCAGCAACTTCTCCAGGTGTGCGCCCCACCCCTCGTTAGATGCATCTGAGAACAGGAGCATGTCTAGGGGGTAGAGTGGTCAGATCCACCTCCCATGGCGAGGTTCCTGTTGTCCAGCCACCAATGCAGGTCTTCCTTTACTTCCTGTGAGAGGAACCAGGAAAGACAGGATCTCGTGACTGGGACCAAAAGTACCCAAGTCTCCATTGGAGAGACCACAGGCGAAGATGCCCATGAGAGACTAGCTTCTCCCAGGAAGACAGGTGACCAGGAAGACAGGTGACCAATCATGACTTGCCATAGTCGAGCAGGTTGTTCCTGCCTTGACAGGAAAAGCCGCACTACCTGTCTGAACCTGCTGATACGAGAGCCCGACGGAAAGACTCTTGCAACTACCGTGTCTATCAGCATGCCCAGATATACGTCTTCTGCTTGGGTTCGAGATCAGACGTCTCCAGATTTATCAAGATCTCTAGATTCCAACAAAACTCAAGAAGGAGATCCCTGTCCTGTAGCCAGGACCAGCCAGTTGTCGAGATACCTCAGGAGACGTATCCCGTTCGGATGTGCCCAAGCCAAGACCAGGTTGTAAACGCCTGGGGGTGGTCAAAAGTCCAAAGCATAGTGCCTTGAACTGGTAGAGTTTCCCCAAGGATGAAGCAGAGGTACTTGCAGGATGACCAATGGATGGGTATTTGGAAGTACATATCTGTTAGGTCCACTGTAAGCATGAAGTCGTTCTCCCTGATGGATGCCAACACTGACTGTGCTATCTCCATCTTGAACCAAGTCTGGTGAACGAATTGGTTCAGGGGAGAAAGGTCTATGACTAGTCTCCAACCACCTGAAGACCTCTCTACGAGAAAAACTCGGCTGTAAAACCCCGGAGACCTGTCCAACACGACTTCAACAGTGCCCTTGCTCAACGTTGTTCTCACTTCTTCCACCAAGGCCTCTTGTTTCGAAGATCCCACTACATAGGATAGAAGATAGACCGGGTGTTTGGTGAGGGGTGGCGGGGACTCAAAGGGAAGCAGATAGCTCTCCTACAGGGCATCCACTACCCAGGTCTCCGCTCCGTATAGCTGCCAAGTTGTCCAATGGCTCGATAGGCAACCCCCCACCAATGGCAGCAGCTGGGGGGGAATGCTGGCCCTAGCATTTTCCCCCTATTCTTCTTCCCTTTCCCCTCTTCACCCCGAAGGCAAGGCTGGTCAAAATGGGCATGAAGGCGCATCTTTCAAAGAGGAAGAAGGCTGGATCGTTCCTCTGGCGCCCTTTGAAGTGGTGGACTTCTTAGGGGCCGAGGAGGAGCTAGCCAGACTTGAAGGTCTGTCCACAGTAGAATGCTCAAGGCGTAGCCACTTTCGCTACTGCCTGGTGGACAAGCCGATCCTTGTCGATGTCATCTCTCCACATGTCCACCACAGCATTTACCTGTTCTCTACTAAAGAGAGAGGCAGAACCCAGCAACGGTTCGTTTCTCAAGGCCAATACCAACTTGGAACCGAAGCCTGGATACTCAAGAGAGGGCAGCGTTGCGCCTCTTGAGTACCAGATTTGCCCATGTTAGCATTCTGGTGAGCCAGGTAGGTTATTGCCCTACCTACCAACTGACACAGGCTCCCAAAGGCCGAGTCTTCCCCTGGGGTGATGGGCCCGGAGGAAGCAGCGACCTTGGACACTATGAATGACCAGATCCAACCAGGAGACTGCTTAGAGCGCCGCCATGGCGGTGGCTTCCAATGGTGCTGCCTCCTGCTGCGAGAGAGACATTCTCTGTGGTTAGGTGCTATATCGACAGACCAGGACCGAGCCGAACCAGGTCTAGGTCAACCTCTTTAGTCAGTATAGGTCTGTCCAAAGGCGGACAGAAGCGCCTCTGGTGAGGTGAGGAGGAGGAAGCAGTTGATCCGAATGGTTGGATCTAAGTGAATTTTTTTGTCCTGAGACCAGATCATTCACTTCATCTAACACTACATCAGCCAAGGCTGACCACAGAAGTCCCGTCGAGACCTTGGATTCCCAAAAGGATTCAAGGTGGGATGGGCAATCTCCTGTAGAGGAGGTTGCTGTTGCTTCCCTGAGATTGTTGTGCTGATGGAACAGCGCAACCTCCTCTGCAAAAGTCCTCTATATCTCTGGGGTGTCCAAATTCCTTGGTAAAGGCTCAAGTCCATCCAGGGATCAGTCTCCCGATCTAATCCCTCGTAAGGGGGAACCAAGGCAGACCCCTTTGATCCATCCTCTACGACTTGACCGTACATTTGATGGGGTCCAAAGACTCCTGGGACGTATGCCACTATCGCTGAATCCCGTGGAGAAACCTCCACGTGGTTGCTTCTATTCTCCTTGCCCCTCCCGTTGTATCCTGAGGAAGTAGAGGGAATAGGAGAGGTGGATCAGGTGCTTTCACTCCCCTTTGCAGCACTGCTGCCAGGGGAGGTGAGTCACACCCTTGCAACAACCTGCGGTGGTGACAAGTGCATGTGCCTAAAAGATTGTGATAGTACAGACGATGCAGACTCCCGAGGAGAATGCGACTGCTCTCGCTGCGCTGCAGCTGAGCTGGTGGGAGCTGCGGTCTCACGAGCAGCGCTGCTGCCCACAGAGACAGTCCCCTGGCTGGTGAGAACGCACATCGTCCTTACGCCACACCCCAGTGCTCTTCGAGGCCAAAACCCCTGGCGAAGAGGAGTGAATAGGGGACCTCCTCCTAGTTTCTCCCGTTGCTCCTTCCCTAGGGACAGATGCAACACTCGTGGCTCCTGATGAAGAACAAGGCTTGGTCTTCGTAGGTGCGCCGAGCCGCAGCTCGATCCCCTATCTCATCCTGTGCCACTATCCCGACGGGGAGCTGATCCCATGTTCTTGGCAGTGAATGTGCTACTTCCCTTGGAATGTTGAACATTCAGGGAAGCTTGTGAGTGAGATCTTGACATGGCCTCGGTTCTGTAGGCAACGCCTTCAGAACACGGAGCTGGAGAATGAACCTTCACTTGTGCTCCAGTGGCTCCCGAGGCCCTTGCCCCTGAAGGCGGAGTCTCGGTTCCCGCTCTTGAGGGAGTGGGAGAGCCGACGAGAGAGCCAATTGCCTTCCCCCCAGAGGGGAAATGCAGGCCCTTCGAAGACTTGACACAAGACTTCTTAGTGGGCGGAGAGACTACCTTCATCTTGTTAGGTTGCAAAACCTTCGAAGGGAGAGGTGAGGAGGATGACGACACCTTTCTCGATCTCTTCTTCGACAGCTTCAGCAGAATCGTAGTCAGGGCCATCCAAGGAACATCAAGATGAGCTGGCCCGGAAACAGGAGCAGTAGCAGGGTCGGGAGCAGGTTCAGGAACGGGAGCAGGTCTGGAAACTACAGGTTTGACAGCAGGAACAGTGGCAGAACCAGAGCCGTTATCTGGAGTGTGATGCGTGGCAGTACCCATCTGCGACATTGCTGTCACATCTGGAGACATAAGGGATGGCAGGAACTCAGGGGGTGGCATCAGGAAATTGAAAGGAGGCAGTTGCTTATGACCACTACTGACGGAATATGTCACGCTCGTGGGTTGATGAGACCAGACCAGGTGTTGGGGAGCAAAGTAGCCGGGCTAGGAGGCTGTGGTCATAGTTGTAGTAACCACTGAGTGCATTGCTGGGAGCGCAGTTAAAGTGAGGAAGCAGCGCTGTCACCGATGGAGGACCCACAAGACCCAGGGAAGCCCAGGCCTGGTCCAACCCCGGCGCCTCACCTTCAGAAGCAAAGGTCGGGTTAGGGGGAGGGGTCCATCCTTGCTCTGAAGGAGGTCCTTTGGGACAAGGAGGAATTCCACAAGGAGCATTACTTATCCCAGAGGCAGGGGCCAGCCCCCTCCCCTTCCCCCCGACTCATTGGAAGGGCAAGGGGAGAGAGAGGCCTCCCCCTAAGGGGTGGCAGCAAACACAGGACGATCAGTAGGAGAGAAGTACGAAGAAGAAGGATCAATTACAGGAGTGGAAGGGGGCGAAATATTCCCCACCACAGATTTTGGTTTCCTGACATACCTCCTTCTCCCTGCAAACTTCTCCCACGGGTCAGCGGACCAAGAGAAACGCTCCGCACATGTCACTAAACCATCACAATTGTAATCTTGGCAGGAAGCACACAGTGTGAGGGTCAACTTCTACAGAGGCATGACTTATTGCATTTCTTGCAGTCTACCCCGAGGCAATGCCGGTAGGGGACCGAAGGCAGCAGGGGCGATAAATCAAGTGTTTCTTGATTGTCCATTTAATCAAAACAACCACACGAAACAAAAGGAAAACTCCCAGTGGGATAGAAGCGAAGAAACAGCTACGACGATCGGGCAGAGAGCAATGTGAAAACACGTCTTCTCACAACGGCAGCCAAAAGCGAAATTGGAGCATTCACTCCTGGTCGGGTGACAACCAACGACCCAACTGGTAGTTAACTACCATATCGCCTTGTTAGAGGATTCAGCGGCCACGTCCAGGCTTTGCCTTAAGTAATTCCTATTGTAAAGGACCGATGGTTTGTATACCGTGTAGGAACAAACATCGATTTGTGGTGACTTCGACCTGTATTAAGATGATGATGATGACAATTACGTCAAAGAATTTATAGTTACTTGAAAGCCATAGCCTTTTAAATGTTGTGAAGGAACCTATATCATTATTGAGCCATACCATCGACCTAGTGATACAAAACAAAAACAATGAGATTTTGAGTGACATACAAGTTGAGCCTGAATGCATGCGTGATATCCCCAATGCATAAAATAGCTACATTTAGTATAAATATACGGAAAGGCTATCCAATGAGAAAACTATCACTACAGAAATAAAAGCATCTTTAAAGCTGATAGATTTATTGTTGAGAGGATAAAGAAAATAAAACAAACAAACCAGGAGTGCAACTGTTATTTGATGAATACCTTGACAGGTGACCAGGCGTGCCTAAGCGGTTTTACAGACGACAGCAAAAGTATATTAGCATCAAACTACAATGATAAATGTTCAGAAGTGACAAGGTAAATAATAGTTAAAGAAAATGCCAAATTGTTTAACAATGAGTTACGTGAAGCTAAGAAAAATACACGAAAAATGGAAGGTCTATGGAAAAGATTGAAAAAACTAAGAAGTACTGAAAATTGGTCATTGTATAAAAGAGTAAGAAAACAGTGCAACAACTTGATTATGAAATCCAAGGAAATATCTTGCAATAAAATGTTTAGTGAGAAGAAAAACCGTAAGCAAAATTCATGACAATTTAGCTGGAATATAAAGATTCAAAAAAGAAAAAGTTCTACCTGATGTAACAAGTGACCACAAGAACCTGGCTGCTAACTTTGTGAACTACTTTGAAGAAAAAATTGAAAGAATCTATCAGTTTCGAAAAGGATCATAATGAGAAATGACAAATTACGTAAGTTTGAAGAACTGAACACGAACGACATTGAAAAAGATATGAGAAAAGTAACAAACACCTACTGTGAAAATGAGGCAAAAACTGTAATCTGTTGCGGGAGCTATATTTTGATTTTGTCCAAATGAGTTTAGCACAGGCATCCTTCCCAAAAAGTGAAAAGCTTGCTTGTATAGAAACGGTAGTTCACAAAATGTTGAAACACTTGAAACAAAACATTATACCTGACGATCAGTCACAAACTATTGTGTGAAATTACAGATATGATCTACTTAAATGCAGCGTTTGACACAGTTAACCACTATCTGCTGCTTGAAGGGCTGAGAACATTAGGCATTGATGTACTCAAATGGTACAATAGCTACTGAGGAAGCAGGAAGGTTACAGTGGTTATATCAAATGTGATATCAGAAAAGAAAGGCTTAACTAGAGGAGTGCCCCAATTCAGCACCCTGGGTCCACTGCTATTTGGCATTTACAAAACTGAACTATCTAGAATAATAAACAAGCACAAAGTTGGGTATAAACTGTATGCTGATCAATTCTATTTTCCTCTCGAAACAGTAGAAGGTGCCATTAATAAATTGATGCAATAATGAAAAATATAAAAAATGGATGTCCATGAAGAAAAGCTCATTGAAAACTTATTTTGAAAATGAATAGGGGCCCGCCAGAATCTTCCCAGCGGATGGCTTTATTACATAAAACCAAAGTAAAAAAAAAAACAACTGATAGTGCACTACGGAAACATGAACACTTTAGAGAGAGGAACTTAGGAATGTTTATTGATGATAAATTGTCAATGAAAATCATATATTGCATATTGTAGAAACCTGTAATTATCATATTAATTATAAAATATTTAAAAGAAGATTCTCTGATAAATAGATTTTCAATAAATTTGAATTTTTCATACCTAACAAACCTAAGGTCTTAACAATTAGATAATTTTCTATCGCTATCTGGAAACCAGTTAAAACAATCAAAGGTTTAAAGCAAAGAATCTGGAATTTAGCAACTCATGCGTAAACAAGGTGGTTGTTGTTCACCGCCTAGTCTTGGTACTATAAATACTTTCAAGACTTGACTACTGCAACATTATATATTGCAGTCTCCTTAACTACCCAAAAAAATTGCAAGGAGTACAAAATAGAGCCGCCAGATCAACAACTGTGACAGATTGATTGATTTATTAATTCTTACTGGCGTCGCAACGACGAGGTTATTGACGCCGAACTGTGACAGAATAACCCCAGCAAAATACTTCTTACACTCTTTAATCTAAAGCACTTAAATATGTGGTGAGCTAACCTATCTGCTCAAGCTTCCTTATACCTAAAATGAATATTGTGATAAGTTTGTAGGTTTGTTTGTATGGTGTTTTTACGTTGCATGGAACCAGTGGTTATTAAGCAACGGGTTCAATGGCTTTATGTGACTTCCAAACCACGTAATATTGCGATAAGAAATGCAAGTGAAGCATATAGGCTACTTGAACCTAGAACAAATTGCAAGTCCAGTATGAGAGTATTTGAACATTGCGCACCGAGAGTATACAACAAATTACCGTTTGAAATGAAGATCGTACTGTCATACAAGAAGAAAACAAATTTAAAAAAAGAACTAGAAATTCACCTATTCTGCAGGAGCTACGATCCCAACAAGAAAACAATAAAAGGATCATTATAAAATATAAGAAACTTATTATGAAAACTTACAAAGACCCGCCAGAGAGGGAGTTGTCTCTGTGGAGGGGTAGTACATAAAACCAAACAAAATGAAAGTGATGGGAAATTGAGGAAAGGTGGTTTTCAAGGTATAGCAGTTGCAATATGGAACTATTGTTAGAATAGGGTGGGAAGATATGAAAGGTGATTGAATAAAATGAAGGAAAGGGGTTCCAGCAACGCTGCAAAGAACCTTAAGTAAAGCCTAAAGTGTACTGGTAGCGAAACCCCTTCTTTCACCCCACCAATCATCAACTACCCCCAAAAACTTTAAGAGCAATGGTTTCATTTGAATTATATAGATTTTTCAGCTTACATTTCAAACACTGGGGCAACTAAGGCCGTTCACCAATGAAATGGAAATAAAGTGAAAATATTTGCAAGGCGCAACATGAGGAAAACCTCACAGTTGCACTATGAATCAACTGTTTGAAAAGGCTGGAAGGTAAGATGGAGGAGAATATGAAAGGAGGTACTACAGTAAAAGAAACGAAAGGTGTTGTAATGGGGCTGAAGGGACACTGCAAAGAACTAAGTAATTCCTACTGTGAACCACATGAGGTGCACTGGTGGAACTATCCCTCTTTGAGGACTGGACTTTTAGTGCAACAGACCATAATTGTCTTTGGTATTTCTGATTTGATAACAGTAGCATTCTTTTTCCATCTTCACATCAATTATTTGCTACACAAGAAAATGAACTAGATCTGGTAGCAAGCCGGTGAATCATTCACTTACCTTTGTAATTTTCAAATAGCTTTCCCTCAGTAACAGGTATCACATTTTGGTCAATGAAACACCAAGTAAGAGAAAAAAATCAAATTTATTCATTCTGTCCAAAACCATCATATCCTGTGCCCACATATATTGTAATTGAAGTTAAATCCTTTATTTTGTGGGGTAGCCTGAATTTTCCTAAATACAAAATTATATGATATGGTAGATATGTATGCAATAAACTAGTATGATATGCTAGCATGGGATAAAACTAAATATGAATATGAAACAATGCCATATTCAAACAACATTTTGTAGAATCATTATCATATCTGGAAGCAAAATTATCATCTAACCATATTTACTTCAAAATAAAACTGTGGAACAACAGGTTATATAAAAAAAAGTTCAACTGTGGAACAACAGGTTATAATATAAAAAAAAAGAAAAAAAAGTCATGCAAATCCCCTAAAGCACACTCATCTAAAAGACACCAACAACTAAAGAAGTACAACATAGATATACAAATAATGCCTTCTCCACAAATAAATAAGCAAAAAGGTACATCCTTAGAAGTAAAAATAATTTTACATATTTGGATTACCCAGTAAAACACTAACTAAAAAAAAAAAATTAACAAATGTCTACGTTACTCCCCAAAAGTAAATCAGAATTATATAAATCTGATCCTGGGATATTTCTTGTACTTGAAATCTGAAGACCTCACTTCAAGAAATAATAGCAATCTTAATTATCTTCCCATAAGTGGACAACATTTTGTAGGCAAATTCCACAGTGCTTTTCAGTGTTCAGGGTGTTTCCCCAAACATGATACAAATAAAACTTTTGGTTTTAAACAAAAAATGATAAGTGCAGTAGCTTTCAAAGCATTTTAAGCCAACAGCAAAGTAGAGCCTGTCACATTAAAATTATACAAAAATAAATCCAAAATACACTATCTCGGTTGTATCAGATGATACACACACATCAGATAAAAAAAAATTGCTAGTCGATTGTATAAAGCATAAAAAAAAGGTTGTGTACTGCGCTGAGGAAAAAATACCTCAAAAGGGAAACAAAAGCTAACCTCCACAATGCTTTCAAGTACAAGGTAAAACCCCGCAAGTGCTGTTATTCTAAATGATATTTTTGGCTGGCGATATGGTACAACAAGTGAGCAAGATATGTGAAGACCAGGGCACAGGATATGGCGCTCACAACTTTCACAATGACCTTGCAATACCCTCAGGTATTGTTATTTTAGCTCCCATAAGAAAAATATTCAATTGCGACCAATCCCTACATAAATTGTATAAACCAAAAAAGTCAAATTCAAAATGCTTTGTCTGGAACATGACTAAAATAGAAGCAATTCAAGACAAAACAAATTCAATGTAATAAATCCATTAAAAAAAATTTCAAAATATTACCCCTTTGAATAAGGAGTTCAATGACAGAAAAAAATAAAAGGAAAAATATCTATAAATCTCAAATTAAAGTTCAAGCTGATAAAAAAAAAGCCCTATACAACTGTTCATGTCAAATCTGTTTATAAGATTATACACAAAATATTGAAATACCACCATACTAATTATGCAATTAACTTGCTTGGTACATTTTCAAATAAAGAGAGGATAAAATTTCCTGGTGAAGCACTCTAACAAATCCCTACTCAGCTCTTTAAAAGGATTAGGGAAGAACAAACCATTAGTCTCTGGATACCAAATTATACCTATCGCTTATCATGTATTACCAGAACATCATTACAGGACAAGCATTAAAATACTCTCATCTAAAAAAAATAATTATCAATATTGGGAAGATCACAAATACCACCAATTTTATTTGCGCAACCCACATTGCTTTAATTTTTAGGGAATGTTCTTCAGAAAACTAGAGATACTATGACAAATACCAAAATAGTATGCATGACTTCCATATGACCCAAAATTAGTAATGTCCTTCAGATTTTACATTATGCATGACAATACTGATAATTTCAAACAAAAGTCATAGAAGACTTATATGGAGAGGAAAATTTGGATTACAGTAGTATTCCTGTTTGACCAGTGATATGAATTTCTTCATTTTTGTAACTGAATACTTCATTATCTATTTAAATAATATAGACTACTCAGAGAGAGAGAGAGAGAGAGAGAGAGAGAGAGAGAGAGAGAGAGAGAGAGAGAGAGAGAGAGAGAGAGAAACATAACTACAATAAGACAACTGGTATTAAAAGGATAGACATGACTACTCAGCATGCCGAGAAAAGACAGACATGGCTACTTAAAAAGGTTATGTAGAGAACAATTCCACCTATTTACTGACTTCCTTAACAAGGCTTGCAGTGTTATTGAAATCATGGTAACATCCAAAATCAGTTCTAATGGCATCAAAATCATTGGTGAATTGAATTGAATATAGGATTTTAGGCATTAGCCAAAATCAAATCATTGGTGACAAGGGGTAAAATTTTAACTCAATTCTTCCCGTAGTACAAGTTAACATAAGAAGCTAATACTGTACAGCATACAAAGTGGATTAAGACACTACTAGGTGGAGGTGGAAAGTGGTCACTAAACTGATTGTTCCCACCTCCACCTGTGCCCCTCCACACAGGAGTCTGACAACCCCTTAAAAAACAAGTTAACCTGTAATGAGTTAAATATATCTGTGACACAGACTTGACATTTTTTTAATATTATGATGATAATTATTATTATATGATGAGCTTCATGGGAATTCCAAAAAGGGACATATGGATGCCACTGATACTTGCAATTGATATAATCATTCTTACCTGCCTATTCAAATTTCTATATATTACCAGTGCATAGCCTCTCATTTTCTTCCAATTTTCGTATCAAAACATTACAGCAAAGGAGTATCATTCAACCCCAACAACTTCTAACTTCCTTTAAGTCCAAGTATTATTTGTACATTGCACTGCTTAACATGACCATTACATTACTACATAAAAAAGGTACATTTTATAAACTTACTTTATTGCACCCCAAGCATTAAATTTTGAATTCCAAATTGCAAACCAATTTTAAACCAAATATAATTTCCTAACACTTGCCCAACAGACTACCTACATTTGAATATTGCCTAGATTACTGGCTCATTAAACTGGATTGAAGGGCAAAACTGCATTTTTTCCAGCTGAATTAAAATATTATCCCTTTTACAACTACCATATATATTATTTTTGGGTAGTTTAACAAAACAAATTCTCTTCTTGGGAGAAAAAGCACACAAAAACAGTAAATGATGAGAAACTACTAGGTTATGCTTAAATTGTCACAGTAAAAATGGAAGGTTACTTTCTCCTTTCATGAAGTAGTTTAATTTTTGTATATCTTCACGAAGCACGGAATGGCAACAAAGACAGAAAAGGTTCCTATGAAATTTACAAGTTTATAACATAACACCAACATGTGGAGTCAGTATAGTGAAATAATGCAATGGAAAATATTGAATGTTCTCTACCAACGAATCTTACTGAAGTCTCAAATATAGCAATGCCATCAGGGCAGCAAATACTTGAATTCAAAAAGCATAACCACCCACATCACATCATTCCATCTGTTAAATATGCAATTGGATAGTTTTACCTATTGAAATACAATAATCCTTGCCACATCTTTAGATAGCAAATAAATGGGAATACCCATCATGATTTTGGTTTTATCAAAAATATATTACTGGGTTCAGCAAGGAATGCTTTACAATTTCATTAGCCTTGTGAAAATGTAATTTCTGAACTTACTAACTCAAAGAAATCCTTCGCCTAGCTTACAAAATTAACACTACTACTGGACGCACAAGCCTCAAAAAATTTCACGATCCTTTATCACATACCATCAGAATAGCTTTTAATTTGAAGAGACAATACAAAAGTATCATAACTGGAAAATATATATGCAATGATATGGATGTCACATACCAGTAATGCCAAGACTACTAAATATGGCAAAACTTGAAGCGGGTGGACTCTCTTGCTTTTTCTTTTGTGACATCATGCAAATAATTTTCACTGTCCAGTTGGACATGATAGAAAATGGCTCAAGAAGTTTAACCCAACTACTCCCTTTTGTAAATGTGCAGACCATTTTTAAACAATTTACACAAACATACACATCTTAAAAGAAAGACTAGTCTTGTTTTGTGAAGGAAAGGTTGCTAAATGCACCAGAGATAATCTCGTAAGAAACGAGCAATTAAAAACTTGAATTTTGTAACATGACATTTGATTTCTAAAAAATCTCATATAATTTAGTCAATTTTCTTAGAATAAACGGGGGAGGGATTCCATGACTAGATATGTTTTCATTGTTTTGATATATGTATTCCAAAACTGAGCATATAGCATCTTGAGTATATCAATAAGTGTCGGCAATTCTTAAAAGATTGTTAAAATTAAAAAGTACTTATTCATCCTTTAACTAAATAATGGATGGCAAATTAATAAGCTTCACATATCCACGTACAATCTTTTGCTCTTCATTAAAAAAAAGTGAATGTTCTAGGTTACACATATTGTAATATATACTATTATTTAATTTAATGTATGTATTACGTATAAATTTCTGTTGTAGAACCAAGACAGGATTTTCTAGTTATTTTTTCATCTCAACCACACCCAATTATTCCCGTGCTTTAACTAAATAGAGTACATTCAAGAAAAATGTGAAAGGTTAGACAATAACATTCATTAAGATTACAGTACATATATCATAATGAATCAAATAATGACTTTAATTGAAAATTCAAACAGCACAAATAGCTTCCAACTACTTGTCCTAACATAATGGACTCAAAATGGAAAAATGCTCATCTATATTTGTCCATAGCTACTGATATCAATGGAAAAATATTTGTCTATTTTTTGTGACTAAACATTTATCTTCACGTTCGCATAACAAAACCTTTAGATTGGGAAGACAAAGACCCAAAATTACCCTCATCTGACTTGAGAATTTACTTATTAAAAATAAAAAAAACTGACAACCTAATAAAATTTGTTCTACTTACTGTCACAATTTTTTATCTTAAAACTTTAATATTTCCCCAACACTCATATTCCAATTATAACCTTATGCTAATGTTCACAAAAAATGAAACCTTCTGCATATTTTAAAACAATTTAATTAACGATACTCTGGTAACTTAATTTTAATATCAGTGACGTTGATATGACCACTAACGAACTACAACCAATTGTTACCACTTGATGTACCATTATTTTGCACTGCATTCCCTACATTCAAGACTGGTTCCTAAGAAGTGAATTTTTATATAACCTTCCTTTAACACACACAAATCTCCAATCCTAGCATCCTATGCCACCTAATTTTACCTACAAAAGTCACCCAAGCTACATGTTAGACAGAAATATTTCATACTCAAAGAGAAAGTAACAAGGTTATTACTACTAGCAGAAATTTATAGCAAAGAAAGATAATTGTACAATGAATTAAAAGTACTAAATACTTAGGGATCATACAATTCAACTGGCCACTGTAAACTGCTCTAGAACACACTGCAATTATTTTTTCTATAATTGCTTTATGGATTACTGGTTATTGAAAACAAACTCAATTGTGTTATAGCAGTGCTTTAAAAAAATTGTTGTAGGATAACCAAAATGAAAATTACTGCAGAAAAATTCCTTCCTTATAACTTGATGAAAACCTTGTTTGCAAAAGATTTTGTATTTTGGGGTGGGGATTGAGTACACTTAAATGGCAGGTTCAAAATTCTATAAAAATATGTGAAAACTATTTGTGAACATGCCCTAGATAAACAGATACTCTAATACTCTGAAAGTATGACCACTTGGAAATTAAAATACTGATATGTCAGAAAATCTAGGAAGACAATGACCGCCATATGTATAAGAGAAAACACTATTCATGAAAGTGGAGAGTTAAAATTTTTTGGGGAAAAATAGTGTAATATTTATATGCACTGAGGAGATAGAGAGAGGTTTTGATTTTGTGATGCAAAGTGATAGAAAATACAATAAAATACACCATATCAACTTGTCATGTGTAAGGACATACATCAAACCCAAGTCACAATGAACTAAATACCTAAAAAGTCATATTTGATCTGGGGTTTCATAGCCTATACCAGATTCTGACTTGTCTAGGTTGTAGCAAAATACACACCATAAAAAATGATTCTCACTGTAGGTTACCATTTCAATATTTCAGTCTTTAAGTTAGGGGATTTTTAAAAATTATTTTCAACCATCAAAACTCTCCCCTGTATAAGTTGTCCATCACTGTCCTTACTTTTACTTCTTTTTCTCATAATTTATGCAAAAAGCTGACAAGGTGTGGTAAGTGCAAGTGGTGAGGGAGGTTGAGATTTCAAGCTTACCTCACTAGCTTGTGTTTAAATCCAGCATGGAGGCATTTACTTCCCAGACTGCTTTCCATCTTCATGTTTATGTGATACTGGTTCTGTATTGTTCTTTAATAACTGATATTAGTGATTATTATTTCTTTTTCTATTATTTACTTTTTCGGATTTTTCCTCCAAGTTACGTTAACCTGACACACAAGTATACAGAATCCATTTCTTAAAAGTGAAATAAGTCTCTTTTAGCATAATGTTTGTGATTTGATCCACTACACCAAAATGAATGCTTCCACCAACAGATGACCTACTCAATAACTTCATGGCCATCATGGTTTGAGTGTCCACTCAGGTTTTTAATGTTCTTAAGGACTAGCCTTCAATCTTTAATTTTTTGTTGCAATGCTATTATTTACAGCTAGTTCTTACAAGTAAAAATTTTAACTGACAGCATATTTCTCTAAATCAAACAGTTTTCATCTGAAGCTAACAGACACTTTCGAATTAAAAGCAAACCAAACTAGCCAGCACTTGATGAAGTTAGCCCAATCTATAAAAATCAATTTGAAATCTTTGAGTCAAGAGCATATCACATCAATGAAATTCTTCTTACATAAGAAGAAACTACTTTTAAAACAGTAGATTTCAAATATTCACTCAAATCATCAATTTATGTGATATTCTCAATTTTTACAAAATTATTAAAGTACTGTTCTTGCAGTTTTGTTAGAATGTACAAATGCAAACAATCTTGTGCATCATCCCCATGTTATCTCTGGTCTTTAGACTCCTACACTTCTCAACAAACTGTCTTTGTGAAAACATTAATGGAATATGGGGGAAGAAGAGGAGTCAGGAAACACGCTCAAACTTCACTTTAGGTAGTTCTACTACATCATAGCACTTGTGTTTCACAAGAATTCTCTTTAATGCTAGGTAAATGCTATTCTAGTATTAATGCCTAACTGTCAAACTCAAATTTTAGATAATGAACTATATACTTCTAAAAAGTTATATCTGATTTCTATTACATATCTTTGGTTATACCCCCAAATTACAAATTATTGAACTATGAAAAACCACTATACCCACTTCCCTAAAACAAACTGTCCCGAAAGATGAGGAAAAAATGGCAATATGCAACACCAAAAAGCCCAGTTTTTCAATCTCTACACACTACTACTAATACTACATGACAACTTTAAAATTTGCAATGGCTCCCTTAGAAAAAAAAATCTTTTGAACATGCCTAAGCATAAAAGTAAGTTTAAAGGCTTACAATTAAAAGTGACCTTCACATGAAAACCTTTTCAAGGTTACCTCTGCACCAAGGACTTTGCAAGGAAAAACCAGAAGGAAAAGGAAGATTTAAAACCTTCTTGCCTTTCACGATCAGACAGAATTAGATACAGAAATTTTGGTATATTAGCTTCAAAAAAAATACCAACATGAAGCTCAATTAATCTAAATAGTTCCGTGAGTCAGCATAAATTAGAAATGGCAAATGAGCTGCATTTTCATAGATGATATAAATTTAAAAACCATCCTGTAACTCCAATAGTATTATCAGCAAGCTGGTTTTAACACACACACACACACACACACAGAGAGAGAGAGAGAGAGAGAGAGAGAGAGAGAGAGAGAGAGAGAGAGAGAGAGAGAGAGAGAGAGAGATTGGGTTTAACCCATAACCCACTTAGCCTGGACGAAACCTCACAAAACCACAAATGGAGAGAAGGAATTCTATAGTGACAGAATTGCCTCCCTCAATCTTCTATTCTACAATGAAGTCTTAAGATAAAGTTCAATTTAGCCAATAAAACTTTACAGGTGCTAGTAACCATTAAAAAGAGAAAAGAAAAAAAATCTTGAATATGCTACAACTTTACCAATTATATTTTGAAGTCCTAAGATGGTTAACACATACTCTTCTGTGAATTTTTTTCACACGGGTGAATGACAATTCTTAGTTGAAACATCAACAATAAATTATGGACATCACACAAGTACATGGGACTAAAAACTTCCATGCTCTACAGACCAACGGCATCTTGTGCAGAGACGTGAATCCACAGAGTAACAGCATGCAAATGAATTTGTCTCCCCCCACAGCCCCCACACAATTTTCTACCCATGACTTGATGTTGGCTTGGGAAGACGGTGTTTGCAAATAACTCTGTGGCACAGTAAGTTGCCAAGACCAACGTACTAGAGCTTAGCTGCACCTTCCATGGACAGTTATATCACATTTACATCAGCTAATTCTACTAGCATATGGCATTGGGCAATTGCCCATGGTGTGGAAGGAGAGAGAGAGAGAGAGAGAGAGAGAGAGAGAGAGAGAGCGAGATGAGAGAGACGGACGATGAGAGAGGACGAGCGAGAGAGAAGATTCTTCCCCAAGAGGAGAGAAAATTAATGTGAGTGCATATGCAAACTCACCAGCAAAGAAGAAAAAAAGCATAAAAAGTGTTCAAGACCAGTGAACTTGAACTTCTCTTGACAAGGGAAAAAACAATCAAATCTTTTCATCTCATCTAATAGAGGTATTTAAAAATTTATAGGATTCTTTTTTCTCTACATTCAAGCGAGATTCAAAATCTCCTGTCAAAGACTAGTATTATACACGTGCAACTGGTAAAGGAGGGGTGCAATCCACTTAAGGCCCCGTGGGAGATGGAAAGAGTCAACAGGATGGGAGAGGATAAGGAATGCTTTGTATTATTACATAATTAATTAATGGCACATATATTTACGCAGATATAACTTACAATTTTATGAACTGTAATTAAAATATTTTCAAAACTACAAGAAATAACTTATCCCACTGGACCTAACTGGAGCACTTTCACCACCTCAACAAAAGGTACTAGTAAGTGTTATGGGCTGGAGGCCCACCACAAATAAAAATGGCAGTAAAAAAAATGAGACTACACGTGCCCTTAATATAACTGTACAATACAATAAAACCCATGTCATTGTGGCAATGGATTTCCCGGCTGTATTCACCATTTATCAGAGAGAAGATCCATCTCCCTGGTTAACAGAGCTTCTGACAATCAGAAGATTCCATTTGTGTAGTATTGCTGATAACAGCTATGAACCATGTTATAAAACAGTTTCTTAGGTAATACATTTTCTGTAAATATTCCACTCACGTTTCACTTTAGTTCATTGCGTGGAGAAGCATATGATTATGTAAACCTTGAATCAAGAACCTTTACAAAAATGTATGCTTCAGTAAGCACTCCTAAGATAAAACCTTAGACTATGGCATATGTTCTGTATTTGCTTTCCGTTTCTAGTGTGCAAATCAACACATGAGAAGAGTCATTATGTTGCACTTCTGTTTTTAAGCATCCTTGATATAACTGGTGGTCCTCAGAATCCATTCAACTAATTCCTACCACCATTTAACACAAGTAACTATTACATTCCATGGCCACAAGTTCAGCTTACAAAGGTACTTATTAATGGAAGAAAAAACACCTTTTGCAGGCTAAGAACCGACCGACAACAATTACCACAAGCAACGCGCACTCATATTCCAACTCTGTGCCGTAAAATTTTCTTTACAAACCAACAAACCATTCAAAATATAAATACCATCGACGAGTATACAGTATTTGTAGAAGAGCCTGAACTCCTGTTTTCTAGTATAATAGCATTTAGTCTTTTAAGCAAAGTACATTACACGGTTTGTATCAACGTGCACTGTGACAGCTCGTGCCATTGCTGATGGAGTGCGATCCTCACTGTTGCCAGACTGATGAGATCCCTCGCCACTGTTAAGGAGATAATTGAATAAAATTAATTAAGTATTTGCCTTACTCACTCAGTAGATGGTATGCTTTAACAATAGAAGTGAAAAATAAAATTGGTAAAATATAAGAAAAACTGATACGTTAAACCAAACAAATTAAGCAAATACTGGGCCTGACAATATAAGAGACCTTACCTGTCATGCTCTTTCTCCACAAGATGATAGCGAGCTCTAAATGCTACCAAGTGAGCATAGTATGCTGGAGCTGGGATAGAAACAGACCTCGTACATCTCACATATGTGTGGCACAGCTGGTATGTAAGACATTGCAGTTCATCACTATCAAAATGATTGTCATCCCACAAAACATGGTAATGACTAGGTCGACTTGTTCCCTGTAATCACCAGTAACTTTTAGCAATTGTCCAAATTAATGAACCAAGAGATAAAACTAAGTAATCTAACAACAAGTGATATAATGTTTTACAAATTTGCAATAAGAAATATGAGTAGGACCAAAAAAACTGAATACTTATCAAAATAAGGCCACTAGACACTGGTTGAGTCAACAGTCTTTTCTTCTAACATCTAATCTTTTTCTTTAAACATACATTTTCATGAACTAAAGTCTAATCCAACAATGTAAATCTTATTACAAACTTTGCAGAAAAAAAATCAAAACAATCAAAAACTATTACACACCATAAACCATTTGTGCAAATTCATGGTCTAATAGACCAAAGAACTATGGTTGTTACCTTGTATGCATTACTAAACCCTTGACTAACCTTCCACCACCTACCTAATAATCTGGTCAGCCTGGCAATAAGGCTGCAATATTCTTGAACATGAGAGGAGGAAAACTCATTATTTGATTCATAGGTTTTTAGTTAAAAAATAATAAGTAATAGAACTAAGTTTGTTCTATAACTCACTATAATTTAGGTGGAAGGGTGACATGCTGAATACCCCAGAATTTTCCAAATGCCTGTGGGACCCAAGAGCCGAGGACTTAGTCAGGGATCAAACCTCTGGTAACTTAAAAAAATTAATTGTGCAAGGATAACCCCAGTGTCAGGGTGCTTGCATCTGGTCAGTCTCTCTCCAGGGGGGGGCTCCTCTTACGAGGTTCCCGTCATCTAGCCAACAGGCTAGGTCCTGCCTCACCTCCTTCGTGAGGGACACGGGGAAGAAGGGAGGGTCTCTTGCCTGTGACCAACACTCCTTTAATCACCACTGAAGAGACCGCAGGTGAAGATGCCCGTGAGTGACTAGCTTCTCGAGAGACGACAGGTGGCCGATCACGACTTGCCACTGCTGAGCTGGTTGCTCCTGTAAAGACAGGAACTGTCTTGCTGCCTCCCTGAACCTGCTGATCCGCGAATCTGCGGGGAAGACTCGCCAGGCTACCGTGTCGATCAGCATGCCCAGGTACTTTATCCTCTGGTTGGGTTCAAGTGCTGACTTCTCGTAATTCACTACGATTCCCAGATCGTGGCAGAATTCGAGGAGTCGATCTCTGTCCTGCAGCAACTGCGAGCGGGAACTCGCCAGGACTAAAAAATCGTCGAGATACCTCAAGAGACATATCCCTACCGAGTGGGCCCAAGCTGACACCAGCGTGAACACCTGTGGGGCGGTTAAGAGACCGAAACAAAGTGCCTTGAATTGGTACACCGTCCTGTCAAGGATGAAGCAGAGGTACTTTCTGGAGGATTGATGGATGGGTATCTGGAAATACGCGTCCTTCAGATCCACAGAAAGCATGAAGTCGTCCTCCCTGATGGAATCGAGCACTGAACGTGCTGTTTCCATCGTGAACCGAGTCTGGCGAACGAATCGGTTCAAGGAAGAGAGATCTATCACTGGGTGCCAGCCCCCCCGAGGACATCTCCACTAGGAAGAGGCGGGTGTAGAAGCCCGGCGACTGATCCTGTACGATCTCCACAGCACGTTTGCTCAGCATGGCTTCTACATCCTGCTGAAGTGTCACGTCCTTGGTCGACCCAAGAACGTAGGTTTGCAGATGGACCAGGTTGGAGGTGAGGGGTGGCCGAGACTCGAAGGGTAGTATATATCCCTCCAGAAGGATGTTTACTATCCAGGTCTCCGCACTGTAGCACTGCTATGTTGCCCAATGGCTCGCCGGGCAACCCCCACTTCCGGCAGCAGGTGGGAGGGAACGCCGTCCCTAGCGTTTCCCACCTCTCTTTGACTTTTTCTTCCCAGCTCCCCCTCATGAGAAGGAGGGCTGGTGACGGTCGCTCCTTGAAGAAGTTGAAGGCAGAGTCTTTCCTCTGGCTTCGACGATGTGATCGTCTTGGCTGCAGAGGAAGCACTAACCAAACTCTCGGGCTTGACTGCAGTAGCTCGAGGCTGCCCAGACGCCTTCGAGACTGCTTGGTGTACTAAACGGTCACTGTTGTCAGTGCGCAGTGTTTCCACCGCAGCGTCCACCATCTCTCCTGGGAAGAGAGAGGAGGAACTCAGCACCGATCCGTTGCGAAGCCCCAGAGCCGCCTCACGCCCAGCCGCCCTGGTCACTCGACTGAGAAAAGCGTCTCTACGCCGGAGAACCAGGTTGGCCCACAGGTTAGCCGTCTGGGGGGCCAGGTAGGTGATGGCCCTACCCCCAAGACTGGCACAATCTCATGTAAGCCGGGATCCCTTCCTAAGGAGGTCGCGGTTTTCGACACTGTGAGGGACTACAGGTCGAGCCAAGAGACTGTTTGGATTGCTGCCATTGCGTTAGATTCCAAGGCAAGTGCCTCCTGCTGCGAGAACCAAAGGTTCTCCAACAGGAGCTGCGGTAGACACACCCCCGGAGTTAGCCTGGCTAGCTCTGGGTTAACCTGTTTGGGCGGCAGAGGGTTCTCTGAAGGCACGTAGAAGTGCCTCTGTCGTGGTAGAGGTCGAGGAAGGAGCTTAGCAGACCTACCGGACCGAAGCAAACCCTCCTGTCCGGAGACAAGAGCATCCACTTGGCCTAGTATGCTGTCAGCCAAGGTTGATCGTGGCAGACCCACCGCCGTCCTGGTTTCCTTCTTAGGTCCCCAGAACGCCTCCAAGCCCAAAGTGGGTTCAGTAAGTGGGAGCAGCGATCTTTCTCCGAGGTCGTTGTGCTGACGAATCAGCGCAATTACAGGCAGTCCCCGGGATACAACGGTCTCGGCTTACGAAGTTCCGAGGTTGAGACGCTTTTCAATTATATTCACCAGACATTATTTCCAGGGTTACGACGCACACAACGCTCATCAGGCAGATGAAATATGACAGCAAAAAGGCAAAATAATTAATATTTAAAGGTTTTCTTTTCATGAAAAATGCAATAAGAATGCAGTTTACATTGTTTTCAATGCACCCAAAGCATTAAAAGTAAGGTTTTCTTAGGATTTTTTATGATGTTCCTCTGGATCTCGGGAGTGACTGCATCCTGTGGAGACGTCAAGCCCTTCCAACGAGAATGCCTCCCGAGACACTTTTCCTTACACAGGAGGAACCACGACAGACCCCTCCTGGTCTCCTACCACTCGCGCATACGATCTGGTTGGTCCGAGGACCGTGCCAGGTTTGTAGGGCATTGTGGCGGGATCACGAGGGGCGTGCCCCTCGTGATCGCCTCACTCTTCCCGGTAACGCCCGAGGAAGTTGAAGGGATCAGAGGGGCAGACCCAACGCTCCCCCAGCCTGGTGCGCCGAGGGGACTGCAGGCGATGGCCAACCCTCGGTGGAGATCGGGCTGCAGGCCTGGTCAAGTGGCTGGACCGAGAACAGCGGCGACGGTCCCGAGCGTTAGAAGAGCTGCTGCTGGTCCCCCTCTCCGCCCGGTCCTAGTAGGAGAGGCGGTCAAGGGACCTGCAGAGTCTGCTGTCGCGTTGGAAGCAAGGCCTGTCCTCACAGCGCATCACGCCGCTTGGACCAGCCGAGGCTGGTTCAGACAACCGAGGGGACCGCTTACTCGCCTCAGCCCACGAGCGGTCTGGGACATTCGCGTCAACCCTGGGTACCAGGGCGTCGCCACGAGAGCGATCGCTGGTCGGGCGACCCCCGCCAGTCTTCCGCCCCGTGCCTGGATCCTGGCGCCGAGAGGACTCGGATGCCTGGGTCTTGGCTGTCTAGTCACCCGCAGGTGACCATACACTCGGTGACTCTCGCTAACGAGAGGCTGAGACGGTACCTGGCGCTGAGGCAGAACCTCTGGTGCCCGGTGAGGAGGTGCCGGTGTTAGCCGACACTCCTCTGGTCCCCGTCTTCTTCTTCCTTATGGAAGAAGAGACGGGACCCGTTCCCGAAGGAACAGGAGGACCGACGGAAGTCCCAACCGTCCCACCGGAGTGAGACGGACCCTTAGAAGTCTCGGCACGAGCCTTCTTGGGGGGGGAGGAGGCAACCTTCTTCTTCGGCTGTGGGGCCTTAGAAGTTGAAGGGGAAGCGGTGGCAGGCAACGACGACGAGAAGACGAAGACGACACCTTCCTCCTCTTCCTCTTCCTCTTCGTCAGCTTCCTCAGCACCACCATCAGGTCTTCCATCCAGGACGGAGACGGGGCAGTTACCGAAGCAACAGGGCCCGACTGCACCTGTCCAGAAGGACCTGGGGTGGGAGCAACACCACAGGCAGGAACGACGGTAGCAGGAACTGGTACCAGGGCTGGAGCTGCAGCATACTCAGGAACAGGAGGCGGGGCAGGAACCGGCAGCATCCTCTGCACAGGAGGCAGGTCTAGAGGAGAGCTCGTGGGACATAGGAAGCCTGGGGCTGCAGCAGGAGCGGCAAAAACCCAGGTGGCGGCGTAGCAGCGGGCATCGGAACCTACGGCAGCGGTGCCTGCACAGCGGCTGTCAGGGTCCCTGTGGCTACGTGCTGAGCGTATACCAGGTGTGGCGGAGCAGCATAGCCTGGCGTGGACACCGTCGTGGTGGTCGGCCCGTGCATTACCGGCATGGCCCCTCTCGCCAGGTGACTAAGCAGCCCCTGGACCGTCGGAGTCCCTTGCAGCCCCAGCAAGTACCAGGCCCGTCCGAGACCGTCCCCCGTGGTCAGCAAATTTGAGGAAGGAAAAGTCGGGTAGATTAGGGGAGGGGGGTCTCTCCTCGCCCGGGGAGGGACAGTTCCCAGCCCGAGCGAATGGAGGACCCCGAGTATAACTGGATGTCGGGGTATCTCGCCCCCTCCTTCACGCTCAACTGATCGAGAGAGGAGAGGGAGCGAGAAACCTCCCCCGAAGGGAAAGGAGTCATACGAGGGAGCTGAGATGGAGGGAGAAAAGAGGAAGACGAGTCCGAGTTCAAGGGCATAGCCGGAGAATCCTACGACGACTCCTTGGCCGGCATGTGCAGCTTCTTCCTACCCCCATAGCGCTCCCACTGCTCCTCCGACCAAAAAATACAAGGTATCACGTCTCTGTGTGAGAGCATTCTCACCCTCTACACCGAGTACAAAAATCATGAGGATTAACCTCTACAGATGAGCGGAAGGCCCCACACTTATGGCCCCCAACACCAGGGCACAATCTGCGGTTGATGGGGGGGGCCAGGGGGTTTCTCAGGCTCTTGTTGTTCCATTTCCATAACAAAGTGAATACAAAAGAAGATACGCACTTATTTTACACTTGCAAATACACACAAGTAAAAGAAAAAGCGAAAAAGTCTTCACGTAGTGAAGCAAACCAAGCATACAACAGAAGCGGGCAGAGAGACGAAGAGCAGGACGTCCATCCACTAGTGCGGCTGAAAGCAAAGTGACTCCTCTCCTCGCAGTCGAGCTTACCGCTAACTGCCAGACAAGTAGTTAGCTACCGAACCCCCTTGTTCGAAGCTTACAACCGGTTCAGCTGCCGCTAAGTACCTTCCTATTGTTAAAGGACCGAGGGTTTGTATTACGCATCGGAACAAATAATATGCACCTTTCCCTATAAATTTGCTTTTCCATATAGAAATAAAAAAGGGTAAATGAAAGCAACAAGTGTTAGCTGAAACATCTCTATTTATCAAAGTGTAAACTGATATATCTATCTCAAAAACAAGTCTTTTACTTTGATATAAAAAAATGCAGATCTCTCTCTCTCTCTCATTAAGTAACGTAAATAAAACATAAATGTTAATTATAAAAACTACTTAAAAAATCAATTTATCAAAATGAAAAGCCTCTAGCCCTCTTTTATATAAATAATTTGCCGATAACCTTCTAATAATTTCAGTATATGTAACCTAAATGAAACAAAACAGCAAATAATTTCTCAGTAGTTTATACTTAAGCTATCCATCCCTCTAGTTCTTTCTTATTTACCAATAACACTATTTATTATTGTTATTATTGTATGGTGTTTTTTTGTTGCATGGAACCAGTGGTTATTCAGCAATGGGAAAAACACTATTTGTATCCCTCAAATGGTTTCAATACCCAATGCACCCGATCACCAGAAGCAATGTAAGTCTACTGCTGCAGCACATACATGCAGGAAACAATTGCATAGTGTGAAGACACATATTGAACTCAATGGCCAACTGCAATCACGTCTGGGTGCAGCACCAGACATGTCCAGTAGGGGCTGTTGGCTGTAATGCGATGCTGGACTGAGTGAGTGTGAAAAGGTACATTAGAAATAATAGTCAACTGCTAGCCACATGTAAGTGCGACATTGTGTCACATTTACGTGCGACATAGTGTGAAAGGGCCCTTGGGGGTATTCCACCACTCAGCCATCTCAATCATCATATGAGGGCAGTTTATGGTCGTAGGTGATCTGGTTTTATGGTGCTTGTAAAGCGCTGAAAATCTGTGATTTTCCATAATCCGCAGATTTCTGGTTATCGGCACCGATAATACGACCATGGCGCTAATATATACCTAAAAGACACTACTGACTGGTTATTGGCGCCATATGTGTCAGAAATCGCCAATTTTCACTTATCAATATGTCGGAACGGAACCAAGAGGCTCCCCTTAACTGGGACTACCTGGAATGAACTTGTTAACGAGTCCAACAAAACACCCAGCTCATGCTGAAGGATAATTCTGTAGAAAATGCAATGATTTGTATTTCCACAGGAAAAAATTCAAATACAGTAACTACCTGCTTGCTCTTGATAAGATATTGCACGCTATTTTTGTGCGCTAATAATAAAAATCTGCCTACCTAAACGAATTTGAGAAGCTAATAACTGCCTTCCTAAACTTTCCTAATATTAAAAAACATTTAAGAAAATAGTTAATAAAAGTGCAATCTTATATAAAAGCTTACTTGGATGCCCTGATGAGAACAGAGGTAGAAGTCAAATTCAGTTGGGTGTGTAATACCAACATCCACCGTCGTACCAGCAGGAATATTTCCACTTTTCCCACTCTGTTCTTTTTTGTCAGAGCAGAATAACCTGGAAATCAAAACAATTAATATTTACATAAAAAAAAATGGCCAGTATTAATTAATAAATACAAAATTCAGTATCACATTTTGAGCTTGAAATCTGGGCAACTGTAAGTGATGTAATCCCCATTCAGAAATTTTGATACCCAAAGTTTTTCTCATAATTGTTTACCTAACATAGCCATCAAGTTTTACTGAATTTTCAAACAAAGACCATTAGCCTAACATTAATCTTACAGTCTGCATTACACAACTTCCTTAATACCAATATTACTAAACAACATAAGATGTAATATTTATGGCCATGTCATATCAATCGGTTTGAATAATTGAAGGGTGTACGAAAGTAACACTTACACATTGATCACACACAAATGTGCATACATGAGATTGCACACTGGTTTGAACATGGGTGTAGACTGTTGTAAATTTATTCTCAGCTTTTCACTGTCTGATTCAGTGCAAATATTCAAGGTCAATGATACAATTCATAGTGTCTAACATGAGCAACTGCCAATATTTTATCCCTAAAAAGCAATAACTTCCCTGCATAAAAAGGGAAGACATGCAAATGCACAAGGTGTAAGAAAAAAAAACCTACAAAATTCTCCCTACCTTACACAAGAAGTTGAAAATGACTATTAACAAACCCTTGTGGGGCCTCTTTCACAAGACATTCATAAACTTTACCAAGTTATACATATTTTTTATAATATATAATTTTATTTTACTTTGTAAAATTTTAACTACAGCTCACACAATATCATAAAAGATAAGAACTAAAACCAATAACAAATTCTGAGTATATTTGTTGTAAAATATTTACATAAATTTTCTGAGATCAAAGCTGCATTAACTTTTTTTGAATTATAAAAAGCCAACAGCAACCCCTGGGTATATTTATGAGCAAATATATAAAATGACATCACAACTTACTCATGAGACCTAGAATAAGTGAACCTTATAAGACAGTATAAAAGTTGTCATTAATAAATTCATGGGCAACTGAAGTATTGGAACCTCTTTCCCACTGATTTCTCCAAATGCCATGTAATACTGATGATCACCAGGAGGTAATCCACCTATCACTCAAAAGCCTGTTATTGTTACTCATGAGGGTGTTCGTCCATTATGAGTTAAGAAAGGCTCATACATACCTAGTGTGATGGCGCTTTTGAACGGCTATGTAAGTAATTCCTGGCTTATAATCAGCTTCCAATTTGATGCAAGCTTCTCTCATGGCTGTTAGCTCATGCTGCAACACTGTTTGGAACTGGCCTTCGCTAACACCATCACGGTAAAGGATGATTCGGTTAGGTTTGAATCGGGTAGACTTGTAGAACTGTATAAGGAGCTCTTTAACCATTGATGATAATTCTTGGATAACTTCCTGTTAATGAAAAAAAAAACCATAATTTTCTTTAAAACCATGACATCAAACAGTTTATTTCTGTTAGGAAATTAGCAATGATGAGGAATGAGTTTATACAAATAATCTTTCACTCTCTAATTCAATTAACACAACTTTCATGAAAGTATAGGATCCTACATCTTAATTTCTTATATATTTCCTAACATATAATACAAAAGCTTTAAAGATATAAACTAGAAGAAATTCCAAACACTTAAACAAGAAATTACTTGTTAAACCCCAATTTGTAAGGAGCAATTTTGATGTGCCACCATTTAAATAAGTTAAAATAAATTTTCTAAATGCCACATTTTTTCACTTTATGGTAATTTCCTTGGTCCTATTTACTTGTGTAACCACATTTCAAAATTTGGTTCTAGTGTAGTAATTTCTTGCTTAGCTTGTGTGTAGGTAATGACTGCATACCTTACTTCATTTTCTATTTCTTGTATACACAAACATGATCTACTCTACCTTTAGTAAATAACAATCTTCTCTTAGAATAAAGACAGATTGGATATCTAAAAGTTTTTTCATTTTACCTTCAAATCTCATACATCAGTTAGTACCAACCTTATTCAAAGTAAATAAACAGTACGACATATATTACACTCTAAATACCAGTTAAATATATAAAAAGATAATTCTACTAGTTTCAATGGCATTACAGGCAATAGCACAAAAGCACACCTACAATAACTCTCTCACTCAATTTCCACAAATCAGTAACACTTTACGTAAAACAACCTTTTCTAATTAAAAATGAGCTAGCACCCAAACAACACATCTGAGGATGCAACTGAACACTTTTGTACTCTTCAAAAACAACCATACTTCCATTCATCTAGCAATTCCTATGCTGCATTAAGAAATTCTACACTGATGCAGTGCATATAAAGTTTTGAAACTAACTCAACATGGCACTACACACGTGAATGAGGGATACACAGGGGGAGGAAGGGAAGCAAGTGCCTGTCTTTTGGATTTGCCACAATAAAATATATTTCTGAGATTTTCCTTAACATTCTTTACCATCTGATTTTAAAGCTATAAAAAAAATCATCACCAACATCCAAATACTCTGCAAGTTGAAGGAAAGGAAGTGGAGGAAAATCTTCAAGAATTAAAAATCATGGCAATGTTACCTATGGCTCAAAAAAGGAAAAATACTTGCGTCGTGTGCCGTCCTCGCGAAAGTCAGTTGTCTGGGTCGCGAGCTGTCACCGGCACTTTGGCCTTGTGTTGTTGATCCATTCTGTCAATGGCAAATTTAACTCATTGGTTTTCACTTGCAATTACATTTTCTCTCTTGTTATAATCAATGATTTTGCACTTAGCAACATGTTACAGTAACAGAAGAAAATGATTGCCATGACTGAACAACACAGAAGGCTCATGGGTATGCAGTTAAAATAGCTTGTTTGAAAACTCAAAAATCAAAATTTCACGTGGATACAAAATACCCATAACTATACAAAAAAGATATTTTGAATAAAGGTTGCACAAGATCTGTTGTTTAATTTCTAACATATTACAAGGACTGGTGTGTGTTTTCTACAGAAAAAGGAACTAACAGCTCTAAAGGAAAAACTTATAATTTTCCCTTATTACAATGAGTGAAAATACAAAATATTTTTCCATCCCCATATTTACAAAAGGATGTGTTGATTTGAGTCTATCGATGCTTCGGTTCTCAAAATAAAATCTATTAAAAGCATTTAAACATTTATATTACTAAAACTCAACATGGCCAAACTTACACTGCAGAGAATTTTGGTGACAACAGCGCCTACAGAACAATGCCATATAACAATAACAGTAATAATGACATAAGTGATAATTATATTATTTCCAACACAAGACTTTGTAGCAATCAGTGCTAACAACCAAAGTACATGTAGCACTGCACCAAGAAATTCAGTCTTCAAATAAATGTGGCATATCCAGAAAGACAGACACAAGTCAACCCACCTTCAGTTGATCTTTAAAAATCAAAAATTCTTTCAAATGAGATTTAATGCAATTATTGAAACAAGATATTTTACAAATACTTGGTCACTAATAAGACAAAATCAAGAGATTTCTAGAGCTAAATAAATTACTAAAATATTCCTAGTGTAACTTGACTGTGACAAAAGAAGCAAAAATAAGGTGTCTACTGTTACTGTTTCACTAACAATGCTATTCCAATACTGTTAAATTTCAACTAATCACCTATGCTAAGCAATGTTTGAAATTTAAAGCACAGGAAAAACAAAATTTGTTAACTGGGCATGCACTGCAACTTTTCTCTTTTACTATTATGTAAGAATATACTTCAGCATTTCTTTTTATTCCAACCAACAGTGGCGGAAAATATATTCACGCAGCTTTTATGCTGTCCATCTGGGTAAATTCGTAAACCAACATTGGGGCATCAATTTTCCATAAAATACTATACCAATATTAAAATAAGGTAGAGTAACTTCTACTTTCTTGTACAAATTTCATGTAATTTCTACTTTCTTGTACAAATTCCACTGATTCAAGCATCCAAGAAATTTGACAGAAGACAGAAAAATTCTATACAGTAATTTCAGGTCTGAGATAATGAATGTTATGACTTTCACATATCAACTTCAATAACTCGCCTTAAATATTTTAACTGCCATAAAATTCCTCCCATTTACAACATTAAATATGTCTTATCCTTAAAAACATCTGTATGTAATATTTTCATTATAAACTCATTTTTATGTAACATTTTCATCACAAAATCATCTGAAAACTAAGTTTACTTTGAAATAGGTTGACTGTATATTTTAAAACAAAAGAGAGAGTACTTTTTGACTGCTAAGAGTACTGAGCAGACTGCAATCTCAATTTCCATACGTAATTTACTGTCTGAAGGGTTTTGATCTCTTTGAAGTGACCACCAACTACATTTTTCTAGTATAATGTTTACATACAAGTGCTGGAATGTCTACATTCTTGATTCCAGCAAACAGATATTTTACTTGGGTTCCCTACTCTAGTACTCTCTGTCAATGAGATGAATTGTTTGTACTTATTTTTCAAATCTCCAAGTTTATTAAAGAATGTTGACCATTTTTTGCTATTTTATGAGCCCTACAAGTGTGTCACCACCTGCCTTCTTTTGAATTTTATATGATCTAACTCCTGTCTCAACTCATTCAAATTCTATGAACTAACCATAATCTTCACTCTACTCATCTCTACAAGCTGATCACCACATACTTGTCTAATCCATGTACGTTTGTCATGACCTGTTAACTATTGACTTCTTATTGCTGACCACAGTTTATACTCTTCTGATTTCTTTAAGCTGACCACTATATGGCACTTTAACCATCATACACATAAATTCCAGTAGAATGCTGTTCCTTTAACAGCATATATTAAAGTCTTGTGAATAATATAAATTTCCTTTTCCAAGCAAATTTTTAGTAAACTGATCCACAATTAAAACAAAATTACTTTATATCAAAGTGAACCACTTTCAAGAACTATATTTTACCATAAATCCATTTCTGACAATTTATTTTTAGTAAACAGTTTATATGTTCATTATCAACAACACTGAAATACTTCATACATATTATAATACACTTCCTTTAAGAATTTCAAACAAGCCACATTGCATTTCAATAAGAATAATCATACAACCAAAAGGGAGAATGTAGAATATACTGACAATTTATAAAAAATATATATTTTTTGAATATACATGCTGGATAATTCGGACAAGTGTACTTCCCTTAAGTTCGGTGCTAAAATTGAAAAATGTAACAAAACCTTATCCAGTGTCACCAGTTTCTACAATTTTCTAACACAATAAAATACAAATTTTTATAATAAAAGACATGTTCATTCAGTACAAGTCCATTAACCATAAGCTGCCTCATTTATGTGGACAGTATATGTATACCCAATCACACCAACTCATACTGCTCTGGACAGAGGCTTATACTATGCATGGCCAGATCCGCTAGGACAAATTTTTCTCTCCTAACTTTTCATGTGCTATAAAAATCAAGCAGCAGAGTGCAGGGATGGGAATAGGCAATCACTCTATGATTAGAGGTTGTGTGCAAAAACCATGGTTTGTTTCATCACAACCCCATAGATAGATCATTATATGCCTAAACAGCAATGTAGGGAGGGAAAAACAAGCAAATGCAGACAAAACATCATAAAGAGTATTTGAGAGAGGACCAGAAGAGGTGCAGGTGGATATATAAAAAGTTGGAGGATACAAAATAGCTAGGAGTGAAGGGTATGAAAGGCTAAGACAAAAAGAGAGAGAGAGAGGAGAAGAGAGGAGATAGAGAGAGAGAGAGGAGAGAGAGAAGAGAGAGACGAGGAGGGAATGAGGGAGGGGGGGGGGAGGGAGGGAGGGAGAAGGGGATGGGGAGGGAGGAGAGGGAGAGAGGAAATTTCTGGGGAAGGAGGAGGGAGAAGGAGGAGAGAGGGTGGGGGGAGTGGGGGAGAGAGGGGGGGGACGGGGGGGGGGGGGCGGAGGGGGAAGGGGAGGGGGGGGGTGGGGTGGGGGGGGAGTGGGAGGAGAGGGGAGGGCGAGAGAGAGGAGATTGAGAGAGAGAGAGAGAGAGAGAGAGAACTGGAAAAGTCCAGAGACATCAGCCAACATACTTGGAGTGTAGCACTCAAAAGAACTTTTCTTGGCAAAGAGAAACTACTGATCCAGGGGCCAATTACATCATGCGCTACTCCTAGATGAACTGAAGAAAAACTATAATAAAATGGGCGTTGAAGTAAGTTCTATTTATCATGCAACCCCACAGAAGCTAAAACCAACCCAGGCTGATCCTGAAATGAGTGCTGAGGCACAGCAGGTCACTGGGCAATCAGGTAACAACACTGAAGCCCTTGCATATCATCATTCACTGGCACAAAATCACTATAAACTCAAATCACTAATATAGTAAAGATAACAATACATATTCTGCAAAATCTAAAAGCAAGAAGTTATGAAAAAATATAAAGAAACCTCAAAACAACTGATGAGACAAAGCTATTCAGAATTAACTCCCAGCCCAACCAAAATGCAACAAGTACACAATTTACACACCTGTTCCCAGCTGCACTTTTTGTCAATTCGGCTCACCCCCCCCCACACATCAACAAATCACAAACGAGAGCACTCACAGCCTTCGGCCACCAACGCTGACTCATCACTGCCTTCACCCTACTGTTTTCCTAACTCCCGTCTTCTGTACGTCTTATGACGTCACAACAACCACCACTGTGCCATTTCACATCCAATAAAATTAATAGCATACTTTTCTACATTTCTTAAATGTATAATGCCTATACCTACTTCACTAACCCAAAAAAGTAGAACAAAATAATGATTAAATTTACAAAACTGACAGATAATGAAAGGCAATGGAAAATTAAGTGAATACTCAACAGTAATAACATACAGGAAAGGTGACAACACTGGCTCTCAACTACATACACTTTGTCTCCTAACTACACACAATAAAAAAATTTAATTCATCACAAATCCAAAGACATGAAGACAAGCATCATGAAGTTGGTGCAACTGAGTATATACTGTCCATGGAATTAACATATAATTAACAGGGTTGTGATGAAACAAACATGTCAAAAAAGGCTTTGCAAACTCTGACCATGTAGTCCTAGGTTGACTCAACTTACCATGAATTCCTTCTTTACATCATTTACTGCAACACAATCCATGCACTAACTCACCTGCCTATGTTGTTGGACACGTACAGTAGCAGCATAACGGGACGGATGAGCATCCATTGAACCTACTACAGCAGCAATTGACGGTTTCTTATTATCCCCCGCTGGAGGATGAGTGACATCAGCTCCCAGGAAAATGACTGGTTCATTAAATACTTTGGGCCTGTATAAAATGAAAATAAAAGTACCCTTGCATAAAATATTTCACAGATCTGATAAAATTTCTACTACAACTTTTAAAGCCAACCTCTGGTATTCACCGAAGTATTTAAAGTTTTATAAAAAAAAATGCATTTAATCATTAAAATATGAAAACTCTAATTAGTGAATATTTCTCATTGAAAAATACCAAGAATAGCAGATTTTATTAGTGGATATGGAACCGCGAATAGGCGGGGGACTTCATGTATGTATTAAAATAATATACAACCCACAAATAATAAATGTATCATCATACATATGCAGTAAAATTTAAAATTTTGGCACTTGTATAGCATTCTTCAGGGGGTTGATTTTACCAACAGATATAAAAAAGAGAGAGAGAGAGAGAGAGAGAGAGAGAGAGAGAGAGAGAGAGAGAGAGAGAGAGAGAGAGAGAGAGAGAGAGAGAGAGAGAGAGAGAGAGAAATTGTCCCATATTTTATGACATGCCAATCCCTAGTAGATAACAGTGGATTATTTGTTATTATCCCACTAAAACTGACCTTTTTCTACGATACAGCTGGTCAAATTCATCTGATAAACTAATACATCTCTGTATGTTCAAGAAATAGGCTCCAAAATTTACAATATAATCAAATAAACAGAAATGCAACTTCAAACTACTATATTTCAACAAACATTCACACCTACATCCTCATAAAATCTTGCAAATTCCTCCCAAAAGTTGTGTATGATATTGTAGAATGTAATTTTTATGTTCAGATTCCCATATTTAAAGATAATATGTTTAAATATGTATAAGAGAGAGAGAGAGAGACCTTACAGACCTTGTTTGGGTTGCCCCAGGTCCCTCAGTGTGAGGCACCTCTAATGTCTACCAGAGTTGCTAGCACATCTTCCGGTATATTTTGCATCTTCCGGTATATTTTGCATCTTCCAATCTTGGATGGTGTGGGATGCAGCTTAGATATTCGTTGAGCTTATTCTTAAACACATCTACGCTCACTCCTGATATATTCCTCAGATAAGCTGGCAATGCATTGAATAGATGCTGCATTATCGATGCTGGTGCGTAGTGGACTAATGTCCAGTGTGGTTTCCTTATTTTTCCTGGTAGAGTTTTGGGCACTTTTAATCTACCTCGGCTTGCTCTTTCTGATATTTTTATCTCCATGATGTTTTCAGCTATTCCTTCTATCTGTTTCCATGCCTGAATTATCATGTAGCGTTCTCTTCTCCTTTCTAGACCATATAATTTTAAGGATTGTAGTCTTTCCCAGTAGTCAAGATCCTTAACTTCTTCTATTCTAGCTGTCAAGGACCTTTGTACACTCTATTTTTGCAATATCCTTTTGATAGTGTGGGTACCATATCATATTGCAATATTCAAGTGGACTACGAACATATGTTTTATAATGCATAATCATGTGTTCAGCTTTTCTTGTTTTGAAGTGCCGTAACAACATTCCCATTTTTGCTTTACATTTTTCTAATAGAGATGCTATTTGATCATTGCATAACATGTTCCTATTCATCACCACACCAAGGTCTTTAACTGCTTCCTTATTTGTGATTGTCTCATTATTAGGTCCCCTATATGCATGCGTATAGCTTTCCTTCTCGGTCTCCATAATTTATTGATTCAAATTTATCAGAGTTAAATACCATCCTATTTACCTTTGCCCAATCATATACTTTGTTAAAAGTCTCTTTGTAGCGCGTTCCTATCTTTATCACAAGTAATTTCTCTACTTTTTCCTGTGTCATCGGCGAAACTACTCACTACCGAGTCCTTAACATTACTGTCTATGTCTGCAAATATAATAACAAACAGTAATACAGCTAACACCGCACCTTGTGGCACACGAGATATTACCTTAGCTTCATCCGATTTCTCATCGTTTGCAATAACTATCTGTTTTCTGTTGTGTAAAAATCATTTTAACCATCTTCCTACTTTATCCACTATATTATGTTTTCTAATTTTCTTCGCTAATATATTATGATCTACCTTGTAAAAAGCTTTTGCGAAGTCTAGATAAACCACATCTGTTTCACTTCCACTTTTCATATTTTTGTATATGTTCTCACGGTGGACTAACAGATGGGTTTGTGTACTTTTTCCGGGTACGAAAGCATGTTGTCCAATATTAAACAAATTATTTTTTATTAAATGTTTCATATTTTTCTTCATTGCCCTTTCATACACTTTCATAATATGTGATGTTAGACTCACAGGACTATAATTACTTGCCTCTAGTTCTTGATCCACTTTTGAAAGTAGGGGTAATATATGCTAATTTGTGGTCATCATAAATCTTGCCTGTATCTACACTTTGTCTTGATAATATTGCAAGTGGCTTTGCGATAGAATGAACTACTTTCTTTAACAAAATAGCAGGGACACCATCAGGCCCTGCTGCAGCTCCATTTTTAATTTCATTAATAGCCTGCATAATATCAGCTTCATTAATTTCTATATCCAATAAATATTACTTCTATATCATTATCTTCATTATCAATTCTAGGGGTGAATTCTCTTTTATATCGTTCTGTCAATATGTTGCATATTTCCTTTTTTCCATTCGTTAACCTCCCTTCAATTCCTAGAGGGCCTATTTCTATTCTTCTTTTATTCATCTTTTTTGCATAAAAGTACAATAGTTTGGGGTTTTGCTTGATATTTACAAGGTTTTTTTTTCCAAGTCCCGTTTTTCATTTTCTTTAGATTGTATAATCTTTTGTTCTGCATTTTCTATCTTACTTTTTAGTTCGATCACTTTCCATGCATTTTTCTTTTCTTTTGCAAACTTTTTTCCACTTTCTGATTTTCTGGAACAAGATCCTTCTATCTCTTGGTATGCATGTCTGATGTTTACTTTTCTTCTTGGGTATATATCTATCCACTATTTTCTCTAATATCTTATTTAATATCTCCGTATTTACCTTTATATCATCACTTACGAAAATGTTATCCCAATCTTTGTTTAATTCTTCATTTATTTCTGACCATTTTATATCTTTACTGTAGAATTTGTATTTTCCATATCTTTCCCACTTTCTCATTTCTTGCTTATCTCTGTTTTCACTTGCTTTGGAATGGGACTGTTAATTCTACAACATTATGGTCTGAAATACTTGCATTATAAACTATTATTTCTTCAACATAACTCACCTCGTTCACAAATACTAGGTCTAAAGTATTTTCCTTTCTTGTTGGCAGGTGATTTATTTGTTGAATGTTGCATTCTAGTAGCATATCTAATAGCTTTTTGAATTGCCTCTTCTGCACTACTATTAATCTCTTTTTTATATGTATAAATACAACCACAATCTCCTATTCATTCTTTCCAGTCTACGAAAGGAAAGTTAAAGTCTCCGGATAGGAGAATAGTCCAGTCCTTGTGCTTTCTACATACATCATCCAATTTTTCTATTATCATGTCAAACTCTTTAGTATTAGGGGGTCTATATAATACTATGCTCATTAATTTTTCAGATTCAGATTCTACCGCTATTAGTTCACATTCTGAGTTACTATATTTCTCATATATTTTTCCTTGTTTTTTGTCTTTCGTATATATTGCAGTTCCCCCTTGATTCCTATTATTTTCTATCCGATCTATAAGTTTGGAACCCTTTTATTTGATCATCATTCCCAGTCTCTTGGGAATACCAGGTTTCACTTATATTCATTATACAGTGGTACCCCGAGATACAAAATTAATCCGTTCCGAGGCGGCTTTCGTATCATGAGGTTTTCGTATCTTGGACCGCATTTTACATGTAAAATGGCTAATCCGTTCCAAGCCCTCCAAAAACACCCCAGTAAATTTCATAATAAAGCTAAATTGACCTATAAAGAATGAAATACTACAACAATTTGGACCATTCAATACCTAAATTAATAACGTACTGCTAATTACCTGTAAATAAAGTGTATAAGTGTACATGGTATACAAGAAATACTGTACATATGTAGTAAAAATGGGGAAGCTTACCTTTCGAGTGAGGCTATCTCCGAAAGTGGTGACAGAGGAGGAGGACAAACGGCAGGTACGTATGTACGTACGTTTAACTTTACGAAACAAAAAAATGTAAGGAAAACTAAACTAAAATTTACGAAACACATTAACAAAACTGTAACACTTAACTTTACAAAAAACTAAAATTTTAAAAAAAATATATTTTTTTTTAATTTTTTTTTTTTACTTTTTTATACTTTATGTAAATTTCAACTTCATCACCACTTTCGACTTTCGGTTTTTTAGTATTGCTTGGTTCTTCCTTTCTACTTACTCTTTAAAAAATAACTATCCAAGGAAGAATGCTTCTGCTTACTTTTCACAATGTTCCTGAAACGACTCAGGCAAATGTCATCGAACTGCGCAAGCATACGACTTATGTGAGCCTTTTCGGGGTGTCTTTTTTCCACAAACGATTGCACTTTATGAAAAGCGGCTAGAACATCCTTAATTTCTGCCGTTGTCATAGGGTTACTCTCCTCCTCCTCGCCGCTGCTAGAGAACTCCTCTTGAACAACGTTATGTTGCATGGCCTCCAACTCCTTCAGGTCATCCGTCGTAAACTCCTCTTGGTGCTCCTCGAGAAGGTCGTTGATGTCGTCCTCGTCGACGACCAGCCCCATGGACTTGCTGAGTGCAACGATCTCATCAAGATCTGGTTCCAAAACAGTTTCAGGATCGTCAACTGTTTCTGAATCTGCAGCACCAGCTTTGCCCAAGTCGAATCCCTCGAAGTCTCGGGCGGATACGGCACCAGGCCAGTTTCCTCCATGAGGAATTCAAGGTTCGCCTCGAAACCTCCTGCCAAGCTTGGTCGATGAGTCGGATGCATATGACGATGTCAAAATGCTCCTTCCAAAATTCACGCAAGGTGAGGTTTGTGGTATCGGTGATGTGGAACAACCCTTGAAAAGATGTTTCGTATACAGCTTCTTAAAGTTCGATATCACTTGCTGGTCCATGTGCTGGAGGAGAGGGGTGGTGTTAGGTGGAAAATAAAGAATCTTGATGAAGGAATACTCCGCTAAGATATCTTCCTCGAGGCCAGGAGGGTGGGGAGGGGCATTGTCCAACACCAGCAGACATTTCAGAGGGAGGCGCTTCTCTTCCAAGAATTTCTTCACTGTCGGGCCGAAACACAGATTTGCCCACTCCGTGAACAAAAGCCGTGTTACCGAGGCTTTCGCATTAGCCCTCCACATCACTGGAAGCTTCTCCTTAAGCACTTTGTGGGCCTTGAAGGCTCGAGGAGTCTCGGAATGATACACCAGTAGGGACTTCACCTTGCACTCCCCACTGGCGTTTGAACAAAGTGTGAGCGTAAGCCTGTCTTTCATAGGCTTATGCCCGGGTAGCTTCTTCTCTTCCTCCGTGATGTACGTCCGACGAGGCATTTTTTTCCAAAAAAGGCCAGTCTCATCACAGTTGAAGACTCGCTGAGAACTGTAGCCTTCCTTGGTCATCATCTCGTCGAACGTCTTTTTAAAGGCTTCAGCCGCTTTCGTGTCCGAGCTGGCAGCCTCCCCATGCCGCACCACCAAATGGATACCAGTCTGTTTACGGAATTTTTCGAACCACCCATGCGAAGCCTTGAACTCTGGGGTTGGCGTTGATGTCCCTTCTCCTCTGTCGTCTTCTGCCTGGGCAATCAAATCGTCGAAAATAACGCTGGCCTTGTGGGAGATTGCCGTCTCCGTTATCGTATCGCCAGCGATTTCCTTCTCTTTTATCCAGACAAGAAGCAGCCGTTCCATCTCGTCGTGCATGTGGGTCCTCTTGCTGGACAAAATAGTGATGTCCTTGGAAGGTGTAGCTGCTTTGATAACATCCTTCTGCTTAAGGATGGTGCCTATTGTCGACGGATTTCGGCCATATTCCTTGGCGATCACACTCAATCGCATACTAGCTTCATACTTCTTGATAATCTCCATCTTTGTCTCCAAAGAGAGCATTCGCTCCTTTCCGTGAATTTCAACTTTCTTGGGACCCATGACTACGTTATACTGTACGTAATTTACGTATAAGTAAAGTTTTCACACAACACGATAAAGTACGTATACTGCAACGAAATCACTAACGAATTTACGTTAATAAATAAAATCGTTAGACCGAACGAATACCACGTGCGTACGATAACGATGCTGGTACCGAGTGGCCGAAGAAGCACGCCGCTATGTAGATGCATCATGGGAGGGATGCTGACCAATAGGAGAGCAGGAGGATGGTGGCGAGTCTACTCAGTTGGCGGCGCGCGAATTTCAAAATTGTTTTCGGTGGTTCGGGCGAATCTCGGACTTTACAGAAACCTTTCGTATCTTGAAAACTTTTCGGATATAGAGCCGTTAAATTTTTCATGTTAGCTTTCGTATCTCGAGGTACCACTGTATCTATTTTCTTCTCAATTTGGGTTAGCTCTTCTAAGTACTCTATTTTTCTTTTTGAGTTAATCGTAACTAAAACCTGCGCATTCATTACTATGATGGTTTGCGTGTTTTCTCCTTCATTTAATATGGGTAATAATAAGGATTTTCCCACGTCTCTTTCCTGTTGTATGTTGTTCTTTCTTCATTTCCAGAAATTCTGACATTAAAAAATCCAAATTTTCCATAATATTTGATCTTCCTTCATCATAATTATTCATTTTTTGTTTGAATCTGCAATTTTCTCCGTATCTGCAATATCCTCTTGCATCGTAAATACAGTATTTATCTCTCGAGCTGTATCTTGGAGCTGATGCTTGGAAATTCTTTGCTGACACTCCATATCGCGGTGATAACTTGCATTTTTCCTTCACCTCATATTCTTTCTTCCTCTCTTTATTTGTTTCTTTCTTATTTTGGATTTTATTATTAGATTAATTATTTAATTGATTTAGATTCATGGCTACAGGGTGCATATATTTACATTTTTTGTCGAACTTACATCCTTTTCCTTCTTTTAGGTTTTTGCATATTTTTGGATGTAGATCTCTGCAATTATCCTCATAGACGTCTAGGTATGCACATTTACCTTCATTTGCAACAAGTTGGAAGTCCCTAGCACAATATTTCGATTTATGGTGAATTTATGAAAAAAATAACATTTTCTTTACGTCCGCGCGGTAACTCTTCCGAAAAAATCATACATGCGATTGTGGTCATGTTTGCACCATTTTAAAATGATATTATTATGATACAATAAAGTTTCATACATACTTACCTGGCAGATATATACATAGCTAAGACTCCGTCGTCCCCGACAGAAATTCAAATTTCGCGGCACACGCTGCAGGTAGATCAGGTGATCTACCGCCCTGACCTGGGTGGCAGGATTAGGAACCATTCCCGTTTTCTATCATATTTTCTCTCTTACAACTGTCTCCTGCGGGGAGGCTGGGTGGGCCATTAATCATATATATCTGCCAGGTAAGTATGTATGAAACTTTATTGTATCATAACAATATCATTTTCAAACAATCAACTTACCTGTCAGATATATACATAGCTGATTGACACCCTTTGGTGGAGGGTAAGAGACAGCTAACATGGAATAGACAGGTAAACAACATATGTTGTAGGTATAAATAAACCTTGGTTCCTATCTGATAGGTGGTAGACTTCATATGGCTGTTGCCAAGGAGTCTGCATCACCTCAAGAAACTTTAGCGAGATATGTGATCTGTGGCCAAGAGTTCTTGTGGGTCTGCCGATGGGGTCTTATCCACTTACTCGGCAGAGCCTAAAAGGTACTTGTCAATGGGTGCTAATCCACTTATATGACAATACACCTATGCCTATTGGCATAACTAAGGAGCCCAACACCGATCCCGATCACCTGATCCTAACATGAGGGTTCGGGCTCAAATTGAAAAGAGTTATCCCCACACTCCTTTCAAAAACCCCAATAATTTCACTAAGTTAAATAACTTTAACTCAAAGTTAAGGATCAGTGTCGGCTTCTTATCCCAGTAACGTATCCGCAGAAACGTATAAACCACAAGAGAAGGATCTCTCGTAGGTTAACTTGACATCCTTTGTGTAATGAGAAGTCAACACAGAGTTGCCTCTACCGTACAACACAGCTAATATGTCTTATATGACATATTGTTATGTAAAGAACAAGAATTTGCAAAAGCGCGCACTTCCTGCGCTTTAATTCTCAGCTGTTTGAAGGAATCAAGTCACTTATGAAGTGCTTAGGAGATCTCCATGTTTCAAAGAAGACCAGGGCTTTCTTGAAATGGATCTCTCCCGTCTGAAGCCTGAAGCCTGGCAGGAACCTCGCGCCTGGCTGGTGCTTCGCTCTTGGTTGGAGCCTAGTGCTTGTCTGGTACCGTTCGCTTGACTGGCGCCTCGCATCTGGTTGACGCCTCGCGCCTTAGCTGGAGATTCGCGCCTAGAGCCTGGCTGGCGCCTCGCGCCAGGTTGGCGCTTTGTGCCTGGCTGGCGCCTTGCGCCTGCCTGGAGCTTCGCGGCTGGCTGATACCTCGTGCCTGCCTGGCGCCTCGCGCCTGGTTGGCTCCTCCCCACTTGCCGGAGCTTCGAGCTTGGTAGAGTCTCGAGGATGTCTGGCAATGTCCACATCGGACACTCTTATCTGTCCGATATGTTCGCATCTAGCGCATCTGTGTCAGGTTGTAGGCCCGGGTCTTTCTTTCCTCCCATCAGACAAAATGACAGCGCTATGTCAGGTTGTAGGCCCGGTTTCTTTCTCCTCATCAGACAATGACAGTGTTTTCTTGGGGGCTGTCTGCCTTCTGGCGTTTTTTTATTTTACGCCCTGTTTTGGCATAAGGCTCCTGGGTTGGCGCTACATTGTCCGAAAGTCCTGAACATCCACAATAGCAAATCACAAGACTGGAGAAGGGTGGAAGAAATTCTTCCACTTTGAGCTTTGGCCTCTCCGGCAAGGGGAGGTGATTGTAGTCAGCTACATCCAGTATACGATAGGATATCTAACAGAAAGAGAGATAAGTCTTTTCCTCCAAGGAGGATCCTTCTTGAGTACTTCCCTTGCTCACGAGATCTCTTCTTTTACCCGTTGAAGGGGTTTCTCGTTGCAGAATCTTCCCTATCCTTGTCCGAAGGGAGGGAAGAAGCCTGGAAGTCGAAGGAGACTCTGAGCTGAAATTGGGAGGACTCCTGATTTCTAGCTCTTTATTGTATCCCTCTGAACACCTTCTGGGAAGCATTTCGAGCCGTCATCGCATTCCAAAGACTCTGTAGGCAAACGTTTGAACCATTCTACTGTAGATGAAAACGTAAGTACCCTGCCTGGCCAACGAAACCTCTATCTGAAAACATTGAATCAGGAATAGGGGGTTTTAGTTCTTTTGCCAGACATACTATGCTGGCAAGAACCCATTGCCTAGTCTCCATAGAATCTGATGTGAGATTCCAATGCTCAAAAAAAAAATTCACTTGTCTTCTTGGTCGTTTAGGACCAAGAGAAACAAAGAATTCCCTCATAAAAATTTCTCAAAGAAGTTTGATGAGGAGCAGTTCCATCTTGTCGGAACATGGAATCTGTGGCCACAAAAAAGATCCCATTAGAAGTAGTACATGATATCCTACTCTTGTCATATTGAGGTATCATATAAGATCCCGAAGATCTTAATCCTCTGCTATCTCCAATTCCCTTTGTAGAGACAAGAGTATAGCCTTTTACTGCATTCTTTGATAGCAGACATTTACAAAGGTGATTCTTCCCTCTGAAAGGGAAGAAAAAACCGCTATGTGGTTCAAAGAGGTATCGGAAGAGGACAGCTTCCTCATTCCCTCTAGCAAGATCTGCAGCAATTCTGTTTTGGCCATGACTATTGTCATTTACCTTAAAAAATCCTCTCATTCATGTCCACTTCTGGTCAGTCTGCACGCAGACAGACTCAGAGTGGAGAGGTTGTTAAGGTCCATTTATAATAGATGCTGATAGAATATCCAGACTCTCTTGGAAAAAACTTCTAAAACATGTTGTGAGAAGAACGAGACCTTTGTGAATCCAACCTCTCTAAGGCCAAAATGAGGCGTAAAGTATTATCCTCTCTTTCTTTGACGCCCTTTATCTTAAATTCTGCAAAGAATTTATATTTAGGGGAAAAAAGACAAAGTTTATTCCCCTTTCTAAAAAAAAAATAAAGATGGCGTATATTGCTACCTCTCTTGGTTCGAGGAAAAGGAAGCAGTCTATAGGAAGCCTGTTCGTCTTCTACCTTGCTAAGAGGTCTATGAAGAAGACTTTCCGCAGGTTGTCACAACTCTTTCCAATAAATGTTAGACATGTTAACAGTTATTATCGTCGATCGACGTTCTCTTTGTTAACGCGAACAGGAGCGAAAAAAAAGAGATTCTCGATGCTCTTTGCGATATGAGAGAGTCGTGGAATTGGCCTAAGTGATTAAATGGGTAATGAAATCAGGAACGAATCTTGCCGTTACCGAGCCTGGTGTCCGAGAGGCTACTGGACTCTTAGGTTAATAACTCGCTAAAACGAGAAAATCTTGGATGGTGCTCTTGGCTCACTGCGCCAGAAGCGTTGCGCCAGGTTGGCGCTTCTAGCGCTTTGTGCCAGGCTGGCGCTTCCTTCTAATTCTTTTTAGGTTATGTGCCAGAACACCCTGTGCCGTTATGGTAACCCGACAGCCGTTCACATGTGTTAATTCCGTTCTTAGTAGGAAAAAACTTTATATGCGTAGTATAGTCCATTCAGGGAAACAAGTTCTGCCACAAAGAGAATGTTTCCCATCCGACTCATCCATCTTCTTCTGAGTAGATACTCTAATAAGCCATGCTTTCGTAAGCCTGAGAGCATTATATAATATAATGTTCTGCTGCGATAGAATCCTTTAATAATGTTACCTACGGTAAACAGCATTGAAAGGTTGTAATATCTCTCTTATTGAAAGCTTCTTAGCAAAAGGCATACAATATTTTATTTATGTTAGCTTAACTATCCCCTCAATCCGAGGCTAAGACCGCGATTGTAGGGGAGAGATACGGATAGTTATTCCATCCCGCAGGAGAGAGAGATGAACCCGAACGCTCATGACCGACAGCTACATGGTACTGCGTTGGTCTCAGGCTCTCAGCGAAAGCAGTCTCCGTTAGCCGTCTGGCCTTACTCTTCCATAGTTGCCAGCTACTCCATTTAATAAAGGAATCTTATAAAATTATTATCGAACTTCAGGAAGTTCTTATTAAGGGGACCGTCTGCTATGGCGGATGACATGTCAACTTGAAAAAATAAAAAATAGAGTTATTACTTGTATCTATGCAGAAACATGCCATGCATGCTTTCCAGAAGTTTCAGCCAATTATTTTCACAAATAATGAAGATATAGCGGTTTTTAAATGATGACGTCATCGTAACTGCATCGTCTGTATGACTTGAGTTTGACAGAATCGTTTTTGCGTGTTTATTTTTGCATATAAACAGCAATTTTTTAAGATTTTTTTCGAAATTCTCATACATCTGGTGGCAATGAAAGGTACTGTGACACTGGGTGAGAAGCGAGCTGCTCAGAGCGGTTATTTATAGGCGAGACTCGGAGAGTGACTCAGTTACGCCACAGACGTCAAAGCAGTTACATGCACGTAGGTACTGCGTTTGGTTACTAGCTATTTACGTTGTTTTTATAACTTCTTAGTGAACTTATAGCAATGCCGAAGTTACCTAAGATCAAGAAGGCTACTCAGCAACTATGGCTAGCAAAATTAGCGATGGCCAGGAGTGTGCTGAAAGAAAAACACAAAAATTAATTGTTTTCAGCTGCCCTCATTGTCTCATGTCTCGCCGTCAACATCATTATCTGGTAAAAGTACAAATAAAGTAATTATAATAATGTTGTTTTGACTTTTATAAGAAAAAAGCGAAAATTTACATAGCAACTCTTTGGGAGCTCATAACTCAAAAACATACTTATGAGCATGTCGGTAACCATTACTCGGTTATTTATAATCCAATTTTAGAGAGAAAGATATCATTGGAAAGAGGAATAAAAATCCCATAATTCTGTTTGACAGAATTTTGATATCTTTTTTTTTTTTTTTTTTTTTTTTTTTTTTTTTTTTGTTTTTTTTTTTTTTTTTTTTTTTTTAGGAATTTTTTTGTTTCTAGACTAAAAAAAAAAAAAAAAAAAAAAAAAAAATCATAAAAAAATATAAAAATTAAAAAATCAAAATTCTGTCACACAGAATTGTTCCGTATATAAAGAAGTTTTTATGGTATGATTTTCAATACAACTGATGTCATATTAGCGGAGAAAACTACCAATTTTTTTTTTTTTAATCATGATTTTTGCTAATAAAACGAAAAGTTTTTGATCAAATGACTTGAAAGTTTTATATGATGAAGGTATTATATATATCTAAAACATATATGAAAATTATGTATTTTGCGTAATAAATAAAAAAAATAGACATCATAGCGGACGGTCCCCTTAAAGCATATTTAAGCGAAACAAGACTTCGATAAATCTAGAAGCTAAGTAGGTGTTGTCTTAACAATCCCTTTAAGCGTAGTCCTTCCTAGGAAAGTCGTAGAAGGATACTGGTAATTGAGTTGCACAGCAAAGAAGTAACTACGGTATGTGTTTATGATTTGACCGTATCGTATTCTCATACAGCAGATACTCTACTACCTTCTACTATCTTCGTTCTTTTCGTTAATAGAACGATAGAAAGAGTATATATATCCTTAAGGATGGAAGTTAATCCAGGAACTCTTTAAATCTTCGTGATTTCCTCATAAATCACGGAAGAGACAGAATTCCTGTTCATCACTAGGGTTTACGGAAGGAAGTAGATACAGGTGGTCCCCGGGTTACGACGGTTCCGGCTTACGACGTTCCGAGGTTACGACGCTTTTTCTTAAATATTCAATGGAAAAATCCGTCCTGGGTTACGACGCTTGTTCCGAGGTTACGACGCTGACGCTTCCGACGCTCCGAGTTAACGACGCTTTTAAAAAACGCATACTATGATAAAAATCCTTTATAGTTTAGCACAGTATATTAATAAAAATAAGTTTCTGGTTAGATTACAACAAAAATTTTGAGATTATGATGATTTTCGACACTTTTTATGTTGTATTTTTCTATGTTTTTTAGTGAGCCTCATATGCGGAACCAGTTTCCGAGCGAATGAATACATACTAGGTTTACATATAACAGTCCAAAAGCGCAAATAATGAAAAAATCATTGCTTGTTTCCAGTAATAATAACAAAACGAAGTTTCTGGTTAGATTACAACGCAAATTCCAAGTATCCAAAGAGAGACATTATCCAGTAATTTGATCAGAGAGAGAGAGAGAGAGAGAGAGAGAGAGAGAGAGAGAGAGAGAGAGAGAGAGAGAGAGAGAGAGAGAGAGAGAGAGAGAGAGGCGTCTTCCGACGCTCCGAGTTAACGACGCTTTTAAAAAACGCATACTATGATAAAAATCCTTTATAGTTTAGCACAGTATATAATAAAAAATTAATTTTCTGGTTAGATTACATAAAAAATTTTGAGATTATGATGATTTTCGACACTTTTTATGTTGTATTTTTCTATGTTTTTTAGTGACGCCTCATATGCGGAACTAGTTTCCGAGCGAATGAATACATACTAGTTTACATATAACAGTCCAAAAGCGCAAATAATGAAAAAATCATTGCTTGTTTCCAGTAATAATAACAAAACGAAGTTTCTGGTTAGATTACAACGCAAATTCAGAGAGAGAGAGAGAGACGAGAGAGAGAGAGAGAGAGAGAGAGAGAGAGAGAGAGAGAGAGAGAGAGAGAGAGAGAGAGAGAGAGAGTCTTCCGACGCTCCGAGTTAAGGACAGAGAGTGTTCGTTTCGTTAAACGGCCTCTGACTCATGCCAGTAAATGTTTTGTTGATACTAATAATATAAGCCTATTTAAAGATACGTTTACTTAATTAGTCTATATGATACGTAAATAGTAATCAACTGTTCTTGTAGCCCTCAATATTTGGCAAAAATCGAAGTATCAAAGAGAGACATTATCCAGTACGTAATTTGATCAGAGAGAGAGAGAGGAGACGAGAGAGAGAGGGAGGAGAGAGAGAGAGAAGAGAGGGAAGAGAGAGAGAGAGAGAGAGAGAGAGACGCTTTGGCAACAATGGTCTCGGGGGTTTTTATAGCTTCTTCTGCTTGATGATCGTGGATATGTAGAAGGATTTCGACCATACTCGTTTGCCAAATCGACGATACGAACGCCAACGTTCATAGCTTTGCTATAATTTCATGTTTTGCTTCCATCGAAATAATTTTCTTGGGTTTTTTCTTATCACCTGCTTTGTCTTTAGCTTTGAGACCCATGGTTAATAATAAAATAGACAAAATAACACGAAAAATAGGCGCAAATACAACGAACTAAACAACGACGTGTTAACATGCAGCACCAACAAACAAACAGACTGAACGTCATTTATCGGTCGCCTATACAACTAACACTCATCGCAAAATCGTATCTCAAATATTTCGTTGTATATCAAGCTTGTATTTTCGCAAATTTTCTGTTATATCTCAAAACATTCGTATATTAGGGCAATCGTATGTCAAGTTTCCAATGTAATTTGATCAGAGAGAGAGAGAGAGAGAGAGAGAGAGGAGAGAGAGAGAGAGAGAGAGAAGAGAGAGAGAGAGACGAGAGAGAGAGAGAGAGAGAGAGAGACGCTTTGGCAACAATGGTCTCGGGGATTGACATAACGTTTATTTTCTGAACAGATAGGACAGGGAAGTGTTCGTTTCATTAAACGGCCTCTGACTCATGGCAGGAAATGTTTGTTGATACTATATATAAGCCTATTTAAAGATACATTTACTTTAATTAGTCTATATGATACGTAAATAGTAATCAGCTGTTCTTGTAGCCCTCAAGATTTTGCAAAATCACTCCAGGTTGTACATAAAACTTCAAGAATGTAGTGTCACCAGAGGATTACAATAGTTTTTACCTTCAAGAACCAGCATTCTTTATGAAAATAACTCCAGGTTGTACATAAAACTACAGGAAACAACATAGTAATGTAACCAAAGGATTACAAGTAAGGTTTTTATAAACTTTTTATTAGTTTAAGACATATTTCCAAGCGTCGTGCCGGCTTACGACGATTTTCGGCTTACGACACGTCTCAAGAACGGAACCCCCGTCGTAACCCGGGGACTGCCTGTATTTCCTATCCGCCATCATACCCAAACGTCGATGAGATTCTTATTAAGAAAAACTCCCAAAGCTCTTGCCTCCTCAAAACGAGGGAAGAGCATGGATGAAAGAGAGAGTCCGCATTGAGAGGAACTGCCTAACACAGGAGTCTTCTGAATAATGAAAAGGGGCTTCTCTTAGTATCAGAATCCTTCTGACAAAAGCAACGGCCGCCTGTGCGACATCTTGCACATTTGCCAGGGGAAAGTTGCTCAAGTTAAAAAACTCAAAGAGGAGCCTCGCGACTGACCTCTCTCTCAAATGAAGATTTTGGAATATCCTGGAGCCTGGATCCTTGCGCATAGCGCCTGGCGTCTGGATAGTTCCGCGCGCCTGGAATGTTCCGCACGCTAGAAAGGAGACTCGCGCCTGGAATGTTCCGCACGCTAGAAAGGAGACTCGCTCCTGGAACGTTCCGCTTGCGTGGAAGGTCCCGTGCGCCCTGATAGTTCAGAGCGCCTCTAGTCTTCTTTTACGAGCTTCTTGCCAGTAAACGTTCAATGGAAGCATCCTTCTGATTGCCACTCGACTATAAGGCTCCTCAGTCTAGCCGTCTGTTTTCTCTTTGAAGGCGCCTTGCGCCAAGAAAAATGTTCTGGAACGCGGCTCGCGTTTATCTGTATGAACGAGGCTCGCGCTAGCTTGCTGGCTGGCTCTCAGCCTCTCGCTCAGTGTTCTCTTAGTTTTCAAGAGAAACGCGCAGATCGTCCGAACTCCAAACAGTACATTCTTCGTCTTTTCGGATGCAAGATGAAGAAAACGGAAAGGAAGAAGAGACGCACTTTTGTAAGGATGCCTTTCCAATGGCTATCCCTGGCAGTCTGGCACGTTCTACAGATCCTGCCGAGGGAACGCCTGATCGGTGGGGATTCTCCATAACCTCCGTAAGGCTTTCGACTTTCCTTCTCCTCTGGGCTTGTGAGCTTGGAAGAGGTCTAGGCCTGAGAGCAAGACAGAGCCAATCGGACGCACCCTCTACTATTTTAGGACGCCCTTTCCAATGGCGAAACTTGGCAGTCTGGGACGTTCTACAGATCCTGCGAGGGGACGCCTGATCGGTGGGGATTTCTCCATAACCTCCGTAAGGCTTTCGACTTTCTCCTTCTCCTCTGGCTTGGGAGCTTGGAAGCGGTCTAGACCTGGGAGCGAAACAGAGCCGATCAGAACGCACCCTCCACTGCACTGGGAATACTAAATTCACTTCTTACCTTATTAGAGCTCACATTTTTTAGCTACATCCAATTATCTTCAAATTTATTAATTTGTAGATTCTGTAGAGTAAGGAGGAGATGAGGATGCTAAAACTACTATTACTGTTAATACTCTAACTGCTCGTTAGCACGAGAGCTATTAACGCTTCTAAAGGAAGCGTAAAAAGTTATATGCTTTCCTGACTTCCTAAAGTAGGAGTTAGAAAATTGGAACTTTATTAAAAATATGATTATATTATGTAATAAAATTCAAAATATGTAATCTGTACAATTCACCATGTCATATAATGTATAATCATTATTGTATTATGTTAATATTAGCTAGAAAATTGTACCCTTACCCAAATATAATCGTGGATAAACCACACTTTACCTTACTCTTACTAATACTTAAACTTTGCTAAACTTCCCTACCAAGGTTAGCTAGCTAACTACCCTCACTCTTCTTTCACCCACTTACCTATCAGCTAAAAAAAAAAAATAAAAAAAAAAAAAAAAAAAAATCTCCGAAATGTGTATGTCGCATTCTCGGAATATTTGCTCCGTTTCATATTAGGCATTTCATAGTTTTATATATAAAAATGTACGCAATTTCATGTAGAATAAAAACAAAAAATATTTGATGGTTGTACCTTTTCTAACTTCCGAAATAATTGCATATAAAAAAATATATAAAAAAATTCGACTTTCGGTCAACTTTAACTCGTCAGATATGGTCGAAAACTGCAATTGTAAGCTAATACTCTTACAGTATAGTAATATTCAATCATTGTCTTCATTTGAAGAAATTGGAAAGTCTCTAGAACAGTATTTAGATTTATGGTGAATTTTTGAAAAAAATATTTTTTTTACGTCCGCGCGTTACGAATTCATGCATTATTTTGTGATAATATTTTATCTGTTGTTTTTATCGTTTTACAATGTGTTATATACCAAAATGATTGCAATTTAGTGTACATTACAACGAAAAAAAATTAACTCGTTACCTTTAACCGTTTTGCGCATAGCGCAATTTGAATACAATTATATATGAAATTTTGTTTTTGCGCTATCATATATCGCATTATTTATATATGATAATGATAATTTTTTTCATTTCTGATGGTTGCATACTAAACTTCAGGCAATGACAAAAAAAGGAGCCAAAAATGAACTTAATCTTGAAAACTAAGCGCGCTGTGATTTTTTGGAAAAAATATTTTTTCCGCTTCTGCTCTCACTCCGAGACTGCCTCGGCACACGGAAGACGATTTTTAATATACCCCTTCGGCGGTTAAGGGTTAATGAGACCACAAACTCTTCCTGATTTTTGTATCCCACTCTGAGCATTTGTTACAGGTTCGATCAATTGAACACTCTTTTCCCCTGCATTCTGTACACAGCATGAGTCATACTCCTCTTTAATAAGTCTTGTATTGCAGCCATTGCTGCAATAAGATAAACTGGTTGCACTAGTTGTACATACTGAAAATAACAAGTCAACAACAGGAGTCTTAATGCCAAAATGAGGAAAAAAGTCCCAAATTGAGATCAAATGGTCTTACTAAGAGAACCTGACAAAAATACAAAGCTGTAAGCTACCAATACTTCACCAAAATAGAATATCAAATAGAAAAATGCCAAACACCAAAATCTAAGCTGACCACTCACAACTAAACTTCAGTCAGGAGCTGGCAGAAAACAATTGAACTCTGCTGAAGTTGTTCCTCTCTTACCCCGAAAGTGGGGTGGGGTCTAGTTCACCTACACTGACACTAGCACTATCGCACATTTCAACATTTTTAAGCTGCCAGCGAGTGAAAACTGTGAGCAATGTAATTACTAGGTAAGTTACATATATAAAATTTCAGTTTTAGTCATATATTGGGGGGGGGGACAGCTGAAAGGGAAGGGGTTAAAGTGTAACAAATTTGTCAGTGCTATATAATGTAAATAATAAAGAAAAGGGCAAGTTTGAAGGGAAGGGAAAGTGGAGGGAATGCCTAAGATTAACTATAAATTTGTTTCTATATGTGGAGATTTTAATAAGGGTTAGATTTTGGGGGCTTATTTTGAAAACTACAATAATTACCCTTGGTATAATATGGAAAAATATATTGGACTGCCACATATAGATACACCACTAATATGGTTGAAATGGGTTTAAGGAGAGTAAAGAAATATACCAATACTTTACAGGGTTAAGTTAAAATTTGTGAATCAAGTTCTAAATACTGCTCTAAACCTTACCTAATACCAGGTACCAAGATAGAGTTGATGCCACCTAATTTAACATTAATCTTCAGGCACAGGTTACTCAACGTCTGCGGTGAGGTTTTATTAACGTTTTTGGCCTGTACACACTGCGTGGCCATTCCAAGAACTGTATCCCCAACTCGTTTTACTTCAGCTGCAAGGAATATAAATGGTACATGGGTGAAAAAACTTTTAAAGCTGCAGATTAGTCACCAAATTATTTCTTTGGACTCATAAATAACACAGTTTTTCAATCACAGTTCCAGTTCATTTTTCCTATGTATACAAAAGAGAGCCTTTTACACGCTTAGATTACTCAGCACAAACTAGAATAACTTTTTGTAACTTGGTAACAAGGAGGTGATTGGTAGAAGGTGGGTGAATGGGGAGGGCATCAAGGACTAAGTAGGGTGGCTAAGGTGGGATTATGCTTCAAGGCTTTAGTTTGTATATACCTAGGAATGATACATATTTTTAAAACAATTACTAATTTGTCCCTACAGAAATTCAAACATTCACTTTTTATGTAAGACACTCATTCCTTGGGTGGGAGGATAGTCTCACTTGACTGGCAAGTTTGAATTGAATAGAGAATTAAGACCTAAGGCCAAGCACTGGGAACTACAAGGACATTCAGTGCTGAAACAAATTGACAGTGAAAGGTTTGAAAGGTGTAACAAGAGGAGAGTTTGCAGTTGCACCATAAATCAATTGTCAGGAGAGGGTGGGAAGATTGAACAAAGAGCAAAAAGGAATGAAAGGGGTTGCAGCTAGCTATGGGTCAAAGAAATGCTGCAAGGAATCTTAAATAATGCCTACAGTGCATCCCATGAGGTGCACTCATGGCACTAGCCCCCAATGGGAAATGGATTGGCAAGTAGAATCCTCACCAGAAATGCCATAACCCAAGGTGGAGAAAAAAAAAAATCTCAAGCATCACGGCCTATACAATCTAGCATTGGGATGTAAAACCGAGTGGAGAGTGTTACACCTTTTGAGAATTTCTTAAATAAGACACCCATTTATGAAGTCTACTGGCAAAATAGCCCATCCAGCTATACCTGTCCAAACTGCTGCCTTGCAAAGGATTGATGAAGGAGAGAAGAAAAAGAGCCAGTTGCTTACCCACTCAACCTTCAGCCTTATGCCGAGTACCTTAAGCAAGATGATATTTTGTCCGAGCGGACCTTGGAGACTGAACTTCTTGTTGGAACAGCTACCATAAGTTCCATGGAGGTGCCTTAGGATTTGTGAGGAACACTGTAGGGCCAGAACAAGTTAATAGTAATCTGGTGCCGCCAGACACCTGCCTTCATTACCTGTGAACTGAAAAGTTCTCCACTATAAGGACAGGTCAACACTCATGGGTTTGTGAGTGCTTGCTCAGTGGTGACCTGAAGCAAGTTAAGCTTCTGTCTGCAGGCATATGATCCATCATATATGTACCGTGCAAAACATCATGTATTTAGTAAGCAGCAGGTTGAATAAAAGACATCTACCAACAATATCCCGAGGAACAAAGATGACTTGCCCCCCACCAGCTATGCCTGATAATTGTGCCTAAAGATAAAAATCCATTCACGTTTTGATGAAATGGATGAAAAATAATAACAACGATCCTTCTTGTTAGTGACACATCCTGTCATGATAATTAATTGAATACATGAAGAATACATGCAAATACAGTAATGGAATGCCATCTCTAAAATACAATTTAGTAAAGGTGGAATCACTCCTACACAATCTCCATGCTCAAAGTTGTGAATGAAGGCACTGAATTTAATCTTTAATAGCAACACATCAACTTTTGAAATCTCTTGAACCCTGGTTAGCCATCTTTCATCTCCTTTATCCCAATCACGAAGTAGATAGATACTAATCTAATTTGGGTTAGCCACTAATATGTCTACGGAGCTAAAGGTTTTTCAAACTTAGATCAGAATTATAACTTACACAAACAAAACAGACCAAAGAAACTTGACACATTTTACCATAAACAGAAAAAAGGAATCGGACTAGATCATTATCAAACAATTGAAAACGAATGAAAATAAATTACGATCATAGGTGAAAAGTACGTGGAAGCTTATTTTTAAAAAATACAGCAATAGCTCAAATATTTAGTGCCCAAAAGCCTGGAATATTAGAAATATTCCCAAAAGACTGAGATTGTTAAAAAACAATAGATACATGTAACTTTGACCAGCTGAAAATTCAAGCAAAAAGTAAATACACATGACAACAGACTGGGAACTAAATTCTAACCATAAAGGGAAAGTCTGATTTTACAGATGTATCTTACCATATACAGGAGTCTTCCCTGGCAACACCACACAAACAAGCTGCAACCCTGTAAATGTACTTTTGAGATAACGGAACATTGGCTCAACCTGGTCTGGACCATTGGCATATTTACAAAAGCAAGGCTGACCAATGATGGGCATTCCTGTAGGGATGAAAAAAAATGTTATGGCAATTTCAAACAGGTATATTATAATCAATAAAAAGACATTTTTCATAATAAAATGAGGCTTTATAAATATAATTACCAAATACTTATTTAGCTAATGATTATGCTCGCACAGCATCCTAGATTCAATATCAGCAGTAATGTGACTGATGCAGAGAGAGAGAGAGAGAGAGAGAGAGAGAGAGAGAGAGAGAGAGAGAGAGAGAGAGAGAGAGAGAGAGGGGGGGGGGGTTTACGAGCACCGTCCACTGAAAAGGGAGGGTGGAAGTGGCAGTACTCATACGGCATCATTATTATTTATTGCCACAAAGACCATGAAAAATCACAGGGTAGGAGGAGGGCTTTGATTTAGTAATTACTTGGGAAGTATAGAAATATAAATCTTCATTTTATTATAATAAATAACTTGCCAAGTAATTACTTAGCTGAATCCTACATTGCAAGGGGGGTGGGATGAATGGACCAATCCAATTCTGTGCATTTAAGTAATGTTATTACTAAACTTGAGGAGTGGCTAACACTGATTCAGTGTTTGTCGCTTCCCTAGCTGGTAAGAGAGCTACAGCAGGAGATGCTGGCTCTGGTGATGCTTAACCAACAGTGGAGCGGCAGTGGGCCAGGGGTCGTCTCTACATCAGTATGCCCTTGCCCTGGGCAAAGTACCATAACAACAAGCCCAAACAAACCATTCAACAAATCAATAATCAAAACCACTATCCAACCAAAGAGCTGGTGGGTGCTTGAGGTACCAAGTACTCCCTCTCAGACCTCCACAAAACTAGACATCCTTACCATGAGATATAAGAGGGATCGTGTCTCTCCTACGCTTCCTCACCCAATACCATGATATCCACTGCCAACATACCAAGGGTACTGTAATTTTCAAATACAGTTTCTATATCTTAAATAATGCTACGCAAAGATAGACTGGCACCTCCAATAAGGCAAGTGAAGGATGGATGAGAGCGACAGGTTATGCTCGAAGGAGAGGAAGGTGGCTATTGCCCTGACCTCATGAGTTCTAACTTTAAGCAACGGGAAAGAGCTATCCAGAATCCGGGAGTGTGCTTCAGATATCAGAACTCTAATAAAGAACAAAAGGGCACTCTTAGATGGCGGACAAGAAGGATCCCTGATAGAACACCAAAGGCTACTACTAGAAGGTCCTCTGATCTTCTCAAGTCCTTAGATACAGTGGACCGCCTTATTCATGTTCTCGGGATTCACACACACCTCTCTGCAGGAGGACTCGCTCATTCACAGGTTTTTCTGTGGAAGGCATCTATAAAATTATTCGCAGGTCCACACTATTCACGAATGTGTATTTTTTCATACAGCAATATTCTGTAATTTCATCATTTACTGTATAATATGTGACATTAAATATTATAATATAATCATACTAAATCATACGGATACTTTCTGGTGATGAATGTTATAGACTGAACATCAAAGTAGAGGTGGTGCCTCTTCACCTTCAGGAGGCACCTCACAGGGATTTTGGGAGGCTGCATCATATGGAGGTACTTGTGCATTCTCACAAAGTTGTTATGATAGGGTTTCACTAGTTCGGTAACAGTATTGAAAAAATTTGTGGCTCTTTCTTCATTTTTAACCCATGCCTTGACCATTGTCTGTATCTGCCTGACTTCCTTGATCAAATTATAAAGACCTTGAAATCCTTCAAAGTCCTGGTCCAATGGTAGTAGAGAGGGTAGCGAGTTCTTTTCCAAGAATAACCTCCCCAGGTATTTTACCTTCTTCATACTCGTTCTCAATGCAGGGGATTGCACTTCCAGTCACAGTCATGTGGTAATGGCCTGCTACTTCTCCATGACCTTTGCCCTCTCTTAACAAAACAATCATGTCTACATTCTCCTAATCTGTCATTAACTGTAGGGGCCTTTGATGCTTACTCTTTGCCAGAACCCTTAGGAGAAGCAGAACGTTTTGAGGACATTTTAAAGAATATTCTTCATCCGTAGTATCTACCGTTCCAAACATTGCGTTGAGCCAATTGAGTATAAATTGCCCTTGATATTCTGTGCATACGGTACATTCTATGAAATGTTTTGTTTTAAGATGATTTCTAAATATTATGCGTACATACATAGTGTGGTACACAATATTTTCATGTATGGGTACAAAGTATATTTTTGTGACTAATACATTTTTTATAATGAGGAATTTTTTTTTTTAATTATTAAATTGTAAATATTAGTTCTGTAAAAAGTTAATGTAAACCATCGTGGCTAAATACATTTTTTATATTGAGGAAATTTTTTTTTCCAATTATTAAATTGTAAATATTACATTCTGTAAAAAGTTGATGTAAACCAGAATTTCAATAACAAATAATTTTTCTCAAAAGATGCTTCACCCAGGCCAACTTTCAGCAGATTAACAAATCTTATAAAGCCATGATGCTTTCTCAAGAGCAGTACCCAGACAAAATGATACTTAGACAAACTATTGACTGTCTTCTGCAAAGTAGCCAGGAGCAGCATTAATTTTTCTTGGCGCTCATACTGGATCAAGGACTGCCATAAGAATGTGCCCCTGGACTCCGTCATCATATGCGAGAAAGAGCATCAGCTCTATGGGTACAAAGTATATTTTTGTGACTAAATACATTTTCTATAATGAGGGAAATTTTTTTTTAAATTATTAAATTGTAAATATTACAGTTCTGTAAAAAGTTAATGTAAACCATCGTGACTAAATACATTTTTTATATTGAGGAAAATTTTTTTTTCAATTATTAAATTGTAAATATTACATTCTGTAAAAAGTTAATGTAAACCAGAATTTCAGTAACAATTCATTTTTCTCAAAAGAAGCTTCACCCAGGCCAACTTTCAGCAGATAAACAAATCTTATAAAGCCATGATGCTTTCTCAAGAGCAGTACCCAGACAAAATGATACTTAGACAAACTATTGGCTGTCTTCTGCAAAGTAGCCAGGAGCAGCATTAATTTTTCTTGGTGCTCATACTGGATCAAGGACTGCCATAAGAATGTGCCCCTGGACTCCGTCATCATACGCGAGAAAGAGCATCAGCTCTACCAGCAGCTATCGACTGTTCAAGAAATCAGCAACGTAGAGGACGAGGAAAGTGATGAGGGGAATTAGAATTCTTGGGCTTTGATATTTGATGAACCTGCACCTGAAGAAGAAGACAAAAAGACTAAGAGGAAGAGCCACAACCGGGACCGTCATCAGCTCTCCAAGGTTTTCTGGCGAGCAAAGGATGGTTTCACCAGTTCCCCTACATGGGGAAGCAGCATCAGCTGACAAAGAGGATGCCACGAATTATCCCGACACCTTCAAGAAGATTCTTTGGGAGAAAGGATACCATCCAGAACAGGTGTTCAAAATGGACTAGTGCCCTGTTCTGGAAACAGATGCCACCCCTAACATATTTAATGAAGGACGAAGCTAAAGCCTACAGATAAGGTGCTGAAGGACAGGGTTACCCTCCTACTGAGTGGGAATGCAACTGGCTCTATGACAATACCAGGCCTCATTTACAAGGCTGCAAACCAAGGGCACTCAAGAATAGGAACAAGGTGTTGCTGTCCATCTTCTGGATGCATAAGGCCTGGATCACCAAAGTCCTTACAGATTACTGGTTCCACCAGAGCTTCTTTCCTCAAGTTAGGCAATACTTGGGCAACTTGGGACATGGGAGTTCAAGGTGTTGCTAATTATGGACAGTACTGGTGGCAATCCTCTAAATCTTTATTACAAGGGAGTCTAGCTCAAGTTCCTCCCTCCCAACATCACCTGTCTCCTCTCGCCTATGCCATACCTGGGAGCGATCTGTGCCTTCAAGGCACTCTACACCAGGGACTCCCTTCAGCCCCTTGTTGATGCAATGGACCGTGACAGTGAATTTAGGCTAAAAGAATATTGGTGTAAATTCACAATTGCCTTGTGTCTGTCTGTCATCGACTAGTCACTGAAGGACATGAAGAAGGAGACCTTGAATCAAGCTGCAGTAAGTTGTGGCCAGATTGACAATATCATTGAGGATGAAGTCACCCACCCTAAATGATGCCCACTCTGACCCTATGAAGACCAGGATTTGGAAGACCAGACAAAGTCTGCCAGCAAGGAAGGAGACATTCCAGGTTTTGGAGAGGAACAGGAACAAGAAGAAGGGGGCCTGACTTTGGAAAGCCTGTCCCAAATTAGGAGAATGATCAACAATGCTCGGGAGTTTGTTGCAACATAGGATCCTTATAATCAAGCCCTCACCACCATGAAGCAATGACAGCAGCTACCAATCAACATGTTCATCAACTCCTAAAGTAGTGCCTCTTGAATCACTCGAGTCAGTGCCTCTGGAAGCGCCTCCGGAAGGTGAAGAGGCACCCTCAGAGGAGATGTAACACCTCTGCTTAACTCTGCAGTCTATTTTCATCATCATTCACCACTGTTGAGTTCCCTATTTACATATGTTATACTTGTGTATAAATTTTTTTCAATGTGGTAGTAGTGTATAATTTCTTTTTAAATGTTCATACACATTTTTGTTCTTTATCTATCATGATTTTACATACACTTGTTTCCCTTGTAAAAAGAAAATTGGATGAGACGTGATGTCTGAGGCCTATCTACAGAACACCGCCCACTTCGACTGGTAGACTTTATAAGTACACTGGCGTCTGCACTTTGCAATAGCCTCTGCAGCTGCTCTTGAAAAACCTTTTGCTCTGACAAGCTTCCTGACAGTCTGAAGCCTGTCAGAGTGAGTGGACAACCCTTGGTGGTATCCCTTGAAGTGTGGTTGACTAGCCACAGTCTTTGAGAAAGCAGCAATGAGAAGTCTACTAGAACACGAAAAAGGTCCAGGAACCATTCACTCGTGGGCCAGAAGGGAGCGCCTAGTCACTGAAAAATTCCTGAGAGATGCAAATTTGTTTAGAACTTCCTAACCAAGCTGAAGGTAGGGAAGGCATACAGGTCAAGACCCAGCCAGTCCAAAAGCATGGTGTTCATTACCCAAAATAGCAGATCCCGGCCTGGAGATCAGAAGAGAGGAAGTCGACTGTTTCTTGCAGGACAAAAATGTCAATGGAGGGCTTACCCCACAATCTCACAAGGTCAATGCAAATCTTGTTGTCCAGAGTCCATTGGTAAGAAGGAACTGCTCCTGACAGCACAGTTCGTCTGCCAGGACGTTTAATTTCTCTTGAATGAGGCGAGTGACCAGTCACTTGATTCTGGTGGGCCTTAACTAGTTCCTTGTAGTCTGGCAAAGGGAAAAGGAACCAGTGGCCCCATTTCTTGATAGTATATGACAGAGCATGTTGATGTCTGCAAGAAAACTACTGTTATGAATTGACCTTTGACACTGATATGAAGGTTAGTTTCCTTCTGGGGCCAAACCCCAGAAACCTTCAGATTCCCTAGCAGGGCTCCACTGCTTAGATCTGAGGCGTCTAAGTAGAAGTCTTGATTGGGCTTGGAGGGAGAAGGGATCTCCCCTGAGAATATCTTCTTTTGGGGATCCACCACTGGAGGTCCGACTTAATCTCCTGAGTGATGGTAAAAACAACCGAGTAAGGTTGAGTCTTCCTGTCCCACTTGGCTTCGAGAAAAAATTAGAGAACTCTGTGCAATTGGCCCATGTCAAAGGTTTCAGTTGATGACAAGGTCCCTAGAAGGTTCATTTATTTGACTGGCTGAACATGATGAAAGAGAGAGGAACTTGTGAATCTTCTGTACGCCAATTTCGACTTTTTTGGGGGACGGAAAACCCTGAGAAGTCCGAGAATCATCACCAAATAAAGAATCTCCTGTGTCAGTACCAACTGGGATTTCTGGAGATTTAGAAGAATTCCTAGATCTTGAAAGAGCTATAGAGTTGTTAAAGGTCCTTTGCGCATTTTTTCTTTGACTAAAAATCCAGTGCATAAAGCAGCTAGTTGTTATTTACCCATTAATAACCAGATTCCGGTAGTGTTACACAACCACCACAAAGTATATATCATAGCCTTTGAGAAGGTTCTCTCTTCTTTACTCATTTGTTAAAACTTTGCGTATATGTTCCACTTACTGACTAAAGCTATGTTCAAGTTGACAGTTAATAATTGCCTCAAAGAAATTCTTGATGTTACATCACTCCTTCAGGCCAAACTTGCTTTTATTACTTGTTACCAAACATAGGCTATTCACGAGCTTCTGGTAAATTGACAATTTTTTTTTAATCAATTTGTATTTCTCATAGCTAACAAACCTGAGGTCTTAACAATAGGATAATCTTCTAGTGCCAGTTGGAAACTGGTTAAAAAGAATCAAAGATTGTAAAGCAAGGAATCTGTGGCAGAAGAAAGGAAAAAAAAATGACAATTTTGATTCAATTTGTATTTTTCATAACCACCAATCCTGAGGTCTTGACATTAGGATCAACCTTCTAGCCCCAGCTGGGAACCAGTAAAGTTAAAAAGAATTTGTACGCAAGGGACTATTGACATCTGTGCTTTAACCCGTGACCTTATTCTTCCAAACCCAGGTTAGTTGTTAGAGGGGTGGTTAGAAATGGGCCTTTGTATGTTAAGATTTCAGGTGTTAGTTATGAAAAATACAAATTGATTCAAAATTTGTCATTTGTTCATATACAAAAACAAACTCTCAGACTTGACATTAGGATAGATTTACTTTTGGTGGGAGGTAAGTACTATTAACCAACTAAAGGTTTGCCACCTTTAATCAGTTTTCTGAACAACAGTATTCTAAGAAACAACTGACCAGTATTTAAGAATCTAAGTTATATATGAATATCATAGATTCAGTCTTCTGGGTTTCTATACGATGCCATAGTTCACTGCTTCTGAGGAAGATAATCTATCTGTCCTACTAACAGACCAGCATACCCACTTATGTAGGTTTGTTGTCATTCCTGTCCCCCCTGCTAAAGAGTGGGATGTCATGCTACTGATAGTTATCTTACACTGATGATAACTAACAGTATACCTACTTCACTCACCTGTCTCTTGTCCGTTCCAGCTTATGACAGTACTCTCTTCTTACTGCCTGTAAGTAAAGGAGAAAGAAAACTGACTAGGAAAGAGACCAGTTATCTCATCCATTTCACTTTCATACCCTCATCTTAGACAAGATACTAAGTGATCCATCAGGGGTACTGGATGAGTTTATGCCTACTAAATGTTGGATGAGGCTCTGTGTACTCCGGCATAAAAAAAAAATAAAACGTGAAGATACTCGGGCGTTTATCTGCAGAAGAAATCTCATCGAAACATGATAATGCCCTATTTTCATATAATTCCCCAGAAATCCCACACAGATTCAAAGCAAAGCTGGGGGCAAACTTAAGTGGCTTTAAAAGGATGGAAGCAAAGCACATACCCTCTTGAAGGCGGTAAGAAAATAACTAATATGGTTACAGGTTAACGAGGGGCATGTGGGTGGCTCGACATGACCAGTGACCAAGCACAGATGCCAATAGTCCCTAGTGTACACAAATTCTTTAACTTTAGTGGTTTCCTGCTGGCACTAAAAGATTTACCCTAATGTTAAGACCAAAGATTTGTTTTGTATGAGGGGAAAAAAAAAAAAAAAAAAAAAAAAAAAGGAGAGAAAGAACGAGGCCAGCCAACTTGCTCATTCTCTCTTCCACACAATCATCTTAGGTAAGACACAAACTGTCCCGCCAGGGGCACTGGGTGAGTTACACAACTTTTTGGGCAGCCACCACCAAACCCAAGAAAAAAAAGTGTCTGAGAACCTGTGGGCAATGTCCTTTATGTAAAAGGAAGTGAATGTGGATTGACATAGCCAAGAACCAGTGCTCAAAATTCTATGAATGAACAAGTTTTTCTTAAATGCCAGAGAGGACACCAATCTGAGTAGACTGCCCACTTCCCCTGGAAAACTGGTGATGAAGATTTCCTAAGATAGCCAGACATCTGGCCCGCAGCCTTTTAAAAAAAATAAATAAATAAATAAAAAAATAAAACTCTCGGAGATACTTGATAGTCTCCAGCCATAGTCAGGGACTATACTTACTGGTGGCACTTTCCACAAGGTTGACAAAGGAGCTGTCACTATGGGGGAATTTCTCTTGGAACTTCTGACAGAAGAGACAGAGGGTCTGGGACCACTCCGCTTGAGGTCATACCAAAGTCATCCTGAGATTTCAAAAACTCAATACTCTGTTCAGAACTTGACGGATCAGGCAGAACAGAGGGAAGGCGTATACCTCAAGACTGTCCCAAGGATTCAAGACTGTCCCAAGGATGCTCCAAAACGTCCTCTGCTAGAGCAAGAGGATCCAAGACCACCGAACAGTAAACCTCCAGCTTCCCATTGAAGTGAGTGCTGAAGAGGTCTAGCATAGGCCGTCCCCTAACATGAAAAAGCCTGTCCGCCACGTCCTGATGCAAAGACTACTCTGTGCCCCGGATTTGGTTCCGATAACTCAGCTTGTCAGGCACTTCATTCCTCTTGCCTGGAATGTACCAGGCGAAGAATTCCACAGAGTTGTCGATTGCCCAATGGTGTTATCTTGACTGCCAACGAATGGAGTTGACAAAGACACCAGGGCCTCCTGTTTGTTCACAAAGGCTACCACCTTGGTGTTGTCTAACATCAGCACGATGGAATGATCCTCTACCCTATCCCAGACCTCTCTCAGACCTAGGAAAGCTGCTTTCAACTCCAAAATGTTGATGTGAAGTGGCTTGTCCTCCAAACTCCATACACCCAAGGCAAGGAGATCTTCCAGATGAACACCCCAACTGTCGATGGAGGCATTAAAAAACAGGAGTAAGTCTGGAGGGGGTGAACACAAAAGGAATCCCACCATGAGTTCAATATCTTGAGTGTAAAGAGCAGACTCAAGTCTTCTATGACCCCTATGGATATGGAGGCAAGATACTAAGGCCTTGTTTAATTACCCTGAAATAATTTACTATTGTTACACCACCCCTTTAGGCAAAACTTTCACATTTATGATTGCTTACCAGGATTAGGCTATGTGTAATACACCAGTTAATAATTACATTAAAAGTAATTATTGAATGTTGAGACATTCTTTTAGGCCAACCTTTGCAATTAGGCCAAAGCATTCATTTGTCCACCGAACCTGCAATACTCATCCCTTTCCTTGCAGAGACCTGAAAAGTGTAGGGGTTGAAATGCAGTGAGGAGAGACTCGTGTTATTGTTTGGCTGAGGGGGACCTTAGGCAGATATGTTTTGCTTCAGCAGTAATTCTCTGGAAAGTTATAGAGAAGGGCCTGCATGGCTGGCATATGGAGTCTTTTCCTGGTGTCAGGTAATCATGAATGTCCTGCATCCAAGCACCTAGCTTTGAATTTTAGCCTAGCCTAACTTTCTTAACACAAATGAATAATCTACCCACCTGTACTCGTTCTCCAACTCCAGTATACTCCAGAAACCACCTTAGATCAACAACACAACAAGACTTACGACCCAAAAACTCCTACCAGACAGAGAGCTCTCCCCTACCAACCAAACACCACCCGCACGTGTTTTCTACTCTCCCGTGTTAATGTTTACATCTCACCGCCGCTGCCGCCATCTTGTCTATGACGTCACAGCCTATGACATCCCGACACAACTTAAATACATCAACAGACACCTTCTAGAATCAACCATATGCTGTCCATATATATGACACCCACCATATTTCAACAATGCATGAAATACCAATAACAATTATACAATATATAATCACTAGCCTCCTCTCTCGAGCTTGCCTGACGATGCGGACTGAAGCGCAGGCCACCCCAGTGTACTAGTGGGGTGCGTGTAATCGGTTACTGGTTACTAGTAATGATTTTCTTGAGTAATCAGAGATTGTAAATGATATTTGATTATTCTTTATTACTAATTAGAGAATAAAAGCAGTGTTCTACCATATTAAGAGTTGAATTTGTGATAACTACTTTTGATATAAATTTGTCATTATATTTTTAAGAAGGTACACATACATTTACATTATCTTAAAATACAAACACATCTGTAAATGAAATGCTAATGCTATTCACAGATTTTATTCATGTCTATATGCCTAGATGCCAGAATTCCCTCTACAAATATATAAATCTATGATTAATCAAAATAATAGGCTGTCAAAGGGATGGGATGGGATGGCTTGGTATTCTTTAAGGAAGCAAGGGAACCAAGTGCAGGAGCAAACAAACAAGTAGGGAGCTGAGAGTCGCAGCTGGATGTACCCGAAAGAGAGCCTGGTTGTTAGTGTGCCAGAGTTGGGAGTATGGGAGTAAGTACTGGTCTCTCAGGAGCTGGTACCTCGATGCAAAAAAGGTTCCTAGACCAATGTTTCTGTTGCTTTGAATCCTTAGGAGAGAACAAACAAGGAGAATCCAGTGGGTGTGCCTGCAGCTGAACAGAGCGAAAACAGAGATCCACACCATAGATACACAACAGAAGAGAGTTGTTGATGGCATTCCTGTGACGCTTGACCGGTAATAGAGAAGCGGGAGTGGAGTCATTGTTTCTTTCAATGGCTGGGATGTATCCAGGAAGGGTCTTTGCCCCGTGATCCAAGTCCAAATCCAAGCTAGACAAAAGTGGCAGCATCTAACGACATGGCTTTCCAATGGCAGTCAGTTGAAGCCTGGGATCTGTCAACAGGATCAACAGAGGGGGCAGCAACCTGTGGGCAAACCCCCATCATCCTCACTTGGATCTCCAGTACATCATCTCCCTGGTGCAGGGGAGTGGAACAATGACCTTTGTCTAGGTGACTGACAGGACAGGAAGCCACTTCCTTCACTAGCACTTCACTTAAGTAACATACATCTGATGACATACCTATCCAATGGCAATCAGGGCATGTAGTTACGGTCACGGCTTCGAATTTGTTTGTTTTTTTCGTAATTCGTACCACGCATTTTTTACCGTACCGTAATTTCGTACAGTACCTAAAAATTCATACCGTACCGTACTAGTACGATATTTTATCTACCGTAATTTCGTACTGTTTCCGTACCTACTTTTTTTTTTACATTGCAGTTCATATAGACATAACATGGCTTTATTACTACTACTGCTACTACTACTACCATTACCACCACTGCCACTTAAAGAAGATTGGTGTTATGTAATACATTAATGATATAATACAATTTTATTTTGCTAAGGTTACAAAAGGAAAATGTTCAGTTATACAGTATTAGGCATTCATACAGTTTTATGTGTTGCAGCGTAATAGCATTACAGCATCAACAATATCCTCATTTAGACCTAGTCTTAGATCATTACTGCCTCCGTAGCACAAAAGCAGAGTGCAGCGGCAGTCTTGCGGGCGCAAGTCAGCAGGCCTCAGTGGCTTATGATAATCACAAGAAAGGTCCTAAAAGAGATTTAATTAAACGTATATGAAAAACAGAGACCTGGAAGAATGGAAATATTTCCGAAGGAGTGCCTAGGGGCCCCTCCCAAATCGCCAAGAAGGAGCCGATAGGGTATACAACTCATAAAAAGGGAAAATGGACCTTCTCACCTGAGGATAAGCCGATAAGTAGGTGGGGTCCCTGCCCAGCCTTGCGTGTGACGGCGGACGGGGCAAACCCCACTGGGATATGCTTTAATTAACACCCCAGTGAGAAGACCTCTGCCTAATCCTGGTTTGACGTCAACCTCGCCCAAGTCAACAAGTAGGGCTTGGCTGCTTGCGACACCTATCTGTATTTGGTACGGAAATGGTACGATTAAGTACGAAAAAAAAAATCGTACTTTCGTACCGTACCGAACTCGAAGGAAAATATCGTACCGTAATATCGAACCGTACTTACATCCCCAGAAAAACCGTACCGTACCGTAATATCGTACCGAACCGTACCGTACTACATGCCCTGATGGCAATCTGTCAAAGCCTGGGATCTAAAAACAGGATCGACAGAGGGGCAGAAAACCCCATCAGCCTCCCCTGGACCTCCAGTATGTCTTCTCCCTGGTGCAGGGGAGCGGGACAGTGATCTTTGTCAAGGAGTGCAGATGGGATGGGAAAACACCTACTCCACTAACACCACTTGACACTCTTATCACTGGAAACCTTCTCAAACTTATCTATGAGAACATGTAATAGACACCACTATCTCCGACACTGAACTAGCAACCAAATTAATCTTCTTATCAAACTTAGCATTAATCTTGACATGAGACAGGCAATGGTATTGGGGTCAGAAGCATGGGAGCCGAGCACGGGAGTATGTGGAGGAATAGGACTGAGCATAGGAGAGAAAAAATGTCCAGGGGGAATAGGGAAGAGCCAAGCTGGAGTCTGTTTTTTACTTAGGAAAAGAATCTCTACTCAAAGTGGCCCTACTTTCGGCAAGAGAGGCCACCTTCCTAAGCCTACTCTTCTCAAGTTATTAATGAGAGACTCAAGCATTTTTTTCTACTATCATCCCATCATGAGTTTTTCGTATCTTGAACCGCATTGTACATGTAAAATGCCTAATCCGTTCCAAGCCCTACAAAAACACCCCAGTAATTTATATTTCCAGGCCTACAACACATGTTCTAGGGTTACGACGCCGATCCGACAGAAGAAATATGACTCCAAAAAGGCAAAATACTGTACATACTTGAGTAATATTCAACTGCATGTTATGTTCAACCCCATTTTTACTGCATATATTAGGACTTTAGCATATGTCCCTTAGCAATAAGCCTAGCCTATGTTAGCAGTTGCTATTGTAGCCTAGTCTATGATTCTGACATCTAAACCTAAGAAGCTAAAAGCTTAGAATATTGCCAAATAAAATGTATAAATAATCAGTATGAACTCATTTCAAATAATTATTAATTAATCATAACTATAATACACAAACAAACAAACAAACAAACAAAAAACCTTCTAATCGTTTGTTTACATTCAGCTCTTACGAGTACCGAATGAACGCCAAGCAATCACTTTTACTAGGACACAGTAAGCCATAAATTTTCATTAGTATCTCCCTTCAACTAATGAAACTACCAAACAGTATAATAACCATTCATTTCTATTCTTTATTCTATCTTTACCTAATGGAGATACCGAGTTACTGACAGCTATAATGAAACATATACGTAACGTAAATTAGAAGAAGAATTCTAAAAAAATACGTATTTGTTGGCTTCGATGATAGCAGTCTGATTTATTTTATATTTTATGATATCTAATTCACAATTTTTTTTATTAAAAGTATTGCATGTACTCATATCAAATAATTATTAAGTAACCATTAACTATAATAAACAAACAAAACAAAAAAAAAAGCTTCCAAACTTCTGTTTACATCCAACACTTACGAGTATCGAACGATCGCCAAGCAATCACTTTTCCTAGTACACAGTAAGCCATAAATCTTCATTATCTCTTCAACTACTGAAACTACCAAACAGTATAATAACCATTCATTTCTATTCTTTATTCTATCTTTACCTAATGTTTTTTTTTTTTTTTATTAAATGTATTGCATGAATAAGTTTTTCAATTTACAGCATCCTTTTACCAATAGAATACTTAAAGCACAAGGGGTAGATGCTGACCAATAGGAGAGCAGGATCTTATGGGGTGACTAGCATCAGGAACCAATGGGAGAGCGGGAGGATGGTGGTGAGCTTACTCAGTTGGCGGTGCGGGAGTTTTAAAATTGTTCTCGGTGGTCCGGGCGAATCTCGGGACTTTACAACAACCACCTTTCGTAACTTGAGCAATTTTCGTATGTAGAGCCGTAAAATTTTTCGTATTTGCTTTCGTATCTCGAGTTTTTCGTAAGTTGAGCCTTTCGTATGTTGAGGTACCACTGTACTTGCATTCAGGACAATTAAACCTCGCTTGAGCATAATTGTCTCCTACCACTTAGTGCACACAGCATGTGCACCATAACAATGTCTAGTCTTATAGCCTTTGCTACAATAACAGACTGGAAGTGCTAGAATCTGACATACTTAACTAAAAGAAAATAAGCTAGTCGAGAAAAGCAAAGTTAGTACATCACCAACTTCAGTAAGAATAACCAGCGAATCATAAATCAGGAGTGCAGAGAATTAAGTGTTGTCAGTTTCATGGCATAAATAATGATGCCGTAAGGCTACTGTCGCTTCCATGCTCCTGTTGTAGTGGATGGGACCTGTCACACACCTCCCTCTGGGCAACAGCGAATTTTGAATTTAGGATGCTGTGTGAGCATAATCGTTAGCCAAGTAATTGCTTGGTAAGTTACTTAAATATAAACTGAAATTAGGATACAATCTACTATGAAGGTAAAATACCGAGAGTATCTAAATCTACTCTCACATTGTTATTATAACTAGAAAAATTAAGGGGCATAAATCTAAACTTCCCTTCTATATCAGCCTTAAATTTACATACAACATAGTACTCACTACAAGGAAAATTTATCAAGCAACTTCTAAACAATAAAGAAAATAAATCTGATGATATGACTCAAGAAGGTCGTTGCATTTTAAATAAGTACCACAAATGAAAGCATAATTACTTTGGCTTCTTTCAAATACAGTAATAAAAAACATACCAGCATCATTGCTAATCTTCTGTAATTGTTGGGTAAAATTGCGCAATGCATCTTCCCTTACAGTTCGCTGAGGGGCAAAGCAGGCTACTGCCCAAACACGAACTTCTACACCAGTAAAGAACTGTTTTCCTCTCATGTCCCATACACCCTGGTTAGGCAATGCCTGCTGTTTTGTTCTGCCACCATACTGCAGTTTGGGTGGTGGCAAAACTCGACCTCTAACCTGAGCAAAAACAAAATTGAGAAATGTTAATGCATAAAAATAAAAATATTAATATAATGAATGCTAAATCTACAACATTAATATTAGTAATGTTGAAAACTTTACTATTTTATGACCAAATAAGCATTCTACTAATTGAAAGTACAAAAGTCAAGATTTATTTTTCTATTAATATATATATATATGTGTATATATATATATATAGATACTCATGAAGCTATATAGCCATTCTATATACGCAACTACAGGCGGCCTGCGGTTAACGGCGCAATCACTTAGCGGTAAATCGGTTTTATGGCTGTGGTAAAAAATATTCATTAAAAAATAAGACATTTAAAGGTATTTTTACAGCACAATTTTTGGTTAACAGTGCCTCTAGCACCGTTATGTCTAAGGAGTTCATACATTTGTAGAAATGCTGTTCAGACCCATAAAGGTTATGCAAATGATATTAAGAATTTTATGGAGAGTTATTACATAGGTATTAGGGTAAAATATATGCCTCTGATACTGTTCTATGCCAAAAATATAGTTACATAAGTGCAAATTTAGCTATGGATGTGTCAATTTATAAATGTTCATGCTTTTGTTTAAAATGTGTATGAAAATGTATTACGTAAAGGGTATTATTATTTTGGCACAGAAATATGGTACAAAGGCAGCTTCTGAAACTGCCCTTCATGTTACTAAAGTGGATGTTTTTTTCGTGTTCTTTCTTGTGAGCCGCCGCAAGCCACTCTTCCGAAAATAGTTAAAAAAGTACAAATTTAATGATTGATGTGTTGATTTTATAAATGTTCATGCTTTTATGTTTAAAACGTGCATGAAAATGTATTACCTATGAGAGTTAACGGATCGACTTTACGGCCACCCACAACTAAAACGACTGGGAAGCAACTTGAGCAAGAAAGAATGGTGTCCAGCTGAAAATATGACAGTTTTTCCCCAGTTCCCGCCTCTCCACACACACAGCTCACTTTTTGTGCTGCTAATGACTATTATCATGCATCAGCAACAAGGATATAACTCCAGTAAACTTATTCCATCAAACACAACCGTAGATAAATTGAGAGAGAATACTTTTATTCAAAACTTCAGGTCTTGAAAGAACACATTTTACTGTTGTTTTCACGCCAATAAAAGATAAGTAACATAACTAACGGTAAAGCTCGTACTATGATGAAATAAAGTGAAAATACTGAACAGAATCACGTAATATTTTTACACAATAAACATGCCCACAAGCAATCTGTTAACGAAAAAAAAATAATTTAGTTCATGAGACGTATTAAATTCATATTTCAAGTTAAAAACACGCCGTATGATGACAAATTACCTTGTCTCATATAAGTAAAGTATCTAGATATTTTTACACAATAAACATGCCCACAAGCAATCTGTTACTGAAAAAAAATAATTTAGTTCATGAGACGTATTAAATTCATATTTCGAGTTAAAAACTTGTCGTATAATGACAAATTACCTTGTCTCATATAAGTAAAGTATCTAGATATTTTATACTAACTAGAAGCAAGGCAATTCGCTATGAATTGAGATAAATACGGCGAAATAAAATGTAAACACGGCGAACTAAAATTGTATTCGCCATCATCTGATTTCGAAACCAAAACATTGACCGCTTTGTTAGTATTTTTAATAATATGAAAATGCATACAATATTATTGGATACAATTATGTACAACTTTTTAAAAGATTCACAGAAAAGTTGCATGTTCATTGTATTTTCAATTCATAAATATACGTAGCTGTCTCCAGCCTGACATCGGAATATAGAATACATCCCTAAAAAATGAAGCCTTTAGGTAATTCCACATACAAATAGCCTAGTTTCCAACTTAGCCTAGTACTAGCTACGTTTTGATACTGCTTTTTATCATTTTATTACTCATATATTTTAACTTCTTCATTTTATAACTTTATATAGTATAAATTTCTTTAAAGTAGTGTACTTTACCACATTTAGCCTACATTCCCGAGTTAGCCTACCCAATCGTAAGTCTAAATACAGTACTAAACTTCTCAGAATCTGCACTTTATTATCGGTGACTTTTTTATCCTAAATTTCGTAGCTTCATAATTATCACTATTAGTTTCTTAGTTGATTCGTATTGTAGAGGATAGAGATGAACGAAATAATGAATGAATTTCGGCAATAACTGCATTTGAATGACGCCGTCAAACCTTAAACAAAGCACAGTGGCGCCATCTATTGAGGAAAATGAACAGTAAACTATTCACTAACGAAATAAGATTTTCTAGTATGGATAAATATTTACACTTGCACTTCTTGCATATCAAATAGGTAAATACACAGTTACATCAGAGACATTATCAAAATGGTCTCTCAAAACATACAGAGTAAGGAATTTGTGCTTGACAAATGTCACATTGTTTTGATTAAAAGTTAATTTGACTTTGCATATTTACATTACTAACAACTATTTTCATACAAACAAAAGATATATGGCATAGTTTTTGCTGCCTTGAAGTTGTAAACAATACGTGGCGCATCCCAGATGGCAGCGGAACGATCTAATGGCTGCTGACTTAAAATCAAGCCAAACCACGGGAGTTTCTGGACCATAGAATGCCGGTTTTTAGATATCCAACTGTATTAATAAATTTCTAAATTATATCGTATATGTAGTATACAGTATACTGTAGGCTAGGTTACTGTATTCGTATACTGCAGACGATATACGTACCATGAAAACATCATGTATACACGAGGCTAACTTGTTAAATGTTATTCAATTTCTCTTTGTACTGAATTATAAGCCAATGTGCATTGAACCTAGAGAATTAGCTGAAATTAATAATTACTATGCCATATACGTATTAAGTAATGCTGTGTAGTGTAGGCTAGACTACCCTATATGTAAAGATGGTACTGATTACCCTAGTGTAAGCTAGGTTAGCATAATATTTTTACAGTAAATTAACATGGGCCGACTTACGACCAAATCGATTTACGACCAGTTGGTCGGATCCAATTATGGTCGTAAGTCAACAACTACCTGTATTTTTATTTCTGCGCAGAAATATGATACTAAGGCAGCTTTTGAAACTGCCCTTCACATTATAAATATGATGCTTTTTCATGTCCGTTCCTGTAAGCCGCCACCTGCCGCTCTTCCGAAAATATAGAGTTAAAAAGAGTGCAATTTTAGCGATCAATGTGTCGATTTTATGAATGTTAATGCTTTGATGTTTAAAATGTGTATGAAAATATACTACGTATACCATATTTTTATTTTTATACATATGATACAAAATAAAGCCAGTTTTTGTAACTACCCTCCACATTGTCAGAGGATGTTTTTTCATGTACGTTCTTGTCTGCCACTGTTCCAAAAAATACATGGTGTTATTTTATTAATTTGGGAGCTAATTATAACTCATTTTGTTAATGAAACTTCAGCTTTTTGTTATAAGTTTTCATGCATTTATGTTTTACATGTGTAATATAAACTACGAAGGCAAATCTAAGCCAGTATTCCGCGGAGCAGCCAATGTTTTGGTTTGAAATCAGCTGATGGCAAATACGAGTTTGTTTCACCATATTTAACGCAATTCTGAGCAAACTTTCTTGCTTCTAGTTAGTATAGTCGAATATCTAGATACTTGACTTATATGAGAAAAGGTTATTTTTCCTTATACGACGTGTTTTTAGGTGGAAATATGAATTGAATATGTCTCGTGATTGTGAACTAATTTTTTTTTTTTTTTCATTAACAGATTACGTTGGCGGCATGTTTATTGCGTAAAAAAATTAGGTGATTCCGTTTGCAATTTTCCTTTATACCATCGTAATACGAACTTTACGTTATATATCTTATATCGGCGTGAAACAAACAATAAAATGTTCTTTCAAGCACAGTAGTTTTGATTAACCCTCTTACGCCAAAGTGGTAAAAAAAAAAAAAATTGTCTCCCGTGTGACGGAGGTGTTTCAGAGTGAGCGCGGAAGCGGAAAAAATATTTTTTTCAAAAAATCACAGCTCGCTTAGTTTTCAAGATTAAGAGTTCATTTTTGGCTCCTTTGTTTGTCATTGGCTGAAGTTTAGTATACAACCATCAGAAATGAAAAAATTATCATTATCATATATAAATAATGCGATATATGATAGCGCAAAAATGATATTGTTATGATACAATAAAGTTTCATACATACTTACCACCTGGTCCAGATCATATACATAGCTAAGACTCCGTCGTCCCCGACAGAAATTCAAATTTCGCGGCACACGCTGCAGGTAGGTCAGGTGATCTACCGTCCTGACCTTGGGTGGCAGGATTAGGAACCATTCCTGTTTTTCTATCATATTTTTTCTCTTTCCACCTGTCTCCTTGCGGGGAGGCTGGGATGGGGGCCCCTATCGATATATCTGCCAGGTAAGTATGTATGAAACTTTATTGTATCATAACAATATCCATTTTCAATCAATCAACTTACCTGTCAGATATATACATAGCTGATTGGCACCCTTCGGTGGAGGGTAAGAGACAGCTACTATATGGAATTAGACAGGTAAACAACATATGTTGTAGGTATAAATAAAACCTTGGTTCCTACCTGATAGGTGGTAGACTTCGTGGGGTGTTTGCCCAGTAGTCTGCATCACCTCAAGAAACTTTTAGCGAGATATGTGATCTATGGCCAAGAGTTCTTGTGGGTCTGCCTAAGGGGTCTTATCCACTTACTCGGCAGAGCCTGAAAGGACTTTGTCATGGTGCTGATCCACTTATATGACAATACTTACCTTGAAGGAGCGCAACACCGATCCCGATCACCTGATCCTAACACGAGGGTTCGCGCTCAAATTGAAAGAGTTATCCACACACTCCTTTCAAAAACCCAATAATTTCACTAAGTTAAAAAACTTTAACTCAAAGTTAAGGATCAGTGTCGGCTCCTTATCCCAGTAACGTATCCGCAGAAACGTATAAACCAAAAAGAGAAGGGATCTCTCGTAGGTTAAACTTGGCATCCTTTGTGTAATGAGAAGTCAACACAGAGTTGCCTCTACCGTACAACACAGCTAATATGTCTTATATGACATATTGTTATGTAAAGAACAAGAATTTGCAAAAGCGCGCACTTCCTGCGCTTTTAATTCTCAGCTGTTTGAAGGAATCAAGTCACTAATGAAGTGCTTAGAGATCTCCATGTTTCAAAGAAGACCAGGGCTTTCTTGAAATGGATCTCACCCGACTGAAGCCTGAAGCCTGGCAGGAGGAACCTCGCGCCTGGCTGGTGCTTCGCTCTTGGTTGGCGCCTAGCGCTTGTCTGGTACCTTTCGCTTGACTGGCGCCTCGCATCTGGATGACGCTTCGCGTCTTAGCTGGAGATTCGCGCCTAGAGCCTGGCTTGCGCCTGGCTGGCCTGCTCGCGCCTGGCTGGCGCTTTGTGCCTGCCTGGCGCCTCGCGCCCCTGCCTGGAGCTTCGCGCCTGGCTGGCGCCTTGCCGCGCGTCTAGCTCCTGGGTTGGAGTGGCGCCTTGCGCCTGCCTGGAAGCTTCGCCGGTCTGGCTGGCACCTCGCGCCTGGCTGGCGTCTCGCGCCAGGTTGGCGCTTTGTGCCTGCCTGGCGCCTTGCGCCTGCCTGGAGCTTCGCGCCTGGTTGGAGTGGCGCCTTGCGCCTGCCTGGAGCTTCGCCGCTGGCTGGTACCTCGCGCCTGGCCTGGCGCCTCGCGCCTGGGTGGCTCCTCCCCACTTGCCGGAGCTTCGAGCTTGGTAGAGTCTCGAGGATGTCTGGCAATGTCCACATCGGACACTCTTATCTGTCCTATATGTTCGCATCTAGCGCATCTGTGTCAGGTTGTAGGCTCGGTCTTTCTCCTCATCAGACAATGACAGTGTTCTTGGGGCTGTCTGCAGGTTTCTTTCTTCTTCCTTACTGACTGTGTCAGAAGGTCTTGAGTCGCCTTCTCAGTTAATGAACGAGAAATGTCCTTCACTACTGAGAAGGGAACAAAAAGTCAGACAAAGGCGAGTACAGAAGCGCTGCCCTCTGAGCGTGGGAGACCGCTTTGGTTAAAAAGACACTATATACTGTCCTCTTTTTAAGAAGACCTGCTCCAAACAAAGAGGAGATCTCAACCGAGCCATCCTGAACCGCTTTGTCTATACAAGACAAAATACACAGAAGGACTTCTGGTTCGAGTCCTTCAGAATCATGGGCTTTCTTGGACATCACCCCAAGGGACCAATCTAAGAAGTTGAAAACTTCCAATACATGAAAGAGTCCCTTGAGGAGATGGTCCAGTCTGAAATGCCCCAAGTTATACGGGCAGAGTTCAAACCTTGTCTACGTGAAGCGTCAACTAAGGTCGAAAAGTCCGCTTCTGACGTAGACGGAAGAGAAATACCCAAATTCTCTCCTGTCTGATATCAAATGCCTCTTTTACCAGCTAGTCTCGCTGGAGGCATGCAGAATACCGTTCTAACTAACTCCTTCTTCAACTTTCATCCAAGAGTCTAAAGACTGAAGAGCCCTCTTTATCGAAATGGCGGGCTTCATTCTAAGAAAAAACGAAGATTTCTTCGTCTTTGCACTCGAGAAAAAGAGCGCGAGAAGGAGGAAAGGCAGGAGTCAAGTCGTCTCCATACTCCTCTAGAAGCAAGGCTGTCAAAACATTATAGTTCGACAGTCCTTCTCTTTCCTTGATACTCCTCCTCCGAGTTTACTTCTAACTCGGGGTCTAGATGAGTCTCCGCTGCTAATTCAGTACGTCTTTCCTCTGGAGGAGACAAACTCCTAATAGGAGATCTAAGGGAATGATATTCCTTCCTCTTCACCGCTTTAATAGTCCTGGAAGGCGCCAACAGCCCAGGCTTCTCTCCATAAATGGATGACGCTTCCCGCTTGGATGACGCTTCTAGTCAGCCAAGCGTCCTGGCTGACGCCCTCCCACCCGTTTGTGTGGCTGCTGACGTCTGGATGACGCCTCGCGCCCTGGAAGACGCTTTCGCTCTCAAAAGGCGTCCTAACTGGCGCCAAAATTTTGGTTGGAGCCTCGCGTCTAAAAGCAGCTTTAAATGACTATTCATGTCTTGACGACGTCTCACGTCTCTCTGGCGTTACGTGTCTTCCATAAGATTCTCCCGATCTCGCTCTCGAAACGAAGCCTCTGCGATATGTTTGGAAGCTTCACGTCTGCATGACGCCTCTCGCTTCGCAGGGGAGAGAGGACGAGACTTCTTGATTGGAAGCGCAACGTCCTTCCTACGAGGCGCTAACACTCCCACCAAAGAGGCCAGTTGCTCTTGTACTGGCAAGATAACCTTCCCTTGAAGCTTTTCCCACGTCATCTTCAATCGGGGGAGAAGAGTAGGAAAAGGAAGCAGTCTATAGGAAGCCTGTTCGTCTTCTCACAACTCTTTCCAATAAATGTTAAACATGTTAACAGTTATTATCGTCGATCGAGAAGGATCTCTTTGTTAACGCGAATAGGAGCGAAAAAAGAGATTCTCGATGCTCTATGCGATATGAGAGTGTCGTGGAAATGGCCTAATGATTAAATGGGTAACGAAATCAGGAACGAATCTTGCCGTTACGAGCTTGGTGTCCGAGAGTCTAACGGACTCCTAGTGGGTTAATACTCGAAAAAAAAATAAACGAGAAAATCTTGGATGGTGCTTCTTGGCTCACTGCGCCAGGCTGGCGCTTCTGGCGCAAATTTTGCGCCAGGCTGGCGCTTCTGGAGCATTGCGCCAGGTTGGTACTTCTGGCGCGTTGCGCCAGACTGGCGCTTTCTTCTAATTCTTTTTATGTTATGTGCCAGAACACCTGTGCCTTTATGGTACCCGACATCCTTTCACATGTTAATTCCGTTCTTAGTAGGAAAACTTAATAATTACGTTAGTATAGTCCATTCAGGGAAACAAGTTCTGCCCCAAAGGAGAATGTTTCCCATCCGACTCATCCATCTTTCTTCTGAGGCAGGTACTCTAAGAAAGCTATGCTTTCGTAAGCCTGAGAGCATTACATAATATAATGTTTCTGCTGCGATAGAATCCTTTAATAATGTTTACCTACGGTAAACAGCATTGAAAGGTTGTACTATCTCTCTTATTGAAAGCTTCTTAGCAAAAGGCATACAATATTTATTTATGTTAGCTTAACTATCCCCTCAATCCGAGGTTAAGACCGCGATTGTAGGGGGAGAGATACGGAAAGTTATTCCATCCCACAGGAGAGAGAGATTCGCCCGACCGCTCATGACTGACACCAACATGGTACTGACAGTAACTGGCGTAGGCGTACTGCGTTGGTCTCAGGCTCTCAGCGAAAGCTAGTCCCGCTTACTCTTCCAGAGTTGCCAGCTACTCCAATTAATAAAGGAATTTAATAAAATATTATCGAACTTCAGGAAGTTCTTATTAAAGCATATTTAAGCGAAACAAGACTTCGATAAATCTAGAAGCTAAGTAGGTGTAGTCTTAACAATCCCTTTAAGCGTAGTCTTCCTAGGAAAGGACGTAGAAGGATACTTGTAATTGAGTGCACAGAAAAGAAGTAACTACGGTATGTGTGTATGATTTGACCGTATCGTATTCTCATACAGCAGAACTCTACTACCTTCTACTATCTTCGTTCTTTTCGTTAATAGAACGATAGAAAGAGTATAATATATATCCTAAAGGAACGAAGTTAATCAAGGAACTCTTTAAATCTTCGTGATTTCTTCATAAATCGCGGAAGAGACAGAATTCCTGTTCATCCACTAGGGTTTACGGAAGGAAGTAGATATTTTCTATCCGCCATCATACCCAAACATCGATGAGATCTTATTAAGAAAATCTCCCAAAGCTCTGCCTCCTCCAAACGAGGGAAGAGCATGGATGAAGGAGAGAGTCCGCATGAGAGGAAAAACTGCCTAAAACAAAGGAGTCTTCTGAATAATAAAAAGGGGCTTCTCTTAGTATCAGAATCCTTCTGACAAAAGCAACGGCCGCCTGTGCGACATCTTGCACATTTGCCAGGGGAAAGTTGTTCAAGTTAAAAATTCAAAGAGGAGTCTCGCGACTGACCTCTCTCTCTAATGAAGATTTTGAAATCTTCTGACGCCTGGCGTCTGGATCCTTGTGCCTAGCGCCTGGCGTCTGGATAGTTCCGCGCGCCTGGAATGTTCCGCACGCTAGAAAGGAGACTCGCTCCTGGAACGTTCCGCTTGCGTGGAAGTCCCGTGCGCCCTAATAGGTCCGAGCGCCTCTAGTCTTGTTATACGAGCCTCTTGCCAGAAAACGTTCAATGGAAGCATCCTTCTGATTGCCATTCTACTATAAGGCTCCTTAGTTAAGCCGTCTGTTTTCTCTTTTGAAGGCGCCTTGCGCCAAGAAAAAGTTCTGGAACGCGGATCGCACTCAGTTGCTGGAAAGCGGCTCGCGTTTATCTGTATGAAGGAGGCTCGGGCTAGTCTGTTGGAACGCGGCTCGAGCTAGTCTGTTGGAACGCGGCTCGCTGCTGGCTGTTGGAACGTGGCTCGCGCTAGCTTGCTGGCTGGCTCTCAGCCTCTCGCTCAGTGAGTCAGTGTTCTCTTATTCAGAGAACGAGCCAGATCGTCCGAACTTCTAACATGTACATTCTTCGTCTTTTCGGATGTAAGATGAAGAAACGGAAGAACAGACGCACTTTTTAAAGGCTGCCTTTGCAATGGCTATCCCTGGGGCATCTGGGACGTTTTACAGATCCTGCCGAGGGAACGCCCGATCGGTGGGGATTCCTCCATAACCTCCGTAAGGCTTTCGACTTTCTTCTCCTCTGGGCTTGTGAGTTTGGAAGAGGTCTAGGCCTGAGAGCGAGACAGAGCCGATCGAACGCACCCTCTACTAATTAGGACGCCTTTCCAATGGCGAACTTGGCAGTTCTGGGACGTTCTACAGATCCTGCCGAGGGGACGCCTGATCGGTGTTGGGGATTCTCCATAACCTCCGTAAGGCTTTCGACTTTCCTTCTCCTCTGGGTATGTGAGCTTGGAAGAGGTCTAGGCCTGGGAGCGAAACAGAGCCGAACAGAACGCACCCTCCACTGCACTAACAGTAAAATCACTTCTTACCTTTCAAAAGCTCGTATTTTGAGCTACATTCCTTTGTCTTCAAATTGCAATATGAATTTGAAGATTCTGTGAAGTAAGAAGGAGATGAGGATACCACACTACTAGTAATGTTAATGCTTCTAACTGCTCGTTAGTACGAGAGCTATATAAACTTCTAAGGAAGCGTAACTATTCTTTCCTTACATCGTCAAGAAGGAAGTTAGCTCAATCAATTCTAACATTTACTACACGTTATTATGAATAAATATTAAAATTTTCCTTCTTGCAAACTATGTGATTGTCTACCGAAAAGTTCGGTAGTTACACGTAAACAATTCTTCGAAATTTTCGAAGCCAAAGTTATCCAAACAAATTAATATGCGTATGCCGAACCAAAGATCCAGTACTTCCCTGCAAAAGATAGCCCAGAAGATCGATGGCGATGAAATCCAAAAATCAAGTCAGGAGGAACTGCAAAAACGTTGTTTACATTCCAAGCGACAGAAAAATATGATAGAAAACAGGAAATGGTTTCCTAATCCTGCCAACCCAAGGCAGGACGGTAGATCACCTGACCTACCTGCAGCGTGTGCCGCGAAATTTGAATTTCTGTCGGGGACGACGGAGTCTTAGCTATGTATATATCTGACAGGTAAGTTGATTGTATGAAAACAAAATTTCATATATAATTGTATTCAAATCGCGCTGTGCGCAAAACAGTTAAAGGTAACATGTTATATTTTTTTCGTTGTAATGTACACTAAATTGCGATCATTTTGGTATGTACCACATTGTAAAACGATAAAAGCAACACAGAGAAAATATTATCACAAAATAATGCATGAATTAGTAACGCGCAGACGTAAACAAATATTTATTTCAAAAATTCACCATAAATCTAAATATTGTCCTAGAGACTTCCAATTTCTTTCAAAATGAAGACAAATGATTGAATATTACTATACTGTAAGAGTATTAGCTTACAATTGCAGTTTTTGACCATATCTGACGAGTTAAAGTTGACCGAATGTTGAATTTTTATAGATATATTTTTTATATGCAATTATTTCGGAAATAAGGAAAACTATAACCTTCAAATATTTTTAGTTTTATTCTACATGAAATTGCGTACATTTTCATATATAAAACTCTATGAAATGCCTAATATGAAACGGAGCAAATATTCCGAGAATGGTACGTACGCATTTCGGAGATTTGTGGCGGAGAATCCGCGCGCCGAGGTCAGGAAAGATTTTTTTTTAAATTCACCATAAATCTAAATATTGTGCCACAGACTTCAAATTTGTTTCAAGATGAAGATAAATAACTGAATATTACTAGACTGTAAGAGTTTTAGCTTACAATTGCGTTTTTCGACCATTTCGGTAGAGTCAAAGTTGACCGAACATGGTTTTTTTTCTATTTATCGTGATTTATATGCAAATATTTCAAAAATGAGAAAAGCTACAACCTTCAATTATTTTCTGTTGTATTCTACATAAAATTGCGCACATTTTCATATATAAAACTTTATGTAACGGCTAATTTAAAATGGTGCAAACATTACCACAATCGCACGTATGATTTTTTCGGGAGAGTTACCGCGCGGACGTAAAGAAAATGTTATTTTTTTCATAAATTCACCATAAATCGAAATATTGTGCTAGACTTCCAATTTATTGCAAAATGAAGATAAATGCTTGAATAATACTAGAATAAAAGCGTTTTAGCTTACAATTGCGTTTTTTTACCATTTCGGTAGAGTCAAAGTTGACCGAAGGTTGAAATTTTGGCAATTATCGTTATTTATATGAAAATATCTCAAAACTGATAAAAGCTACAACCATGGGTTGTTTTTAGTTGTATTGTGCATGAAATTGCGCACATTTCCATATATAAAACTTTATATAACGGCTAATTTTAAAATGGTGCAAACATTACCACAATCGCATGTATGATTTTTTTCCGGAAGAGTTACCTCGCGGACGTAAGGAAAAAGTTTTTTCATAAATTCACCATAAATCAAAATATTGTGCTAGAGACTTCCAATTAGTTGCAAAATTAAGGGAAATGATTGAATATTACTAAAATATAAGATTTTTAACTTACAATTGCGTTTTTTGACCATTTCGGTAGAGTCAAAGTTGACCGAAGGTTGAAATTTTGGCACTTATCGTTATTTGTATGAAAATATCTCAAAACTGATAAAAGCTACAATCATGAGTATTTTATTGTTGTATTCTACATAAAAATGCGCACATTTTCATATATAATACTTCATGTAACGGCTAATTTACAATGGTACAAAAATTATGTCAAAGTGACGAAATAATTTCAGAGATGTGTCACCGATACTTTTTAGTGCGGCAAGAAAGAAATTTGCGCTTGCGTGCCTGCGTAACGATTGTAAACAAAACAACACCTTGATCCGTGAACTCCCAGCATCCCCCAAGGCGCGTGATTCAAAAGTTTTAGGCTGGTAGGCCTATAAGTATTTTTCCGCGAATTTAAAAAAAAACTTTTGTAAGTCGACGTAAAATACGTCCAGTCGGCACACGGGAGACAAAAAATGTCGACGTAAAATACGTCCAGTCGGCGTAAGAGGGTTAAAATGATTTTATCTCAATTTTATTTACGGTTGTTTGATGGCATACGTTAACTGGGTTTTATCCTTGTTGCCAATGCACGATAAGTCATTAGCAGCTTGAACAGTTTTCTCAGCTTCAGTTATAATTATGTTTAAATTCAACTGTATAATTCCTGATTGATCTTTGATCTATAGCAAATAAAGTTATTACATTAAGATGTCTCGGTTCTATTCTACATAACGTCATTTATAACAACTACGGTAATAGTGTACTATAGTACAACGATTAAAATACAAGCCCAACGGATGTTATCTTATTCGGTTGTACTTAGAAATAAAAAAGAAAGTTGTTTCTTGTTCGGTTGTTCATGGCTGTACACGTTTACGCGAGTATAACGTTAAAACCATACTTTCATCATTCTCTTTTGATGTTTTTGAACTTATGTAACTAGAAGATGGGATAAAGTTAGGCTATTGTAATTTGGTCTCTCATAAAATCGGATTATCGAAAGAAAAATGAATAACTTGAACACTACAGCTACCTGTACACTGTATAAATCCTTATTATATCTTTACATACTCTTAGACAGCCAAAGGACTAAAGCTAGGCTTTTTTTGCTTTACAGTATTTATAATACTATAATGTACTGTACAGTACTACTGTACAGAAAATTCTACAGTACTATACTGCATAAATATAATTTTACTTATTGCACCATTGCGGGTTTATGGCGCCGTTTACTGTTCTAGGGCGCTGTTAACTGGTCTAGAATTTTGAAAGAAGGTGTGCCACCCATATTAACATTTATTGTTTTGCTCTACCATTCCCAGATTTTTAGGGCTATTTTAAGAATGATCTCCCTTCAAGTAACCTATAAGTGTCTCAACATGTGATGCAGTGGTTTGGTTAAACTGCTTTGTAATGGAGGAAAAAAAAAAAAAAAAAATATATATATAGATATATTTATATATATATTATATATATATACACACACACACAAAATTCTTGAATGTCTGCCATTCAGCCTTCAAGAAGCCAGACGCCAAAAATTCTCAAGAAATTTTTCTTACATTACAGTTATTTTTCATAATTATTAATGACTGATATGGCACCTATTCTACTAGGCACTCTTCTGCAGAAAACCCAAAATGAAGCACTGCTGGTACCATCTACATCCTACTAGATGTTGTAACACGAGACCCCATATCACGGAGACCCAGGGAGTAGGAAAAACCATGGTAGATGGTACTGGGTAGCGGGAAGCCAAGCAGTGGGACAATATGCCATCCATGGTTGGTACTCCTGAGACACCTAGCGAAGCCCAAACACTCGCCATTTTCTACGCATCAGAGGCTGGAAAGGGGGAAAATGATGGCGATGGCGGTGCCAACCCCCCACCTTCCCCAAAAAGGAAAGATGAGGCAAAATTAGACCAAGAAAAACCTCCCAAAACCCCTCCAGCTACTTCCCTCAATGAACTGTTGGAAGAACAGGAAGGGGTATGGGAAAAATCGAGTACTTCACCTTCCTCTTGTGCTGACCCTTCCAGGAGAACCTCTTACACTGATCCACCAACCAAGAACGATATTATGAACTAAGATTAGTGATATTACATAAATTTGCTCTGCACCTACCGCACACTGAATGAGGATCCACATTCATGGAGGCTAGGAGGCATGAACAAGGGAAACCTCCTACACCAGGAACAGCCCCTGAGGTTTCCTGGATTTAGAGGTAGTGCTAGCAGAAGGGTTAAGGGATTCCATGATAACTCTTTGTCACAAGCACACCAAACCCTCACAAACAGAATGAAAACAAGGGCAAACAAATCAGCTTTAGGGAGGAGAGAAAGAACTAGACATCCTCACTCAAAGGCAGTAAGAAGAAAACCGAGATGTCATGAGGGCCAGCTTGGGTCAGTGGCTGTTCTACCTAACTTGTGACAGATGACAGGTGCAACCAATTCCTTGCATATTAAACTCTAGAAATTTTTACCAATTTCAAGATGACACCATTAGATTTATCCTAATGTTAAGACCCTCAGTTTGTTTAGTGTATGAACAAATATATTTTGATGGCATAGTCACTGTTCGTCCTCAAGGGAGTTACTTTCATGATGTCTAGAGGGGCTCCCTAAGATAGACTAACTAACTTCAAAAGAATTTTCTTCTAGTTGGTCTTGGCCATGAGATGATGGAAAAGTCCCTGCTATTCCACTTCAGAGGAGTGATATCTACAAAGAAGTCGTTCAAAACAACTCTAATAACAATTAAGGTGCCTGGACTAGTTGAAATTGCCGGTTATATAAGAAAAGCAATAGTTTACCATTATCAAAAGGATAAGATTTGTATGTAAAGAGTACTCATCTACAATTCTAGATTAACTTGGCACTGTGCTACTAGAAAGAGGGTAAGAGGAAGATAATATGACTACTGGTCCTGAGAAAATCCTACAATATTTATCATAGAAAAATATGGAGATTGAATGTAGGAGCAGTAGACAAACTTTAAAAATGAGAAGAAAATGTTTATCAGAACTATGTAAAAAAAAAAAAATTAAATAAAAAATAAAAGAAACGAGCATGTGGTGGATGTTTGCTTGCTTTTTTTTTGGCCATAAAAGGATGTTGTGGCAGGGATTTTGTGTGGCCAACAAATATCAATACTGTACATTAAGTATAAATAAAAATATATCTACTGAATTATACCTTATATCTTCTTTTCAAAATAACTGGTGCTTTCTCTTTACTTGATTTTTCCTCTTATTACATTAACTCATAGATAGATAGTCTGAAGTCTCCAACTTCAATATGATTAGAAAATCAGTGTTGCTTTATAAACACTTAGAGAGAGAGAGAGAGAGAGAGAGAGAGAGAGAGAGAGAGAGAGAGAGAGAGAGAGAGAGAGAGAAAACACTTACTTCCATCATTGCAGTACTTATTGTTAGCCCAAATTCTTGCATATAAGGGTCATTATTAAAATCTGCTTTGCGAACCAAATTATTGATTTCACGCTCTCTGTCCGGAGCAGATCTGGCTGTGGCTTTGATCATGGTAGATGTTTGCATGTCAGTCAATTTCTTTATACACCGTTGGCCAGGGACAATATTACACACCTCTAATGGAAGGTATGTGTGTTTGTGTTCTTGGCCCACCTACATGAGAAAAAATGTTATCATTATTCCAAAGCAAATACTCTATCATTATCATTCACCTCAGGCATGAACAGTATACATTACAATACCACTTATGACAACCATCAGTGAACTGGGAAAATTTTGGCACCTACCTGAAGGCAAGGCAGATGAGGAAACCGTAGTTTCATTTTGTACTTGTCAAGGAAGTACTTAGCTACCGTACACTCTACAGTTTGACCATTTTCAAGCTGTAAGGGGAACCTAAGGAAGAGAAATATAAATTCTTAAACAGTTTACCTTAATAACCAAAAACCTCTGTTTACCTTAAAAACAAGCAAAATCCTCTAAGCTTGCACAAATCAGATTTATTCTTAAAAAACCAATTTTCTCATTGTATCATTCTTAAGCTAATGATGACAAAAAGTATGATTACTGGGATATTTGCCTTCTAGTCAACCTTCAATCAAACATTATTTGCATTTGTTTTTTAAAAACCCATTAATCATTATAAATAAAATTATTCAAAGCTGAAAAGATCCAGATATACCAACAAGGAGATTTGTTTAAAAAAAAAAAAAAAAAAAAAAAAAAAAAAAAAAAAAAAAAAACTGGATGTGCAATGGACCACCAGACACCATTAAGCTACAAGGGAACTCTTCTCAATTCCTCTCGGAGTCTTTATGGTGTCTGGACAAGATGTAAGAGCAGTGCTTTGGATTTTTCTGCTTCATCGCAGATACATTATTATTTTCTATTACTCACTCCTTTTTGTTCACCTTTCTTCACTGTTTAGCAATTCATTTATTTTTATCTGACACATCACATCTTATTACTCTATTCCCATTCTCCTGTTTTGGGGATTTTCAGCAAATTTCTGTAATCCTCTTTAATATGTAATGATAAATCAAGGTTTTTTGCAGAAAGTAATGGGCAGAACAGCATAGGCTCTTAACTTTTCCCTAATTCTGTTTCAATATGGCTTGTTAGCTCAGTAGTAGTAACAGATGTCTTCTGTTTTCTATTCTGCCTCAGCTGTAATTTCTTTTCATGTATCTGTTGGCTTAAGGGGGCCGGCCAGAACCCCAATATATGGTGGTATAGGGCGAAAAATGCAGTCATGAAAAAATTCATGGAGCTTCATATGCCAATTGAGAATACGTACACAAAATATTTCAACAAAATTCCTCTTACTTTTGTAGTTACAGGGTAATTAGTAAACATAACTCAATAAGCCTAAAACATTCATCCGTACAAGAAAATGCAATATTTCTTCTGTTATCGTAAATTTTGATAATTATTGTCAAAGAAATTGTGAGAAATGGCATCTGTAGAGATTCGGTGAGTCGCAGAGGGAAGTATCAAGTTCAACCATGATCAGTAGGAGCACAGACTTCAAGTAAACTACACGTTCGAGTTTCACCTCTGACATTCGCTTGCTTTTTACATATGTTTATCTATGTTTTGGCAAGAATTTCATCATGCCTATGAGGAAAAGACAAGGAAAACATCTCGCTAACAAAGATGAAGAATATTCGCTCTAATATGATTACAGAATATCATAATATATGCGATATTAGCGTAGTTAGTGAAGAGAGAGAGCGAGGGTTGCGTAGTAAGTAAACGCGCCCGTCTTGCCTGAAGCACACGTCACAATGTGCCCATGGCTACGATCTTTGAGCAAAGGGATCTTAATTTATGATAAATAACATAGTTTTGGTTTATCAATACCCAAAAAGGAATATGAAATTCATAATAATCATGATTTATTAACATTGTCTTTGTAAAAAGAGAGTAAAACTTCAAATTTCACCTCTTGACATTTTCTTGCATTTACGTTTGTTTATTTTTGTTTCGGCAAGAATTTCATCATGCCAAAACGGAAAATACTAGGAAAACATCTAGGTAACATACAGAAGAAGAAAATTCGCTGTAATAAGCCGAGTTAGTGAAGGAGAGAGAGAGTTGCGTAGGAAAGAGTGCCCCGTCTTGCCTGACGCAGTGCCCCAAGCTACGATATATAAGCAATGGGATCATCAATTATGATTATGATGAATAAAATAGTTTTGGTTTATTAATACAAAAAAAAGAAATATACATTCATAATAATCATTATTTATTAACATTGTCATTATAAAAATACGAAGAAAAACTTTGACCGCTCGTATCTCAAAACTATAGTTATTGACCTTCAAAATCTATCTTCTCACTTAGTTTTAAAGCTACAACATTGGAATTTGGTATATAACTCAGAAAGACGTTATAGAACAATCAAATGAAGCCCTTTTTTCCAATTTTTGTTTCATCTTTTTTTTTTTATAAATTTTGTTTTCCTAATTTATAGGGTTTATTTTTTAACCATAATGAAAAATTCATATCTAGCAAAAAAATGACTTTTATCAGTAGCTTTTATCAGTTTTGAAATATTTTTGTATAAAGAACAAAGAACAATAAGTACCAAAATTTCAACCTTCGGTCAACTTTGACTCTACCGAAATGGTCAAAAAAAGCAATTGTAAGCTAAAACTCTTATATTCTAGTAATATTCAATCATTTACATTCATTTTGCAACAAATTGGACGTCTCTAGCACAATATTTTGATTTATGGTGAATTTATGAAAAAAAAAAATTTTTTCCTTACGTCCGCGAGGTAACTCTTCCGATAAATTTTTTTTTGCAATTGTTGTAATGTTGTCACCATTTTAAATTTGCCGTTACATAAAGTTTTATATATGGAAATGTGCGCAATTTCATGCACAATACAACTAAAAACAACCCATGGTTGTAGCTTTTATCAGTTTTGAAATATTTTCATATAAATAATGATAAATGCCAAAATTTCAACCTTCGGTCAACTTTGACTACCGAAATAGTCGAAAAACGCAATTGTAAGCTAAAACTCTTATATTCTAGTAATATTCAATCATTTACCTTCATTTTGCAACAAATTGGAAGTCTCTAGCACAATATTTCGATTTATGGTGAATTTATGAAAAAAACAAATATTTTCCTTACGTCCGGGCAGTAACTCTTAAAAAAAAAATGATTGATGGTTGTAGCTTTTATTTTCGAAATATTTGCATATAAATCACGATAAATAGAAAAAAAATATGTTTGGTCAACTTTGACTCTACCGAAATAGTCGAAAAACGCAATTGTAAGCTAAAACTCTTACAGTCTTGTAATATTCAGTCATTTATCTTCATTTTGAAACAAATTTGAAGTCTCTAGCACAATATTCAGATTTATGGTGAATTTTTAAAAAAAACTTTCCTTCTCTCCGCGTGCGGATTCTCCGCCGCAAATCTCCGAAATGCGTACGTCGCATTATAGTTATATTTGCTCCACTTCATATTAGGCGTTTCATAGAGCTTTATATATGAAAATGTGCGCAATTTCACGTGAAATACAAAAGAAAAAAATAATTAAAGGTTGTAGCTTTTCTCATTTTTGAAATAATTGCATATAAAAAAATATATAAAAAAATTCGACATTCGGTCAACTTTAACTCGTCCAAAATGGTCAAAAACTGCAATTATAAGCTAAAACTCTTACAGTATAGTAATATTCAATCATTTATCTTCATTTTGAAACAAATTGGAAGTCTCTAGAACAGTATTTAGATTTATGGTGAATTTTTGAAAAAAACATTTTTTTACATCCGAGCGTTACGAATTCATGCATCATTTTATGATAATATTTTCTCTGTGTTGCTTTGATCGTTTTTCAATGTGTTGTATACCAAAATGATCATAATTTAGTGTACAATACAACGAAAAAATATTGAATCATTAGCTTTAACCCGCTTTGCTCAGCGCGATTTGAATACAATTATATATGAAATTTTGTTTTCGCGCTATCATATATCACATTATTTATATATGATAATGATATTTTTTTCATTTCTGATGGCTGCATACTAAACTTCAGGAGAGAGAGAGAAAAAAAAAAAAAAAAGAGCCAAAAATTAACTCTTAATCTTGAAAACTAAGCTCGCTGTGATTTATTGAAATTATTTTTTCCGCTTTGGCGCTCACTCCGAGACCACCTCGGCATACGGGAGACAATTTTTATTATAGCCCTTCGGCGTAAGAGGGTTAACAACCAACTTATTCCTCAAAAATTACCAGGAATTCAAATAACTTGAAATCAGTAACCAATTACGTCCCGTGCTAATTGATTCGAGTGGCCTGTGCTCCAGTCCAGCAAGCAAGCTGGAGGCTAGTAGCTAAGATGTGAAACGTTCACAAGTGCGTGACATCAGAAAAATACCTCTGTACGCCAAGGCCACGCAAGCCTTTTCTCCCAAAGCTCCTTTGGCCAAACATTAACATCACTCTCTCCTTACTACTTTTCAACCTCCACACTTCCAGTTTCTGCAAAGGAAAGTGATGAGTCTCACACTCGCATTAAACAAAACAAAAAATGTGTTGGTATAATTGCAAATGTTTGGCCTAAAAGAATGTCTTAACATTTACAAATAACTTTAAGGTAACTACGTCTATTTACCGGGGACTTGCGAATATAATAGCCTATGGCTGGTAAACAAAATCCCAAAGGCAAGGTATAACCTAAAGGAATGATGCAACCTTCAAGAATTGCTTTAAAGGTAACTATCAACCAACCTCTTGCATGTAGGCCAATCCAGGTTATTAAATAATAAATGCAAAGGTTTTGAGATACTACAATGGAATAACATTCAAGAATGATCTTAAGGTAATTATTTACCACTGTCTCGCTAATAGCCTATGGCTAGTAAACAAAATATAAAAATTAAAGTTTAGCCTAAAGGTTGAAGTAAAATCAACATTACTTAAGACAATTATTAACCCTTTATCGCCGAACCGGTATTTCCGAAAGTGTCTCCCGTATGCCGGCAGCATTCGAGAGTGAGCGCCGAAGCGGAAAAAGTTTTTCAAAAAATCACAGCACGCTTAACTTTCAAGATTAAAAGTTCAATTTTAGCTCATTTTTTGTCATTGCCTGAAGTTTAGTATGCAACCATCAGATATTAAAAAAAAAATCATTATCATATATAAATATTGGTATATATATATATATGACAGCGCAAAATTTTTTTTTTATTATAATTGAATACAAATTGCGCTTTGAGCAAAACGGTTAAAAGCTAATGAGTTAATTATTTTTTCGTTGTATTGTACACTAAATTGCAATGATTTTGGGATATAACAAATTGTAAAATGATCAAAGCAACACAAGAGAAAATGTAAAATGATCAAAGCAACATAGAAAATATTATCACAATATGATGCATGAATTCGTAACGCGCCGACGTAAAAAAAAAAAAGTTGTTTTGAAAAATTCACCATAAATCGAAATATTGTCCTAGAGACTTCCTGTTTGTTGCAAAATGAAGGTAATTGATTGAATATTACTAGGCCATAAGTGTTGTAGCTTACAATTGTAGTTTTCGACCAATTCGTTGAGTTAAAGTTGACCGAAGGTCGAATTTTTTTGTATTCATCATTATTTATATGAAAATACTTCAAAACTGATAAAAGCTACAACCATGGGTTGTTTTTTGTTGCATTCTACATGAAATTGCGCACATTTTCATTTATAAAACATTATGTAACAGCTAATATAAAAAGGTGCGAACATTACGACAATCGGTTGAAAAAATTATATTGTTATGATACAATAAAGTTTGTTCATACTTACCTGGCAGATATATATATAGCTGTATTTTCTGAAGTTCGACAGAATTTCAAAAACTTCCGGCACACGCAGTGGTCGGCCAGGTGGTTAGTGCCCATTCCCGCCGCTGGGAGGCGGGTATCAGGAACCATTCCATTTTCTATTCATCTAATGTTTAATCTTTTTAAATCTTCTTTCCCACCTGTCCCCCTGAGGGGAGGTGGCTGGTGGGTGGTACGTTGATTGATTACGTATATCATGCCAGGATAAGTAATCGAACAGACTTTCATTGTTGTCATAACAATAAAAAGTCATCATTTTTGTTCATCGAACTTACCTGTCATGATAATATGTATATATAGCTGAATCCCACCGTTGGAGGTGGGAAGGGACAGAATAGAAAGATTTTGGGAAACAAATGCATGCAGATGATTTACATCTTGGTTCCACCTGTTAGCATAGCTGACTTCGTGATTACGGTCACCCAAGTCTGCTTCTGCTTTACTAGAGTTGCCAGCGAGGTAGAGACCTATATAGCTGGTGCACAACAGATGATCTGTCAACGGGGGCGTGACCACAATGTGACTAGACCATATTGACCATACCATGATGGCTAAGAAGTAAAATAAATAAATATATATATATATATATATATACATATATGTACACATACATACATACATACATACATATATATATATATATATATATATATATATATATATATATATATATATATATATACATATATATACATATATATACTATATGTACATATATGTACACATACATACATACATACATACATACTATATATATACATACATATATACATACATTATATATATAGATATATATATATATATATAGATATATATATATATATATATATATATATATATTATATCTCACCACCTGACCAACCTAGCCAAAGTTAAGGTGTTTTAACTAAGGCTTAAGAGTTAAGAAGTCGCCATTGTCGGCGACTCAACAACTAAATTAAGAGCTCTCCCTAACCATTTTCTACAGGATAGGATGAGTGGTACTTCTTGCCCCCAAGATTGTGTCTGCAGACACGTATGGCCCTAGCGAGCACCAGATCTCATGTGCCATCTTCACATCCCGCAGGGTGTGTGAAGTGAACACAGAGTTGCTTCGCTAAAACGTGGTACTCAGGATGTTGCTGAGTGCCATGCTCTGTTGAAATGCTTCCGAGGCCGCGCCCTCACCTCGTGAGCATTCAGATAAAAAGATTTCAAATCTTTGTGCAAACACAATGAAGAAGCCTTTTTGAAAGAACTCCTCAACACTAAAGCCAGGATGTTCTTCGATATGGGCAAGTCTGGTCTTTTTCGGAACACTGCAGATTGCCCGAAGGACTTCGACTTTCTTGAGTTTTATGTAGATAAAACTTGAGAGACCCGACAGGGCACAAGACTCTCTCTGGCTCCTGCCCAATAACTTGTGCCATCCTTGATTCCAAGCTCCTGGCCTAAGGACAAGACGGGTTTCCATTCTTAGGCCACAACGGAAGGCTTAGAGAACACACCGCATTGTGTTCTCTAAAGCCAAAACTTCTGACGATGGCTTAAAACCTCACTAACCCTCTTTGTCGTATCTAGGGTGGTTAGAAGATAGGCCTTTCTGATCACGTGCAAGAAGTTAACAGGTAGGAGAGGTTCGAATGCTTAGACATCAAGAACTTCTGACTACGTCTAAGCTCCATATTGAAAGCTTCGATCTGGACATGCACAGTCAGTCCGTCTGTACTAAAGTCAGGTGACCGACCAGTTGACCAGTCAGACGAATCAAGGACAGCAAGGCTGTACCCTGAAGACCATAAGGCACTATTCTTCGCTGAAGGATGAGTGTCTGGACTGCCTGGGCGATTCAAGCTAAGCAAACCTTGGGGGGTGTATCAACGCAACCCAACGTCGTCAGCGAATCAACTCATGAGCAACTCCTGACTCGAGCTTCTGGTTCCAGGAGAAAGGAGCGCGGAGCAAAATGGCCATTCAGTCCCGAAGGACGAATGCCTGACAGTCCAACCTGGTCTCATGTTACACGATCAACGGGGGAGTATAAACGCAACCGACTTCGTCAACAAGAAACTCAGGGCTACTATATGTCGCCTGATCTCGCACGAGTGTCTGACTCCGAGAAAACAGGCGAGACAAAAAGTAGAAGGTGAGCGAGTTTCGAGATTCCACAGAACTCAAAGATCGTGAAGGGCTTTGTTGTTTGACCGAAGCAAATCTCTGAGCCCAAAGGCCATCAACAACATATTTGCGTATTCTTTAATAGTTGTGACTGCCAGCATCTCGATAGTCTGAACGTAGTCAGACTCAGAGCGAGACTCAGAGCGGAGAGGTTATAGGTACCTTTCATGTTAAGAGTAGACCGACTCTCTCGGAAAAGGTCCTTGGAAAGTGAACTAGGAAGGACGTGACCTCTGTGAATCCAGGATCTTGAAGGCCAACATGGGGCGATCAGCGTCAGTGTCGCTCCCTGTGACGTCATAATTCATCTTAATACATTTCCTAAGCGTTTGAAAAAAGGGGAAAAGAGACTAAACATCCATCCCCGTTCAATACCATAGGATGGCGTGTAATGCTACCGCTCCCGGATCGAGAATAAGGGAGCAGAGAAGAAGAAGCCTCTTCGTCCTCAACATAGCGAAGAGATGAATGAAAGGACGTCCCTAAAGTCTCCACAACTCTCAACATACTTCTAAACCAAGATTCCACTCGAAAGTCAGTAGTTGCTGCCGTCGATCGAGAAGATTCGTACGGACTTTTGCAATCCTGTAACGAACCTCTAGAGGATCATTACGTTCTATGCCTGTTGTCATAATAGGCTCTTTCTCGCAAACTCGAACAGAGACCGAGAGAAGACACTTCTTAAGATATGAGAGAGCTGTGGAATATCTGAGTTGATCTGGACCACTGGTTCCAAAAACTCGTTTCGAGGACTGGAGGGACGACCGAATTGCTTCCACTTCTTTCAGATAATGTTCCAGGACATCTGAAACCCTCTCCAGATTTCCGGAACCTTCTCTCTATCACCTCAGGTGATACTTGACGCACTGAGAGATGTTCAGAATCATTCCTAGATCTTGGATAAAATTTCAGTTTCCCGGTAGGAAAAAACTGTAGAGGTCTGAATTGCAGTCTATTCAGGGAAACAAACTTCTTCAGGAAGGAAATGGTCCCCAGCAGGCTCATCCATTCCCTCACCGAGCATGCTTACTTCCCTAATAAGGCTGCGCTTTGCCTAAGCAGGAGAGCATATAATAGTGCAATGTTGCGGTAGACTCGTAGTCCTATACCGTGCGGTAACGAGCACCAAAAGAAGTAAGATATATCTCTGTTGAACATAGGCAAAGCGAATGCAATGTTTATTCATTCATGTAAGAAATCCCCTCAATCTTAGGCTAAAGTCCGTGATTGTAGGGCAGAGATACAGTTAGTCAGTCAATCCCGCAGGAGAGAGACGTAACCGCCAGCACAGAGATACGGTTAGTCAGTCAATCCCGCATGAGAGAGAGACGTAACCTACCGCGCATGACAGCGAACGAGCTAATACTGGCTTGGTTGGACTGGAGGACAGTGACAGCAGCTTACGTTTGTCGTCTCTTACTGTTATGCATGGGTTGCCAGCTACTCTATTCTATGAAGAAATGGGTCCGTTATTTTTTTAGCAGAAAGACTCTCAAGCTGGTATATTTAAGCGAAACAGAAAACGCTAAATATAGAGATGCGTTTGTGTCGTCATAACACTACCTTACAATGGTAAAAGATAAATCAGAAACTCCTGGAAGGCTGCAGGGAGTAACGATTAAATGCCCTTAAAATAATAGACAATAGACCTCTCGGTTGCCATCCGAAGAGATAACTACAGCAAGCGTACATGACTTGAACCAACCAGTAGTAAAATAACGCAAGGCAAAATATGATATTGTTATGATACAATAAAGTTTGTTCATACCTACCTGGCAGACATATCTATAGCTGAATTCGGAAATACAGCTACATATATATCTGACAGGCAAGTTTCATGAACAAATCTTAGAGAATCAAAGCGGACAGCTCAAGCTTCTTATGTTACTGGACATAAGCATTCATTGACGTAGTCTACAAGTCTATTACTTGTACGAGTCTGCGATTGATGAATGAGAGCTCTTCCGAATCCTGTCAAAAAGAGCTTATCCGCTTACGCAATATAAAGTTATTGATATGTTTGTCAATGCGAACTAACCCATTTACGGGACAAGAGATATTTTGTCAATGAGGGGATACCCACTTACTTGACAAAACGATAGTATAGTATTGTCAATGGGGGAAAGTCACTGAATTGACAAAACGTAATCCAGGAAGTCGAGCATATTATTTTTCCGATTCCCGTATCAATCGAGGAAGGGGCAAGAATCCTGTTAAGAGACTGGGCTTACGGCAGGTAGACCCCAATGTTCAACTTCGGCAGCGTAGTCCCGAACTAGGAACTAACAAAATCTATCATCTGAAAAGCCCTTCAGATGGACTAAAAAGCTTGCAACCTAAATTTATTGGCAGTATGGCAAAGGAAGTCCTGTCTTGTGCTTTCCTGAAGAGCGTCCTCTTGATGAGTGCCTTTGCAAGAATCCTACCGAACGTTGTCGAGCGTCATGACGTGCAGGACGTCGAGCTTTTACATAACCCGTAACTGCCTTATCGCAAAGTCTTGACTGCGGTGGAACAAACGAGATCTTCCCTTGAGCTTTCCGTAACTCCATCCACCTTTGCAAAAAACAATATTAATTGACAGAGACCTCTTGAATTCACGAAACCAGAGGTCTTGTCTGTTCACTTTAAGCTTGCTCTGAAGCACTGCTTACTTCACATTCTTTGCAGGTGAGGTAGAAGGTATCACCGAAGGTAGAGGTAAAAATTCTTTAGGCCCAAATCGTAAACAAGAGCTTGAAGAGTTCAACAGAAACGCCAGCGCGCGCTCGGTGTCCACTGGTGCGAGCTTGGCGTCCATCCGAGTGTCCCGTCCAAGCCAAGCGTCAAAAGAAGCGTGCAGAAAAGCATCATGCTCCTGGCAGGCGTCAAAACAAGCGAGAGAAACTGCCTTCAGGGAAGAGTGAGATACATCTCCGCTCGGAGTCCTAGAGGATCGTTACACGTTCTATGCCTTCTTATTCTCACAGTAACAAAGCTCGGACGTCCGCTCTTAAAAGCGTCCTGCTACTATGACTTCTTTTTCGTATTTCTCGGTGGAAAGACGTACACGTGTTCAGGCGACATTCACCTTCTTACTTCTCACTGAAACGCATAACGAGAGAGAGAGAGAGAGAGAGAGGACGTGAAGCGTCCTCTTCTATAAAGCTTCTATTTAGAGGGCGCGAGTCCTTCCGAAAGCTCCAACCCCTGCGCGGGGAGGACGCTTCGGAGGACGAGAAGCAATCTTTCAGGATTCGTGCACGTGCACGCACTTTGGCAGCCTGGGAGTATCTTCAGGTCTGCCGAAGGCACGTCAGATCGGTGGGGGTTCCTCGTAACCCTCCTTCGGCTTTCGACATGCTCTCTCCCTGTTCCTGGGAGTTAAGCAGAGGTCCCGGCCTAGAGACGAAATAAGGCGGATCTGACGCACCCTCCACTACACAAGGGGCACTGTCACTGCACTTTGCCACTTCACTTTTGCTCTCTAAACCAAGCACTTTCGATTCTAAGTTACGAATCGATAAGAGTATCAGAGAAAGGGCAATACCCTCTACAGACACTGTTTTAGGGCCCGAAGGCAACACTACAGGGTTAGGAGTAACAATTACATTAGTAGCACTCTTCACAACAATGAAGGAGAGCGAGCACCTCTCGCAGACATATTCATAGCCCGTAGGCCATACTACAGGGTTAGGCAAAATAAAGTCTACAGGAAGGTTAGCAGGTTCACTACCCTGACTTTTGTTTACTGATTAATTGCGTACATACGAATCATACGTCTTCCTTACGGAATTAGACAAAGTCTCACACTCCTTACATGACAAATCTCAACAAAGAAGCAAGACCCATACCCCTCGTGCATACCAAGTGCGGATCTACTGAAGCTTTCGGTAGCCACACCCTATCTTTGCAGACAACACCCTCTCAAACTAGCATAACTAGATTCAGATATCTTATGCAAAAATGAATCAAATTCAAATCAATTTAAGATAGCGTATGCCTAGCCACAAATCCAAGTAAATAAATCAAAAGACAATTAGGATACTTAGCGGCAATGAAGTTTCCAAAATCCTAAGACGGAGGTACTGAAAACAGGTGTTTCCAGCACCGGCGACAGAAAAATTATGAATAGAAAATGGGAATGGTTCCTGATACCCACCTCCCAGCGGTTCCTGATACCCACCTCCCAGCGGCGGAAATGGGTACTAACCACCTGGCCGACCACTGCGTGTCCCGGAAGTTTTTGAAATTCTGTCGGACTTCAGAAAATACAGCTATATATATATCTGACAGGTAAGTTTCATGAACAAAATTTTTCTTTTCGGAAGAGTTACTACGCGGACATAAGAAAAGTTTTTTTTTTTCATAAATTCACCATACATTGAAATTTTGTGCTAGACACTTCCAATTTGTTGCAAAATAAAGGTAAATGATTGACTAGAATGTAATAGTTTTATCTTAAAATTGCATTTTTTTTTACCATTTCGGTCGTGTCAAAGATGACCGAAGGTTATTTTGGCACATCGTTGTTTATATGAAAATATTTCAAAACTGATAAAAGCTACAACCATGGGTTGTTTTTAGTTGTATTCTACATGAAATTGCACAGTTTTCATATATAAAACTTTATTGTAACAGTTAATATAAAATGGTGCAAACATTACAACAATTGGACTAAAAAATTTACGATTTTTTCGGCAGTTACCGCGCGGACGTAGGAAAAAGTTTTTTTTTCATAAATTCAATAATCAAAATATTGTGCTAAAGACTTCCAATTTGTTGCAAAATGAAGGTAAATGATTGAATATTACTAGAATGTAAGAGTTTTAGCTTACAATTACATTTTTTTACCATTTCGGTAGAGTTAAAGTTGACCAAAGGTTGAAATTTCGGCACATCTTTATTTATATGAAAATATTTCAAAACTAATAAAAGCTACAACCATGGGTTGTTTGTTGTTGTATTCTACATGAAACTGCACACATTTTCATATATAAAACTTCATATAATGGATAATATAAAATGGTGCAAACATTACGACTTTCACACGAAAAAATGTCTGAATTTTTCGGAAGACTTACTGCGCGGACGTGAGGAAAAATGTTCAAAAATTAACCATAAATCGAAATATTGTGCTAGAGACTTCAAATTGGTTGCAAAATGAAGGTAAATGATTGATTATTACTAGAATGTAAGATTTTTTGCTTACAATTGGGTTTTTCAACCATTTCGGTAGAGTCAAAGTTGACCAAAGATTGATATTTTGGCACTTATTGTTCTTTATATGAAAATATTTCAAAACTGATAAAAGCTACAACCATTTGTTGTTTTTGGTTGTATTCTACATGGAATTGCACACATTTCCATATATAAAACTTTATGTAATGGCTAATATAAAACTGTGCAAACATGATATTGTTATGATACAATAAAGTTTCATACATACTTACCTGGCAGATATATACGATTAATGGCCCACCCAGCCTCCCCGCAGGAGACAGGTGGAAGAGAGAAAATATGATAGAAAACAGGAATGGTTCCTAATCCTGCCACCCAGGGCAGGACGGTAGATCACCTGACCTACCTGCAGCGTGTGCCGCGAAATTTGAATTTCTGTCGGGGACGACGGAGTCTTATCTATGTATATATCTGCCAGGTAAGTATGTATGAAACTTTATTGTATCATAACAATATAATTTTCATACAATCAACTTACCTGTCAGATATATACATAGCTGATTGACACCCTTTGGTGGAGGGTAAGAGACAGCTAACATGGAATAGACAGGTAAACAACATATGTTGTTCCTTTCTGATAGGTGGTAGACTTCATATGGCTGTTGCCAAGGAGTCATAATCACCTCAAGAAACTTTAGCGAGATATGTGATCTGTGGCCAAGAGTTCTTGTGGGTCTGCCGATGGGGTCTTATCCACTTACTCGGCAAGAGTCTGAAAGGTACTTGTCAATGGTTGCTAATCCACTTATATGACAATACACCTATGCCTATTGGCATAACTAAGGAGCGCAACACCGATCCCGATCACCTGACCTAACACGAGGGTTCACGCAAATTGAAAAGTTTTATCCCCACACTCCTTTCAAAAAGTTAAGGATCAGTGTTGGCTCCTTATCCCAGTAACGTATCCGCAGAAACGTATAAACCAAAAGAGAAGGATCTCTCGTAGGTTAACTTGACATCCTTTGTGTAATGAGAAGTCAACACAGAGTTGCCTCTACCATACAACACAGCTAATATGTCTTATATGACATATTGTTATGTAAAGAACAAGAATTTGCAAAAGCCCGCACTTCCTGCGCTTTTAATTCTCAGCTGTTTGAAGGAATCAAGTCACTTATGAAGTGCTTAGGAGATCTCCATGTTTCAAAGAAGACCAGGGCTTTCTTGAAATGGATCTCTCCCGTCTGAAGCCTGAAGCCTGGCAGGAACCTCGCGCCTGGCTGGTGCTTCGCTCTTGGTTGGAGCCTAGCGCTTGTCTGGTACCTTTCGCTTGACTGGTGCCTCGCATCTGGTTGACCACTCGCGCCTTAGCTGGAGATTCGCGCCTAGAGCCTGGCTTGCGCCTGGCTGGCTCCTCGCGCCTGGCTGGCGTCTCGCGCCAGGTTGGCGCTTTGTGCTTGCCTGGCGCCTCGCACCTGGCTGGCGCCTTGCGCCTGCCTGGAGCTTCGTGGCTGGCTGGTACCTCGCGCCTGCCTGGCGCCTCACTCCTGCCTGGCGCCTCGCACCTGGTTGGCTCCTCCCCACTTGCCGGAGCTTCGAGCTTGGTAGAGTCTCGAGGATGTCTGGCAATGTCCACATCGGACACTCTTATCTGTCCGATATGTTCGCATCTAGCACATCTGTGTCAGGTTGTAGGCCCGGTCTTTCTCCTCATCAGACAATGACAGTGTTCTTGGGGCTGTCTGCCTCTGGCGTTTTTTACGCCTGTTTTGGCATAAGGCTCCTGGTTGGCGCTACATTGTCCGAAAGTCCTGAACATCCACAATAGTAAATCACAAGACTGGAGAAGGGTGAAAGAAATTCTTCCACTTTGAGCTTTGGCCTCTCCGGCAAGGGGAGGTGATTGTAGTCAGCTACATCCAGTATACGACAGGATATCTAACAGTACGAGAGATAAGAGGCTTCCTCCAAGGAGGATCCTTCTTGAGTACTTCCCTTGCTCACGAGATCTCTTCTTACCTGTTGAAGGGGTTTCTCGTTGCAGAATCTTCCCTATCCTTGTCCGAAGGAAGGGAAGAAGCCTGGAAGTCGAAGGAGACTCTGAGCTGAAATTGGGAGGACTCCTGATTTCTAGTTCTTTATTGTATCCCTCTGAACACCTTCTGGGAAGCATTTCGAGCCGTCATCGCATTCCAAAGACTCTGTAGGCAAACGTTTGAACCATTCTACTGTAGATGAAAACGTAAGTACCCTGCCTGGACAACGAAACCTCTATCTGAAAACATTGAATCAGGAATAGGGGGTTTTAGTTCTTTTGCCAGACATACTATGCTGGCAGACCCATTGCCTAGTCTCCATAGAATCTGATGCGAGATTCCAATGCTCAAAAAAAAATTTCACTTGTCTTCTTGGTCGTTTAGGACCAAGAGAAACAAAGAATTCCCTCATAAAAATTTCTCAAAGAAGTTTGAGGAGGAGCAGTTCCATCTTGTCGGAGCATGGAATCTGTGGCCACAAAAAAGATCCCATTAGAAGTACATGATATCCTACTCTTGAAATATTGAGGTATATAAGATCCCGAAGATCTTAATCCTCTGCTATCTCCAATTCCCTTTGTAGAGACAGAGTATAGCCTTTTACTGCGTTCTTTGATAGCAGACATATACAAAGGTGATTCTTCCCTCTGAAAGGGAAGAAAAAACCGCTATGTGGTTCACAGAGGTATCGGAAGAGGACAGCTTCCTCATTCCCTCTAGCACGATCTGCAGCAATTCTATGTCTTGGCCATGACTATTGTCATTTACCTTAAAAAATCCTCTCATTCATGTCCACTTCTGGTCAGTCTGCACGCAGACAGACTCAGAGTGGAGAGGTTGTTAAGGTCCATTTATAATAGATGCTGATAGAATATCCAGACTCTCTTGGAAAAAAACTTCCAAAACATGTTGCGAGAAGAACGTGACCTCTGTGAATCCAACCTCTCTAAGGCCAAAATGAGGCATAAAGTATTATCCTCTCTTCTTTGACGCCCTTTATCTTAAATTCTGCAACGAATTTATTTTTAGGGGGAAAAAAAGACTCAAGTTTATTCCCCTTTCTAAAAAAAAAATAAAGATGGCGTATATTGCTACCTCTCTTGGTTCGAGGAAAAGGAAGCAGCAGTCTATAGGAAGCCTGTTCGTCTTCTACCTTGCTAAGAGATCTATGAAGAAGACTTTCCGCAGGTTCTCACAACTCTTTCCAATAAATGTTAGACATGTTAACAGTTATTATCGTCGATCGAGAAGGTTCTCTTTGTTAACGCGAACAGGAGCGAAAAAAAGAGATTCTCGATGCTCTTTGCGATATGAGAGGGTCGTGGAATTGGCCTAAGTGATTAAATGGGTAACAAAATCAGGAACGAATCTTGCCGTTACCGAGCTTGGTGTCCGAGAGGCTACTGGACTCTTAGGTTAAATAACTCGCTAAAACGAGAAAATCTTGGATGGTGCTCTTGGCTCACTGCGCCAGGCTGGCGCTTCTGGCGCATTGCGCCAGGTTGGCGCTTCTAGCGCTTTGCGCCAGGCTGGCGCTTCCTTCTAATTCTTTTTAGGTTATGTGCCAGAACACCTGTGCCTTTATGGTACCCGACATCCTTTCACATGTTAATTCCGTTCTTAGTAGGAAAAAACTTTATATACGTAGTATAGTCCATTCAGGGAAACAAGTTCTGCCACAAAGAGAATGTTTCCCATCCGACTCATCCATCTTCTTCTGAGTAGGTACTCTAATAAGCCATGCTTTCGTAAGCCTGAGAGCATTATATAATATAATGTTCTGCTGCGATAGAATCCTTTAATAATGTTACCTACGGTAAACAGCATTGAAAGGTTGTAATATCTCTCTTATTGAAAGCTTCTTAGCAAAAGGCATACAATATTTTATTTATGTTAGCTTAACTATCCCCTCAATCCGAGGCTTAGACCGCGATTGTAGGGGAGAGATACGGATAGTTATTCCATCCCGCAGGGGAGAGAGATGAACCCGACCGCTCATGACCGACACCTACATCGTACTGCGTTGGTCTCAGGCTCTCAGCAAAAGCAGTCTCCGTTAGCCTTCTGGCCTTACTCTTCCAGAGTTGCCAGCTACTCCATTTAATAAAGGAATCTTATAAAATTATTATCGAACTTCAGGAAGTTCTTATTAAAGCATATTTAAGACAAACAAGACTTCGATAAATCTAGAAGCTAAGTAGGTGTTGTCTTAACAATCTTTTTAAGCGTAGTCCTTCCTAGGAAAGTCGTAGAAGGATACTGGTAATTGAGTTGCACAGCAAAGAAGTAACTACGGTGTGTGTTTATGATTTGACCATATCGTATTCTCATACAGCAGATACTCTACTACCTTCTACTATCTTCGTTCTTTTCGTTAATAGAACGATAGAAAGAGTATATATATATCCTTAAGGAAGGAAGTTAATCCAGGAACTCTTTAAATCTTCGTGATTTCCTCATAAATCACGGAAGAGACAGAATTCCTGTTCATCACTAGGGTTTACGGAAGGAAGTAGATATTTCCTATCCGCCATCATACCCAAACGTCGATGAGATTCTTATTAAGAAAAACTCCCAAAGCTCTTGCCTCCTCAAAACGAGGGAAGAGCATGGATGAAGGAGTGAGTCCGCATTGAGAGGAACTGCCTAACACAGGACTCTTCTGAATAATGAAAAGGGGCTTCTCTTAGTATCAGAATCCTTCTGACAAAAGCAACGGCCGCCTGTGCGACATCTTGCACATTTGCCAGGGGAAAGTTGCTCAAGTTAAAAAAAACTCAAAGAGGAGCCTCGCGACTGACCTCTCTCTCAAATGAAGATTTTGGAATATCCTGGCGCCTGGCGTCTGGATAGTTCCGCGCGCCTGGAATGTTCCGCACGCTAGAAAGGAGACTCGCTCCTGGAACGTTCCGCTTGCGTGGAAGGCCCCGTGCGCCCTGATAGTTCCGAGCGCCTCTAGTCTTCTTTTACGAGCCTCTTGCCAGTAAACGTTCAATGGAAGCATCCTTCTGATTGCCACTCTACTATAAGGCTCCTCAGTCTAGCCGTCTGTTTTCTCTTTGAAGGCGCCTTGCGCCAAGAAAAAAGTTCTGGAACGTGGCTCGCGTTTATCTGTATGAACGAGGCTCGCGCTCGTCTGTTGGAACGCGGTTCGCTGCTGGCTGTTGGAACGTGGCTCGCGCTAGCTTGCTGGCCAGCTCTCAGCCTCTCGCTCAGTGTTCTCTTAGTTTTCAGAGAACGCGCCAGATCGTCCGAACTCCAAACATGTACATTCTTTGTCTTTTCGGATGTAAAATGAAGAAACGGAAGAAGAGACGCACTTTTTTAAGGATGCCTTTCCAATGGCTAATCCCTGGCAGTCTGGGGACGTTCTACAGATTCTGCCGAGGGAAACGCCCGATCGGTGGGGATTCTCCATAACCTCCGTAAGGCTTTCGACTTTCCTTCTCCCTTTGGGTTTGGGGGCTGGAAAGAGGTCTAGGCCTGAGAGCGAGACAGAGCCGATCGGACGCACCCTCTACTATTTTAGGACGCCTTTCCAATGGCGAACTTGGCAGTCTGGGACATTCTACAGATCCTGCCGAGGGGACGCCTGATCGGTGGGGATTCTCCATAACCTCCGTAAGGCTTTCGACTTTCCTTCTCCTCTGGGCTTGGGAGCTTGGAAGCGGTCTAGACCTGGGAGCGAAACAGAGCCAATCAGAACGCACCCTCCACTGCACTGGGAACACTAAATTCACTTCTTACCTTATTACCTTATAAGAGCTCGCATTTTTGAGCTACATCCAATTATCTTCAAATTTATTAATTTGTAAATTCTGTAGAGTAAGAAGGAGATGAGGATGCAAAAACTACTATTACTGTTAATACTCTAACTGCTCGTTAGCACGAGAGCTATTAAAGCTTCTAAAGGAAGCGTAAAAAGTTATATGCTTTCCTGACTTCCTAAAGTAGGAAGTTAGAGTTTTATATTTCCTCAATAGAGTTCTAACACGTTATCTTTACAGTATTAATGAATAAATATTAATATTTCCCTTTTTTGCAAACTAAATGAGTGTCTACCGAAAAGTTCGGTAGTTACACGTAAACAAATCTTCGAAATTTTCGAAGCCAAAGTTATTAAAACAAATTAATATGCGTATGCCGAACCAAAGACCCAGTACTTCCCTGCAAAAGATAGCCCATAAGATCGATGGCGATGAAATCCAAAAATCAAGTCAGGAGGAACTGCAAACGTTGTTTACATTCCAAGCGACAGAGAAAATATGATAGAAAACAGGAATGGTTCCTAATCCTGCCACCCAGGGCAGGACGGTAGATCACCTGACCTACGTGCAGCGTGTGCCTCGAAATTTGAATTTCTGTCGGGGACGACGGAGTCTTAGCTATGTATATATCTGACAGGTAAGTTGATTGTATGAAAATTACGACTATTGGACGAAAAAATTTCAATTTTTTTCAGAAGTTACTGCGCGGACATAAGGAAAAAGTTTTTTCATAATTCCACTATAAATCGAAATATTGTGCTAGAGACTTCCAATTTGTTGTAAAATGAAGGTAAATGCTTGAATATTACTAGAATGTAAGAGTTTTAGCTTACAATTGCATTTTTTTACCATTTCGGTAGAGTCAAAGTTGACCGAAGGTTGAACTATTGGCACTTATCGTCATTTATATGAAAATATTTCAAAACTGATAAAAGCTACAACCATGGGTTGTTTTTCATTGTATTCTACATGAAATTGGGCAACTTTTTCATATATAAAACTCTATGTAACGGCTAATATAAAATGGTGCAAAAATTATGTCAAAGTGACAAAATAATTTCAGAGATATATCGCTGATGCTTTTTAATACGACAAGAAAGAAATTCGCGCCTGCGGGCCTGGGTAACTATTGTAAACAAAACAACAGCTTGATCCGTGAACTCCCAGCATCCCTCAAGGTACATGATACAAAAGTTTTTGCCAAGTAGGCCTATAACTATTTTTCCACGAATTCTTTTAAAAACTTTTTTGCGTCGATGTTTCATACGTCAATTCGGTACCCAACAGACAATTTTCGTCAACGTTTAATACGTCCTATCGGCATTTAAGGGTTAAGCAACAACTTGCCCATGGCATAAGCCTGGATAGTAAAACATATATGCAAAAGTATTTGGCCTTATTGAATGGGATTAAATTCAAGAAATATTCCCAGAGAATACAAATATCTAGCTTGATGACAATCTGAATTAAACAAACAAAAGACAAGACTCATCCTGCTCGAAGGGTATGAATGCATTCCAGTGGTTATGTAACACTACCAGAATCCGGTGATATAACCCGACAATAAGCACAAGCTGCTGTAAGCACTTGATGTCTAGTCAAACGGCAGAAAACAGAACGAAGTGCTAAGCTAATTCGTTCCTAGTATTGCTGTTGAGGGACGGCACTGTACTAAACCTACACTGAGCAATCAAAACGCTACCCGGGAAATTTGAATTGGGCTGCCGTATGTCAAAACTAATAGCTAGATAATTACTGGGTAAGTCTTATATACACAAAAGGCATTTAGCTACCAGGAAGGTTCAAAACATTTAGCTACCAGGAAGGTTAAAACATTTAGCTACCAAGAAGGTTTAAATTTTAGCTTCCCCCCCTCCACCCCCCCAGCCTAACAATTTCATGAAAATTCCCATCGTTGTACAACTGTCACTTGCCTCTTGGGTCCCTAGAAAAAAAAAAATAGTAGTCTTCCACATCAGTTTCCTATAATATAAGAATATAAAGTTATCGTCAATGTAAATGGATAAAAAACTTACGACTGCATCTGCGCTGGCCTTCTTGTAACATTACATACACGATACTTTCGTCTCATAGCACCACAATGAGTAATTTCAATCTGTAAAAAAAAAAAAAAAAAAAAAAAAAAGTGAATAGTAAGTTTCAACCATAAAAAATTAAATGAAAGCTAACATTTATTAAAATCATATTAAAAATATCTCTGAAGGATAGTCTGATCTGACCTTAGCTGGCACCCCAAAAGTAGTCTGTAACAATCAACAATGCATAATTTTCACTGTCCTGGAGAGCAATACATTAAATGAACATAATATAAAGCACTACACAGACCTTGTCTGTTGACATGTAACCACATTTTTTTGTAATGAATAAACAGCCAAGTTGCTGTACTAATTCACATAATCTTATTGCTTGCAAATTTTTCATATCTGAAATATAAACAGTAGACATAAACACTATAACAAGTTGTATAAAAATTCGGATCTCGGCTACCTAACAATATATAGAGCAAATTCATTAAGAGAAGAGCCTTTATTAGGCTCAGAAGTCAGGATAAATTAATCCTTTATAATAACAATATCCATCCCAACCACATTTGTTTACAAAAATCAAATCTCTTCCATGGCAGTGGTTTGAAAAATAAATACAAATTTAAAAACGAATCTCTCAACCACTTTGTTTACAAAAAACAATTCTCTTCCATGGCAGCTGTTTGAAAAATAGAAAAAAATTTAAAACCAGAAATCTCTCAACCACACTTGTTTGCAACAATTTCAAAGGTACAGGAATGAAGGGGAGCACTCTAAGATAAGGTTTTTATAAATAGTATTAGATTCTAATAATAACCTATTAATACTAGATACCAATACTATTCCAAGAACAAACTGTCTTTCAATAAATGAGCATTCCCAATTCACATTCCCGGACCTTTAGCTTATTCTCCCAATTATCACTCATTCAACTGAGCAATTCTGTAGAACTCACCTATCATCTTGTGTCTACTTTTGAGGTATGTTTTCTTCTGCTTAAGTCTGTGTTCTTTCCAGATTTTGCTAATATTATTCTTTTAATTGTCCTATTACTTAAATCATTATTCCTATGTGAAGAATGAAAAGGACATTCATCTCCCATTACAGTAAATTAAGTGTGAATTTTCAAGTTCAAGCTGCTTAGTTTTTCAAGCATTGGTTGGTGATACTTTGAACTTATACCTTTTTATATCAAGATTTGCTAAGTAAATCCAGACTTATTTTAAAGTCAAGTAATTACTAGCAATTGCTAGCAGAGTAATTTGGTGGACTTTTTTTTGGGATGGAGATGCTGGCTTGTGTATGTGTGCGGCAATCAATTCTAACCCACACATCAAGTGTACATCACCACCACCTAGACTTCCAGCAGGCATGTCTCAGGAGAGAGCTACAGACTGCCAGTCACTTGCTTCCATCAATGAGAGCCATCCATTCCTTTCCGCCCCCCGGTGATTTCTTTTCCTCTTTTTTTTGGGGGGGGAATATTCTTAAGTTTGACTCTTGCAGTTCCTAGAATTTCAGTGAATTATTCTAATTATAAAGTTTCGTGCATCAACTCACCTTGAGACCTTTAATTTCTTTTGTGAACTTTACTCGTTGGGAGTCGGTAAGGGGTTTGCGTTGTTCACCAATCTCTCTAATATCTAAAACCTCACACATAAATTCAATAACAGCTTGGGCTTTATAAAAAGCAGTTGCAGAAACTGGAAAAAAAGATAAAATCTTATTACAAAGAGCAAATTTTAACCCAACCACAAACTACATCAGTGTAAGACATTTATTTATATTGTTACAGAAATGGCATGTCTAAATTAGGAAAAAGAATTTAATAATTGCACATAATGCAAGTTTTCAACAATTGTATCAAAATGGCCAAAATGGCTAAGTGAAAAATGAAAATACGTATTACTGAAATCTTTAAATTTTTTCTAGTGTTGACCAGTGTGTGAGTACACAATACAGTATAAAACAAAAGAGTATCTTCCACACCATCTATATTGAGCATCATCTTCCATTGTGATGGGCGTACACTCTGATGAAAACCAAACCATACTTCTCTGCCACCACCCAATGGGTGGTAATACCCATCAGGGGCGGAGAAAAATGATCTGCCAACAGGTGTGTATGTCATGGAGGGCAAGTGTCTCATTACTACATCTAACGCCTGCCATGAAAAATAAGGAAATGATTATTAGTATAATATTTATATGAAACATCGAGTGCTACCAAATTAATAAAATGCATGCTTACAGTAAAATGATACGGCATATCCATTTTCAAACAAAAACTTAAGTGCGCTTCATCAAACAAGCACTATGCCATACCTGAATGGAATCATATGGAATGGTTCTAGTTCGTCCTTCTAGAGCCTCCTCTAAGGTATATAGGTTAACCTGGGCTAACCACTTGATACCAACTTTGAAGACTCTATCACGACCTTCTCCTGGTAGGGTAACCTAACAGAAGATAAAAGATTTCAATCTCAGAAAACCTTCATGAAAATCAATATTTCCAGACAGCATTGACAGCCAAATTAGCAATGACTGAAACTTGCAATATAAAATGACACTACCTAACCTTGACATGATTTGAATGAAAACTGCTTTCATACACCCAAACAGAAAATAGTCAATTGACAGAAATAAAAAATGATGTTCTTCTATATACTAACAGTTTTTCTTAACAAAAGATATACAGTACTACTCACTTCCAGTTCCATCTTCTCATTTCCAATAGGCAATGGATCCCTGGTATAAAGATTGCTTCTCCCATCAAAGACAGGCTACAAAAAAAGGAGAAAAAAACACCTGTTAAATGAAGATTCCTTAAAAAACCAAACCATCTGAATCCTCAAAAGAAATGTGAAATATCAAAGACCAATTAAATTTTTAAGCAGTCAATTTCCTGAAAATATCTCCTGAAATAAGGGCTGCATTATGACCTTTGGAAGCCTGTTAACAGTAAAAGAGAATAATGAAAGTATTGTTTTAACATTATATTGGGTGTGTAAATGTGTACAGCCATGAACAACCGAACGAAAAACCACATTTTGCTAAGTACAACCAAATTGGATAACAACACCCATTTGCCTTGTATTTCAATCACTGTACAATAGTAAACAATTACCATATTTATGTTATAAATGACGTTATATAGAATAGGACTGATATATTTTTATATAACAACTTTGTTTGCTATGGATCAATGATCAGCAAGGAAAAATAACTGTTAAATTTAAAACAAGTTATAGCTGAAGCTAAGAACACTCTTCAAGCTGCTAATGACCATTATTGTGGATAGGCAACAAGGATAAAGCTCCTGTAAACTATGCCATCATACACAACATAGATAAAATTAAGAATCATTTGAATCAAAATTTCAGATCTTGAAAGAACACAGTTTAATGTTGTTTTCACGCTGATAAAAGATAAATAACGTCGATAAAAGATAAATAACGTAATGGTAAAGCTTATACTACAATGAAATCAAGTGAAAATAGCAAACAGAATCTTATAATTTTTTTACACCTACATGCCCACAATGCAAACTGTTAATGAAAAAAATAAAAAAATTTAGTTCACATGATGTATTAAAATCATATTTAGTCTTAAAAACAACATCACATAACGAAGATTTACCTTGTCTTATATAAGTAAAGTATCTAGATATTTTATTCCTATTTGCCAATATTATTGGATACAGTAATGTAGCGCTTTTTAAAAGATTCACGGAAAAGATGCACATGTTGTTGTTTTTATTTCATAACTAAATGTAGCCATCAGCAGCCTCACATCGCTCAATTATGCCAATGTCAGTCCAAATCTGATTCTCGTTTAGTGTTCAATTTTCTTTTTCTACTGATATATCATAGCCAGAATACACTGAAACTCCAGAATTGGATTATATTAACAAATGAATTATATCATATGTGTAGTATACAGTATACTGTAGGCTAGGATACTGTATTTGTATGTATACGATATACAGTGTTCCCCCCGTATTCGCAGGGGATGTGTACCAGGGACCCCCGCAAATAGCACAAACCCGCGAATAGTTGGAACACTCCTCTAAAAATGCCCATATCTGCCCATCTTGAAAGTTCAAATACCAAATGTATACTTAAAATATCATCCTACATCAAAGATACCACTGATTTGGTATTATTATCATTCCAAAGTCATCTTAAACATTTTACCATTACAAAGAGAGAGAGAGAGAGAGAGAGAGAGAGATTTATTTCTTTACATCTCTCATGGAATACCAGTCTATTTCTGGTCGCACCCATTCTAGTCCATGGAACTGACAACAACAAAATTCATATGTTTGTATCTTGTCTCCAAAACATGAATTACCTGTACTATAAATTTTAAAACATGAACATACTCACAAACAATATCTGTATATGTGCTAATACCCATTGGTTAAAGATAATCAAATTAGCAGGAGAGAGAGAGAGAGAGCAAAATTTTAATGCAACCAACCTTCAAGCTGCCAAATATTCTTGGGAATGCATGAACCATTGTTTCAATAATCTCTCGGTTAACTTTCCGGGGACACTTGTCTGGTTGTATGCTTACATCATAATGATGTATGTAACCTCTGGGCATAGATATCTGAAAATGATTTGCCCTTAGTGTAATAGGGCGCCCTTCACGGCCAAGATTGGGTCTCCTGGGTGCCACAAAAGCTGTAAAGAGCAAAATTTATGTAAACAGAGAACATTACTGAACACAAAGCGTGACATGAAAAGGGACATTTAAATAATAAAATAAGAGAATTTGGAATTCAGTTACATCATTAAGAGGTAAAGTGCACCATTCCTAGGGCGTTTTATATTTCTAACTAGGTTGTAGATTGAGCAAAACATATCCATCATTAAACACATCCTTATGCTGTGTTCATTTCATCATTTATGCAAGCAATTGTCTATCCCCTTAAAGCTCTCAATGACAAAAGACACAAGTTTATCCAATATGAGGGAATACATAAATTTAGAAAATAGCCAAACATTTTTTAAATTTGTAAAAGGCAGCTTAACAATACAAATTAACACAAGGCACTACATTCCAAAAAAATCAGAATAGTCAGAACGAAGATTTTTTTTTGTTTTTTTACCAACTCATTTGATGAAGGCTCAAAAGAATTACTGTAGAAGAAATGGACCCTAATGTACAGGAACTAGACAATTTTCATAATTTGACTGATCCTGCCTGAATTTTATTGTAAGAATTCTATATTTCTTTTAAGTTCCATATTTCATTGTACATACAGTCGACCCCTGGTATTTTTAATAATTCCATTTTATCACAAAAAATGTGCTTAGTCATAAAACTTATATGAAAATATAGTAATTAGTGAATATTCCTCTATGGAAAATACTGCAAGTCAAATTTTCCTCGAATAATGGGTTTATACATTACACAGAAAAATCCACGAATAAGAGTCCTCAAATCCGGAACAGTGAATAGGCAGGGGTCGACTCCATTCCCACTACAACATCATATATATAAAAAGCTTGTATTAACTACAACTTCAATGTGACTTGTAGCCCAATGTATTGATGTTTTTCATGTTTGTACCAAAATTACCAACAAAACTTATACTTATTCTTTTAGCATCACTAAAATACATTAATATACTTTGCTTTGTTGGTCCGTCTATGTCAGAAAAAAACTTTTAATAAACTATCCCATCCACTTCATGAATGAATAATCATACCCTTTACTATTTTGAGTCCATATATATTTCTTCCTATTTTACATTGCATGTTATGTGAAATGTAGTTTAATACGTATTCAGCTTCCAGGTTTTCTAAGCCCCCAAAAATGATTCAAGCTAATAATTTTGGAATGCATACAAAACTAAATCAAACTTTACACACATAAAGTGATTAACTCGAGATTTTATTAAGGGAATGTAATACTGTATTGGTCCAGTAAACACGGTTATGTACCATAAAGTGTGTAATGTTACTCGATCAACCCTAGATTTACTCACTCAGCCTTGACCTAAGAAACCTTCCTTACCCTTGCCCTCTACCTCACACCCGTATCATTGGCTAATCATAAAATGTAAGCTTATCCAATAGTTACGTTTGTTTATGTCCCTGTGTGCTTTCATCCACTAGCATTTTTGGGGTGTAATTTTCTCTTTTATTTACAAAAATGTACTATTATTATATTTGACCAATACTTTTTTTCAGTGTCAGATCTGTTCAATTTCTGGTCAGAAATGTATCAATTATTTCTCAAAATCTATAACACTTACATAAAAGTGCTGTGCTTAACCTTTAATACTTAAAATTTGTATATGCATCAGCCTTTCCAAACAAAAATGATCACAGGGCAAAATGTTCCTTGGATGAAAGATTGCACTGCATAATGCTACAATATAAAATAGATTTTAAATCAAGATATGATTTTAACAATGCAACAGAACCTGTAGATCCTTCTCACAAATAATTCACACATCAAACTCAACTCACTT
>NC_087200.1:144344152-144377459 GCF_015104395.2 Macrobrachium nipponense | reverse complement strand
CTCAACTCACTTGGCAGTTCAGGAGGTAGCAATGCACTGATGCCAGTTCCAGTGGCAACAGCTGGAGTACCTGGAGCTTGCGGAACAATTGTGGTAATTGGTCCAGGAGCAGGGGTAGGTCCTGGAGGTAGCGTCAAGGGGCGGGGCACTGGGGGGCCAGCTGGTCCTGGAGGTCCCCCCGGGCCAGCAGGTGGGCCGGGGGGGCCAGGAGGACCAGGTGCTGCAATAAAACATTACATTTCTTTTAAAGTTATATGAAGAAAAAAAATAAATATACACTTTAGACTGAAGGCCAAGCACTGGCACATATAAGGTCACTAAGCACTGACAGGAAAATTCAGAGTAAAAGGTTGGAAGACTGTAAAAGGAAGAAAACCTGGCAGCTGCACTAAGAAGCACTTTAGAAGAGGGTAAAAAGATGGCAGAAAGAATATGAAAGGCGGTACAGTAAAAGGAATGAAAGGGGTTGTGACTAGGGGCTGAAGGGACACTGCAAAGAACCTCAAGTAATGCCTACAGTGCATCATATGTGAAGTGCACGGATAGCACTAACCCCCTACTGGATAGAAATAATATAATGTATGTTTAGAAGAATCTAGAAACCAGTTAATACAAATGCTGAAATACACTGAACGTAAGGAAATAGGTACTGTATTATAAAAGTATTTTTACAAGTGCTTCTTACAAAATGTTAACACTACACCTAAAAATCAAACACCTTAACAATAACTTATCAACCTGCAACAATAAATATATTTTCATAATAAAAATCACAATTTTACATAAGTAACTTACCAAGTAATTACTTAGCTAACAGTTTCTAGCACTGGCAGCTAAAATTTGGAATTCATGGTAGCGATTCTTTTTTCTTTCAGCTATTAGTGACTAGTCCCACCCACTTTTCAGGAAGAGGAACAACAACTGAGATAAGTGCTACAATTTGTTTTAGCCAGCTTATGACGAGGTCGTGAGTCAGCAGCTGGTTTGGAATGTGAATTCTTTACTGCTTTAGCTGGAAATTGGTGAAGTACTCTTATTCAGTAACCATTTGGCATTATTTAGACAGGAAATGTGATTTTCTTAGATGATTATACAGTTAATTTAGATAAGTCAATTACTGAATTTTACTTTACTTGAGACCGACGATGCCCGACACTATCTAGCACTAGATTAACTTGTGCTAGATATGACATTAACACAATTTGTGTTAATTGTAGAGGGCAAAATTGCTTAGTGACTAATACTTGCTTGGAGTGTGAAGGATGGGATGTAAAGCAAAGCCATGGAAGACTAGCTTCTTTATCTATCTAAATTAGCAAGGGATAGACAAAGAAAGGCTACTATTAGAAAGACAGATTGGCTGCTAGTCAGGAATCAAATACATCTATTGATGTTCTGATTGTTCCCGCTGTTTCTACCATTCCTAAGCCTTCTACTCTTCCTGCTAATCATGATAAAAGCTCCCAGGTTCTTAACCCCAACACCACTGCCACCTTAGAGAGTTAATTCGAATTATTCACTGTAGTGACTCAATTTGATTATTCAGTGAAAGCACTCATGGAGTGCAAGTGTTGAGCGAAGTGCAAGTGGAGGAGGTGGCTGTCTGTCCTGCCGATTCTCCTAGGCAAAGGTCCCTGGCATACTTCCCTGCACCAAGGAGAAGCCATACCAGAAGCCCATGGGAGGTCAGTAGGGTCTGCCACAGGCAGTCGACACCTCAGTCTCACCTGTTGCTAAATCCCAGGTGAAGAAAGCAGACAACCATGGAAGAGTCTTTGTGGAAGTGAACCGTCTTTATCTAGTTCTGAGGCATCCTGACCAGAGAGGAGGTGCCAATGGTTGATATGTGATTCTTCCAGACCACATGAAAAGGTCTGCCTGCAGCAGGTTTCTGCGACAGCAGTGATTCAGAGTAAGACAACTAAAGAGGCTGTACCTTCGTGCAATTCTTGGGATAACCGAGAGAGGTTTTCTCCTGAAAGCTCGCCTACAGTTTAGACATAAGCGTGCCTCAATGCCTAGTGATGCAGCTGTCCCAGAAGCACGCCAGTTAGCGCCTGAGCGTCCAGTGGCTCAAAAGCACCTAACTTCTTCCGAGCGCCCAGAAGTAGTCGAGCATCCAGTGGAATGCCCGGTGAACATTGTTCGTTCAGTATTAGTGGAACAGTCAGCTTCCAAGCGACAGGCAGTAAAGAATCTCAATTGCTCTGTTTCTGCTTCAGTGAATTATAAAGCAAATTTGGTGCCTCAGCAAGAACATGCAGGAACAGTACAGTCTAGTGATTCAGTCCACCAGAAGTTGGGTGATAATTTGGGTAATTTGAAGAGGCTTTATGTGCTGAAACCCGCTAGGGAGCCTCTCCTAGAAGAGAAAGAGGATAATGCACCAGAAGAGGTTTTGTCATCAGCTCATGCAGCGTTACTGAAGTTTTTGCTTTGAACATATCCCACCTTTTCCTCTCTAGCAGCTCCTGCTTCTCATATTACAACGGTTCAGTTAAGCATTGTACCAGACTCAGCCAGCTTCCTAAGATGGTTTTGTCAACTTCTGTAAAGAAGGCTTTTAAGGAGGTTGACTTTTGGCTAGCAGACAAGAGAGAAAGGGAAGGCTTGCTTTAGCTATCTGCATTCTTCACGGTCTGACTAGAAGGTATACGTGACTGGAGAGGCTCCTTCCTTGGGAATTTCTGCCTCCTCTCAAGGGGACTTCTCCAGGCTCATAGATTTGGCCCAAAGATCTGCTGCTAAGATTAATGTTCTCCCCAGCCAAACTTGATCATTTTATGAAGAATACCTTCAAGATTTTGGAGGTACATAATAAGTTTTTTTTGGATTGGTAAGTTGGAGCCCTGGAGAAGCAGATTCAAGATTACCCTGACTTCCTTTCAGACATAGGATCGGAACTTCTTGATGTCCTATTTTGTGTAGACAAGGGAGTAAGGGATGCTTCAAAAGAAACAGCCTCCCTGCATGCAAAAGGGGGTTTTAAGAAGAGGGGGCTTTGGTGTTCCTTCACCACTAAGGAGTCACCATGGTTCAAAAGTCTGCTGTTTTTTTTTTTTCACATATAAAGGACTCCCTTTTTCCTCCATTTGCCTAGTCGAGACATGCCAGTGTTTTAGGCAGGCTAGGATTCATGGACATTATTTGAAAAAAAAAAAAAATCAGAGGCCTGGGTTTCGTGGATGTTGTTGTTTGGGAAACGAGTACCGATTGATTTAGCCAGTTTATTTGGAAAGTATTGAAAAGTTAGTACTGACGGAGCAATGCAAGCTAAACTCATAACACCAGTCACTTTTATTTTTTTCTTGCATTTCCTGTCTTGCTTTTGCTTCACATGCACAGTTGTGTAGGTTAGATTACTTTCGGTTTTCCGCTCTAGTTTTATATTTTTATCCAAGATAATGATTGTTTTATTTGTTTTTGTATCACTCACACTTGCTGTGCAGGTTAGCTTAGTTTTCAGCCTGGAAAAGTTTGAAAAAGAGTTATTGTTTGATCAATGGTGAGTTACCACTGACCAAACATTAACTCTTATCTTGTACCAGTCTACATGGTTTTGCAAAAAGATTGTTGTAAGGTTATTCAAAAAGGCCACATATTGGTAAGAGGAGACTGGTATCACCATTATCAAACAGACTCACAGGCAGGCATTTCATTACTCAATTTGAAGACGAAAATCACAAGCCTGATTTGTTTGCAGTGTAAGAAGTACTGACTGCTGCTTTTAGAAAAAAGGGCAGTGGAAAAGAAGACAAACGACATATCACTGTGAAATCTGTCCTAACAAACCACCTTTGTGCATTTTGCCATGCTTCAAAGTGTACCATACTGTAAACAAGTACAAAAAGACCTGTGAATGTAAAAAGCTATGTAAAAACAGTGGTTAGCTGAAGTTTTCTTTTAAAAGTTTTCTAAATGAAAATACCCATTTCATTTGAAAAGATTTTTTTTTCATATACTATAATGCACTAAATACTTTTTTATTTCATTCCTGTCTTTATATCATATATGAAAGGTTCTCTCTCTTATTTTCATATGATAAAAATTTAACTGTATAAAATGTTATTGTTATAATACAATTAAGTTTGTTCATACTTACCTGGCAGATATATATATAGCTGTATTTTCTGAAGTCCGACAGAATTTAAAAATTCGCGGCACACGCAGTGGGCGGCCAGGTGGTAGTACCCATTCCCGCCGTGGGAGGCGGATAATCAGGAACTATTCCCATTTTCTATTCATATTTTATCAGTGCCACTGTCTCCTGAGGGGAGGTGGTGGGCACTTTTATTATATATCTGCCAGGTAAGTATGAACAAACTTAATTGTATTATAACAATAACATTTTGTTCATGAAACTTACCTGACAGATATATATATAGCTGAATCGCACCTTCGGATGGTGGGAAGAGACAGAATAGGATTTTTTGGGAAACTAAATTAAGTAGATGATATACATCTTGGTTCCTCACCTGTTAGCATAGCCGACTTCGTGATTACTGTCACCAAAGTCTGCTTCTGCGTTACTAGAGTTGCCAGCGAGGTAGAGACCTGTAATGCTGGTGCGCTCTAGATGATCTGTCAACGGGGGGCGTGACCACAATGTGACTAGACCATATGACCATACTTCTGAGGGCACCGAAGCTAAAACCACCACCTGACCTAACCTATCAAAGTTAGTTCCATAACTTCTAGGCTAAAGAAAAGGAACGCGCCTCAAGCGACCAACCCTTCAAAGTTAAAAGCACCTATCCCTTTTCTATAGGACGATAGGATTCGTGTTGCTTCCTGCCCCCAATAATATATCTACGGAAATGTATGGTCCTAGCGACTTACAGATCTCAAATGTCGTCTTCACATCCCGTCGGGAGTGTGAAGTGAACACAGAGTTGCTTCGCTAAAGCGTGGCACTCAGGATGTTACTGAGTGTCATGCTCTGTTGAAATGCTTCCGAGGCCGCGCCCTCACCTCTTGAGCATTCATATTAAGAAAAAATCTCAAATCTTTATGCAAACATAATGAATGAGACCTCTTAAAAGAACTCCTTGGCTATAATGCCAGGGTGTTCTTGGACATGAACCAGTCTGGTCTTTTTACGGAGCACCGCAGATTGTCCGTTGACCTTGACTTTCTATAGTTTTATCATGATAAAACTTGAGAGACCCTACAGGGCACAGGACTCTAATGCCCTTGCCAATAATTTGTGCCATACCCTTGGTCTCCAAGCCTTCGGTCAAGGGTTAGACAGGTTTGTTTTTTCCGTTCTTATCAAGAACGGAAGGCTTAGAGGACAGACCGCATTATGTCCTTTAAAGCCAAAACCTCTGATGATGGCTAAAACCTCACTAACCCTCTTTGTCGTGGCTAGAGCGGTTACAATATTAGCCTTTCTGTCACGTGTATTAAGTTCGCAGAAAGGATAGGTTCGAAATGCTTTTGGCATCAGAAACTCAGACTACGTCTAAGTTCCATGCCGGAACCTTTGGTCCAGAGAATTTCAAGATCTCCACAGACCTCAAAGATCGTGAAGCTTTGTTGTTTGACAGAACCGAATCTCTGAGCCTAGAGGCCGTCAACAACATATTTGCATATTCTACAATAGTTAGGACTTCTAGCTTATCTCATACTTCAGACGGAAAGATAGAACCATAAGGAAATTCACAGAGGTCGAGTTGGAGGAATAGTCATTTCCCTTCACTTACTCCAGAAACGGCCTCCTCCGATTGAACACTGAAAATAGGCAGCACTGCTTTGCCTTGGCCAAGAGACTGCCATCTCTTGAAGATCTTATCGCTATGTACCGTTGAAGACGAAGGTAGATATTGAATGCAACCTACGTCTTCACAGACGAATAACGAGAGAAGGAATTCTCAAGATTCTGAAACCTGTGTGCTTACAAATGACTGAAAACGCTAAACCACTATTTCATTGCTGTCCGGTGAGAAGTCGTAGTTGCAATGAAAGCGGGGCGTTCTTCAGTAATGAAAACACAGGGGAAAGCCGCCTGAAGAACTGCTTCTCATGGCTGAACATTTGGAAGTAGAGCTGTCAGGTCGGAGAGTAGGCGATGTCTTTATGACATATCTGTTAATTCGGGATGAACAATGAAACAATTGTACACCTACGAATATGAGATATTTTAAAAACAAACTCAGATGTCTGCAAAATCATTCGCATTATCAGTGCGATGCAGCGGGAGAGCTTGTACAGACTTCTGTTACCGTGCGGGGGGTAAACAGTAAAATGAATAAGTCTAAGAGATACCTCTGTTGAAAATTCTCGCAATATCGAAGGCGATGGAATCTATCGTCACAGCAGAAGATGGTCCTTCATAATTGCGAGAATCCCCTTTAATCAGAGACCTAAGTCCAAGATTGTTGGGCAGAGATACGGTTGCGGTAGTCAATCAAAGCAGGGGAGAGAGAGAGACATAAACAACCGTGCATCTTGGAGGCCCAGCTGATACTGAGCGGCTATCAGGCACAGGCAGTTCAATACGCAGTAGCAGAGCCTGAGCTCCCGCTGACTCGTCATCCTGAGTTGCCAGGTAATCCATATTCCACAAAGGAATGCGTTCGGCTAGAACCACCGAGCATAAAAGATATGCTCGAGCAATTATATTTAGGCGAAACGAATTTCGGTAAATATAAAAGTTGAAATGGTGTTGTCGTGACAAAACCATAAGTATATAAAATTGAAACAAACTCCTGGGAGGTTGCAGGCAACCCCGAGTTGCAGTTCAATTAGAATACTTCTTGTCTAAGTCGCAATCCGTAGAAAAACTAGGATATGCGCCTACCCCTCGGACAATTCAACTGCTTAGTAGAATCATGTCGCGAGGTTAATATACGTAGTATATTTATAGGATTCTGAACAACGATCTCCATCCTAAATTCTTTCCTTCAAGAAAACAAAATAAGGATTGGAGATCGACCACCTTCGATCTCTATCAAAGAGAGTGAAGGAGAAGTCTTCCTCAAAGGAAAGCTTCAATGGTGAACAGAATACTAACTGCCTGAGTTTGCCAGCTACTCCTTTACGAAGGAATAGGTATGATATTATCGAGCAAAAGGAAACTCTCAAGCAGGCCTATTTAAACGAAACAGAATTCGCTAAATACAGAAGCTGAGTTGGTGTTGTCGTAACAATACCTGAAGAGTTGTTCTTACTCCGATAAATACATTAGAACAACAGTTCTTTCGGCTTCTATCCGCAGAGGTAAATACGATATGCGTAAATGACTTGACCCATGCGTTAGCAAAATGACGCAAAGATAAACTACATAAGTATTGTAGTAATTTGAACATCAAATTCCCTACTACATCTTTCCTCGACGAGGAAGAGAGAAAGAAAGGGAAACCGACTGTCCACGTTTCTAATGAATGAGACTTTTTAAAGAACTCCTTGACTCTTTGCCAGAAAAGGAGTAATATTCGAATAGAAATCATCAAGAGAACCGAGGATCGAAAAGGACCGTTCAATGTTCTTATGATATTGGACATAAGACTTCCTGGATCTAGTCTACAAGTCTTTTTCTTACTCCCCGGATGAGCCTCTGAAAATGAATGAGAGCTCTTCCGAAATTTGTTAATGAGTTTATCCGCTTAAACGATAAAAACGTTAAAATCTATGTCAATGAGAACTACCCCATTTATGAGGGGTCCCCCACTTAAATGACAATGGGGAAAACGTCCTGACTTGACAAAACTATTAGCACTTTGCTAATAGGGGAAAACCTATAACATGACCGAAAGTCACCCAGGAATCCGAGTATATAATCTTCCCGATTCTCAAAGAAATCGATGAAGAGGAAAGAGGGATCGAAGAAAAAATTCGGGTATGTCTCTCCGCTAACTCCGAATCCTTTTTAAAATTTCTGTAAAGAAATGTCCTCAACAGCAATAAGACGCCTTCAACAAGTCTTTTCTCTCGCAAAGCGTCCTGCCGAGCTTCCACCGAAGCGTCCTGGCGAATGTCCACAAAAGCGTCCTGCTGAGCGTCCTCAAAAGCGTCCTGCTGAGCGTCCTCAAAAGCGTCCTGCCGAGCGTCCTGCTGAGCGTCCTCAAAAAACGTCCTGCTTAGCTACGACGTGTCTGAGCAGAGAACACCAAGTCTTCTGAACGACGTTTCAGAGGAACCTCGTTGAGCGCCTTGATGCATGCAAGGCCCGCCAAGAGGCGTCCTGGCGAGCGACCTTGCCAACATCTCAATGTTATGACGAACCGCGTTTTGCGTATGACGTTGAATATTTTTAAGGGACGTCCTCATGCGAGTCTCCATGGAGAGCCGCATGCTGCTCCTGAAGAGTGTGAACACTAAAGGAAGACGTATGGCTTTCGTCTTCCGCAAGGTGCTTGCCGAGCGTCCTGGAGAATGTCTCTACTTATAGGACGTCGAGCACCTCCAAAAGCTTCCTCACGTCTAAATTGCCCTTCTTATGCCGACCAGAGACTGTTTGACTGTGCAAAGCAGCTTGCCGACCGTCAAACTTATCAGCTTGCTTTTTTGAAGTAAAGCGAACGTTACATAACGTATACGGAGCGCCATGAGGAGAGGAGACGAATACTGAGTTGCTCCTCCAAAAGGTGGAATCAAGAATGTCCTTGATTACCAAATTCTTTTGGAATGCTAGCGAGGTTGAAACAGCTCTAAACCTTCATGAGCGTTCACTCGCAGGAGGCTCAAATCACTCTTCTGGCAAGATGAATGAGCCTCCTTAATAATGTATCCTGATGTATACATGAGCGTTCACTCGCAGGAGGTTCAAATCACTCTTCGGCAAGATGAATGAGCCTCCTTAAATGTCCCTTAGTAAAAGAGCCAGTGCATTCTTCTAAAAGGGAAAATGTGGTCTCTTTACTCTTTCATCCTCTCGTGATGAGAGAGGAGGACGTGAAGCGTCTCTTCTCTAAAGCTTCGGTTAGGGGCGCGAGTCCTTCCGAGAGCTCCAACCCTTGCGCGGGGAGGACGCCTCGGAGGACGAGAAGCAATCCTTCAAGATTCGTGCACGTGCACGATCTTTAGCAGCCTGGGAAGCGTCAACAGGTCCTGCCGAAGGGACGCCAGATCGGTGGGGAGCCCCCGTAACCCTCTTGCGGCTTTCGACATGCCCTCTCCCAGAGTCCCTGGGAGTCCGACAGAGGTCCAGGCCTAGAGGCATTATGGGGCCGATCTGACGCCCCCTCCACAACACAAGGCACTAAACTTCACAACACTGATTGGAGAGCGAGCACTTTAGTCTAAGTTACTTGATGTAATCCTCTAGCAGACACTTCTTCTAGGCCCGTAAGCCATACCACAGGGTTAGGCAAAATAAAATCTACAGGAGGTTAGAAGGTTCATTATTTCTAACTTCTGTTTACTGTGGAGGAAAACTCCTGATTCTAACACGCTCTAAAATGCGTACATGAATCCTCCTTCTTCCGTAATCAGTCACACATTACACTAATTACATTGAACTTATGCAAAGAAAACATGTAAACATCATATATACTAAGCGAGTGTCTACCGAAAGTTCCGGTAGCCTCACCTTACCATGCAGACAACAAAGTCTGAAACTAGGCTAACTAGCTTCAGACATCAAATGCAATGAAAAAATTTACGATAGCGTATGCCTAGCCACAAATCCAAGTTAATAATCGAAAGAATAATTAGGATACTTAAGCGGCTAATGAAGTTTTCAAAATCCTAGGCGGAGGTCTGTAAACAGTTGTTTACCGACCGGCGACAGAAAAAATATGAATAGAAAATGGGAATAGTTCCTGATATCCGCCTCCCACGGCGGGAATGGGTACTACCACCTGGCCGCCCACTGCGTGTGCCGCGAATTTTTAAATTCTGTCGGACTTCAGAAAATACAGCTATATATATATCTGTCAGGTAAGTTTCATGAACAAAATAAGTTTTATTGCAAATTCTTTTCCAGTTTTTCTTTCAACACTACAAAATCTCAAAAAAGCAATATGTAAAAGGCACCTATTTCACCAAAGTAAAAATAATAAAATTGCTCTAATATGTATATATATACTACAGATACACTAATTTCACTTTTTCCACGGTTTTGTGTAAGTCTTATACCCAGTTTGGAGGGTAAACACATACCAATTGGCAACACTGATAAACAATTGAAGAGTGCGAAGAATGCTGTAGGTACCGTTCATAAGCAAAACTGTTGATATTTGAGTCAGGAATCTAGTTACTTTTTCAACAACAAATATTTTCAAATTAACAATCATGAATGAAAAATATTTATGCAATTCATGACCTTATACTGCCGTTTGACTTTATTTCAATAATTATCTAGTGCAAGCTGCTGCTTCTTCTTCTACCAAAAATCGATTGTTGTGATGAAAGTGCCCCAGCATCTATGGGTACAAGTAGTGTGTGAATTTAGCACAGGAAATGGCAAGTTTGTTGACACAGGCGACTCCGCAAACATCGAGATGGTGTCAATCTTCAAAATATTAAGTTTTCATAATAAAACTAATATTGTAATACTTACCTGAACACCTGAACTAGCCCTGGTCACTGACCAGCCTGAACTATATCCCCACACATTAACCCACTAAGTGGGTAATTTTAACTGTCAGTGTTACAAATGCTGCAAAGTTTAAAAATCATAGTCAAAATGAATTACCTGTGTTACCATTGGCAATGCTGCTGCAAATACCGGCCAACAGAGGCCTGTCTCCTCAATTGAATCATTCACTATCAAATTGAAGTGGGAAGGAGGGTGGGAATCATTCAGGTGTTCAGGTAAGAATTACAATATTAGTTTTATTATGAAAACTTCATATTGTAATACACTCCCTGAACACCTGAATTAGCCCGATTAACAACATTTACGCGGAGGTGGGATCAATCTAATTCAGCCAGACATGTCCACGGAACATACGCAGGTAACTCATAAACAACCTACCATGTATAAAAGCATGTATCCTCACCTAGTTATCTAACTCGGAGGTGAGGATGTTTGCAAAGAAAGTACATCAACATCAGTGTTGAGTCTAAGGTACCGTCTGAGTCAGAAGTATCTCCCATGTGATAAGCTATACTTCTTATTCATGGAGGTAAAAACAAATCTCCTCACCTGGTTGTCCAGCTCACTAGGTGAGGATGTTTGCAAAGAAAGTACTTCAACATCAGTGTTGAGTACTGTCTGAGTCAGAAGTACCTCCCATGTGATATGCTATACTTCTTACTCATGGGGGTAAAAACAAACCTGCTCAACTGGTTGTCCAGCTCAGTAGGTGAGGATGCTTGCAGAGGAAGTACCATACCATCGGTGTCGAGTCCAAGGTACCGCCTTAGTCTGAAGAACCTCCCATGTGGTATTCTATACCTCTCATGTATGGAGGGGAAATGGTGAACCTCCCATGTGGCTATGTAGCCTCTCATGTATGGAGGAGAAGTTGAGTGTGCAGGACCTTCAGTTCTCTACTGCTCACTGATGTAGATGACTTGTGCTGTAGTAGTAGTTATTCCAACATGACCATCGGGATCTGCCTAACCCTCAAAGGGCTAAGGGACAATACACTCAGTCTAAGCTTGACCAACAGAAACACTTGAGTTCATTAGACTATCACTGCCTCCCTAAACTTCTAACACACCCTAACTCTACCAAGCCAACCTATAAAACACTGAGTTTACCGCAACGACAGGACCCGCGAGTAACCTATCTGAAGAAACTGAAATTCCTAAGGTACGGTGTTGTGAAAAACCACACCAACTCCTCCATAACCACCTACACGATTGCCGACACCAAATCCTCCAGAAGCCAAAGGGTAGCCCTCCGCGATACTTTGCGCTCTTGGATTGACTAAGAACCCCTTCTTATGAATGTCCGGATAGCGCTGAGGCAATGATTTAACAATTAGTCCCTCCTCACCTTGACAAGAACATAGTATAACCATCAGAAGTGATAGTCTGATATGCAAACCCCCTCGAAACCAAAGTGAAGAGGTTATCAAACAGTCCAGGCTCAGTGAAACACCCATCAACTCTCACCACATCCACAGAGTGGGACACGGCCTCCACTGGCTGTGAAAGGTGTCTTCCAAATATGAGCCTCATGATCCGTAACCCCTACCACACGAATCAGTAAAGGAACCCAATGCAGAAAAGCCTCAACTAACTCGTAAACCGAAGTCGGACTCCGGCAGAGGAGTTACCTGCTACCTCATACAGAAAATGATGCTAGCCCAAGTCCTTCCCCAAAAACTGTCCAACTCGCCGAAACCATATCAGCCTACTTGATGTTTGAGAGGCTGCTGTTTTGGTTGAATACAACGTATCAAACATTACTTGAATTAACTGTGAGATTCCTCCGGAGCCTGGAATGCGGAAAGAGAGAATGGACAAAGTCCACAATCCGTTCTACTCGCTTCCTTCGCCGGAGAAACAAAAAACCACAACTAGCAAATGAGTCTCTTTAAAAGTATCTATCCTCTGTCAGACCTGTCCGGCCACACCGGAACAGGATACCAAACGACATACAAGATCTCATCATATCTGAGCCTACCGATCCGATTGTGCTACGATATACCAACAAGATGATAAACTCCTGGGCAAGTCGTACTCGACTGCGCAACCCGCACTTCCCCCAGACATGATGTAACCCCTGTCTGACCGCTGTCCACCCCCTCACAAGAGCTGTCACCAGTTCCGCAAAACCTGTAAGTTAGTCACTCGACTGCGCATACCCTCACTACACAGTGACGATAACGTTACACCCGAGCCGAATATATCTTGGCGGTGAACGCCCAACCCTGCTAGTCACTCCCACACTGTTGTGGCAAACGTGTACCAAGACGATGACCTAACCTTGAACCAGTCTCACTTGACTGCGAAACTCCGCACTCACCAGTGACAAGACTGGTCCGACTACAATAGGCGAGCAACACCCCCTAAAAGCGAAGAGGTCGCAAAACGCGATCCAACTAACGCCCGTTACCAATACTAAACCTGGACTGGAGTCCGGAGCAAGTGAGGGAAGGAAGTACTCCCAGTAGACACAGAATCAAGGTCGAACCCACCTTGAAACCTCTTAAGGTGGAACAGAAAAGCAGCAGGAAAAAGTTGGGAAAATAAGCAGGAGAGAGAGAAGTCACTACGATTAACCACCGGAGCACCTAGCGCCGACATTGTGCAGGTGGAGAACCAACTGTGTGGTACACAGTGCTTTAATGACAGGTTTCGAAATGAGAAACCAATGGGAGCCGCAGAAGGAAATTGCCAGCTAACCTAAGAAAGGGGGCCGAGGGCACAAAAAGTGCTAACTATGATGCAGACGAACTGCCAACGGCCATAGCCGCCCAGCAATTAGTGTGGTAAGCACGTTACGTCTCACACACCTAATTTATATAAATGGGAACGAAGAAGGAAGATTACTAACTACCCTATGAAAGGAGTGGGTGATGACACAACCGGTATCGATACAGTCAACAATGGCGCACCTGAATCTCCAACTGCCGTATCCCCCGCAAGAACTACAGAGGACTCATTACGTCTCAAAACAAGTAAGGATGAAAATAAAGAGTTGCGGATACCGCCTTGTAGCATCAACACCAGCAGCCTGGGAACTACAGGACCAGTGGAAGGTGCGGAAAAAAAAAGAGAGAGAGAGAGAGAGAGAGAGAGAGAGAGAGAGAGAGAGAGAGAGAGAGAGAGAGAGAGAGAGAGAGAGAGAGAGAGATCCCCAAATTTCAGGATGAAACGATGAAAACTCTTGCTCTGCTGTGTTATTGGCAAAGAAAACAGAATGAGCGAGAAGACTCCAAAGCGACATCCGAAGAATGACCAGATAAAGAAGATTGTGTAAAGACAAGTTTTAACAGAAAAACTTGGCGAGAGAGAAAACTAGACCGACTCTGTTCCCCACGATAATCTAACAAAAATTAGGAAATCAGGAAAATTATTCAAGACGTGATCGTGAATATAGTCCGTATTGAAGCTACAGTAATTGACTCGCGTTAATTCGATTTTACGATGGGTTTAGTAATTAAAATCGGCACTACGTACATTGCAAATAAGTCTTCCTATATCTCTTGCGCAGCTGGCGTAGGCAGCAGCGTGCAGTCAGACAGCAAGATTGTTGGGTTTAAAATAGGAATTCAGGCCAAAGGCAGAGATGGGACCTATGAGGTCATTCACCGCTGAAAGGAAATTGACAGAAAAGTTGTTTGGAAAGGTGTAACAGGAAGAAAAAACCTCTCTGTTGCACAATGAATCAAGTGTTAGGAGAGGGTGGAAAATATAACAATTTGTCGAAAGTTGTATTTTTCCTAACTAAACAAACCTGAGGTCCTTTACAATAGGAAGGTAACTAGCGGCAGCTGGAACGGTCGTAAGCTTCGAACAAGGGAGTTCGGTAGTTAACTGCTTGTCCGACAGTCCGCGCACCACTTTGCTTTAGGCCCAGGAGAAAACAGAGTGAGAGGTGGCATGAGGTGGGACTGTGTAAAGGACCTCAGGTTTGTATAGTTAGGAAAAATGCAATTTTCAACAAATTGTTATTTGTTCCGATACGAATACAAACCATCGGTCCTTTACAATAGGAAGACTCCCTTCTTGGTGGGAGGAATCTGAGTCTTAAGAACAGACTGGTGTTCGCCCAACCTTGAATTCCCTCCCTGGTCATAAGAGCAGAGGGAGGGATCCTAGCCTCTGCCCAATGATCGGGGTATGTACCGCAGGATCAATGGTCAGACCTCTGGACCTAAGTAATAAGAGGGAGGCAAGCGTACCTCTTAAAAAACTAGCAAGCAAGAACTTGTTCCTATTGCAAGAGGCAATATGAAGTCATGGGTTTGTCTCTTGTTGGCTTTTTTGGGGGGTGGCATGCATTGACAGTCATTGGCCTGCTGCAGGCCACGCGGTGTTTTACCCTATACGCTAACATTGTTTAAATGAGTGCTGGGAAGGCTGGGAAAGATGGTGTCCATCCGTGACCAGACCCGTCCAGCCACACGATCGCCGCCATATTGGATTTCAAAACTGCCTTGAAAACATAGGGTAAAACAACACATGGCATGCAGCAGGCCAACGTCTACCAATGCATGCCACCCTCCAAAAAAGTACATTATAACGCGTCCTGACACCGGAGATGGGCATCAGTCGCGACTTCTTGTTGGTGAGAAAGGGAGCTAAAGACCTCTACTCTCCTTTCGAAGTAAGTACTTCTCCAAAGTTAGAAATTAAGGCCAAACCAAAATTTTAAGATTTAAACAGAGGGTTGTTGAAAAGGGTGTACACAGCAGTTCCAAATCTCATCCACCAAAAAACGCGTTCAACATTTTTACTTACAACTCTAAATATTTTGAAGATTGACGCCATCTCGATGTTTACGGAGTCGCTTGTGTCAACAAACTTCCTATTTCCTGTGATAAATCTGCACACCACTTGTACCCACAGACGCTGGGGCACTTTCATCACAACAATCGGAACAGGGTCCCTTACCAGGACGTTTTTAAGTAAACAACTATTTTGGTAGAAGACGACGACGAAGCGTACACTTAGATAATTTTGTAAATAAATAGTAAAACATCAATATTTTACATATTTATGATGATTAATTTGAAAATATTCATTATTGAAAAAGTAACTCTATTCTGACTAAAATTTAAGTAATTATTTTTTGGAATTAGAACGTTCGTTTAAGTCCTGTACTATGACGTCACGACATCTTGACTTTCGTACCTATTGTAAATAATTCCTTTACTCAACTTTCTTGCAGAACAGTTTACCAGTTATTCATGCAGATTATCAGCTATGCATGTAATTGTTATAATCGTAATGCGCATATATATCTTTATTATTAACTCTTTGGATATATGATGATGTTTTACTGCCGGATTACCGCCGTAGTGTGACGCAATCACTTCCGGTCCCATGGGCCTCTGTCTGTTTTCGCACCATAAGAAATAATGGGGCTGAATTTGCAATGACTCGAGAGAGAGAGAGAGAGAGAGAGAGAGAGAGAGAGAGAGAGAATTTCCAACAGTTAATTACAGTATGAATAACAAGCATAAAAATCAATATTAACTTTGAAAAACTATCATCAGTTGCTATGATCCCTGATTACAAAAAAAAAGCGTGACGGTACGTTAGCAGCGAGCTCATCAGGGGGGCGGACGCTTAACAGGATAATGGAACGGCGTATGTGTGAAGCCTCCACTAATGTGGCAACGATGATTTTGCCATTCTAGCATGCAAACATTAAAGCATGCAAACATTAAGGTTACATTTATTTCTGGCATACGATTATTTAAGAAATTCAAATACTAATAAAGACTGAAATCAATGAAAAGTGCTAGCAAAAACAAAAAAGCAAAAAAAAAAAAAAACGTAGTCGTTCCTCTATGCACTTTTCCGTATTCGTTCCTCTATGGTTTTCGGCAGCCAGATGTACGAAAACGTTAGAAACATTGATTTATCTACGTTAGAAATATCTGTAATTTTCGGGGGGTAATTTGGTTGCAAAAAAGGGATAATATACATGAATTAAATCAAAATTTTTAATAACAATGTAAATTTAAAACTAAATAACGAGTAAAGTAAACAGTTTAGGGAATAAAACTTTGCAGATTTCGTCGTCTGTCGTCGTCTGCTGTTTGTAATTGTGTTTATGGCGCGCGCGCTTAGAAAACCAGGAACAGCAACGGGTTTAAAGTGCAATGTGGAGTGAACTGAGACCAAAATGTGTATAATAACAATCAAATAAGCAGCTGGAGTTTCAGTTTGTGATGGCAGTAAGGATAAAAACCGCCGATACAAGGTAAGAATGAATTCAGTTCCAACCATAACCCCGGGAATAACAAGTTTCATACTTCACTAATATAGGCAACAAAATGTTGTTTTATTGTGCTGATTACAACTGCAATCTTGAGTAAGATCAATAAACGTTACATACATACGCTAACATTGTTCAAATGAGTGCTGGGAAGGCTGGGGAAAGATGGTGTCCGTCACTGATGAGAACCGTCCATGAAAAACGTAGCCGCCATATTGATTTCAAAACTGCCTTTGAAAACATATTTTACGAAGAGCTCACATGCTTATTTTAGTTCGTATGGGGCTTTCATATATCACAATATGTTGACGAAACTTCAGTCTTTTAAATGGTATGCTTAGAGTTGCAATTGTATTCATGTTTCACCAATTAAAATATCGATGTGAATAAGACCCGTCTACCGTGATGAGGGTTGGCCTGTACTGATGTTTCCCCCTATATACGCTAACATTGCTCAAAACGCGAGTGCTGGGAAGGCTGGGAAAGATGGATGTAGTCAACTGATCAGAACCTGTACATCCACACGGTAGCGCCACATTGGATTTCAAAACTGCCTTGAAAACATATTTACGAAGAGCGTTCACATGCTTATTTTAGTTCGTAGGGGCTTTCATATATACATTAAGTTGACCGAAAACTTCCATCTTTTGAATGGTATTTGCTTAGAGTTGTAATTGTATTCTTGTTTCACAGATTAAAATATAGAGTTGGAATAAGACCCGTCCAGCGTGATAAGTGTTGGTACTTCTGGTGATGTTTTACCCTACCTATTTTACAAAGAGGGTCACATGCTTACTTTAGTTCGTAAGGGGCTTTCATATATCACATTATGTTGACGAAACTTCAATTTGAATGGTATGCTTAGAGTTTTAATTGTATTCTTGTTTCACCAATTAAATATAGAGTGAATTAGACCCGTCCAGCGTGATTATGGTGGATCGTCCGTGATTATTTACCCTATTTTTGTAACTTGGGAGAGAACACTTACCTCGAGAGGAAAGTACAAGTCTCAAGGTGTTGCTTCCACAGACGATGGCTCATGACTGGCGTCAGGGCATGTTAAAAGTAAGTTCCAGGAAGGTGGGTCAACGAGCGGGTAAGATGGACGCAGGCAGTCCATTCAATTGTTTACCCTAAGCAACCATACTAAATTTCCAAAGTAATACTGATGCGAAGCTCTTGTTTATTTACCAAAGACTTACACAGCCTAGCCTATTGGTTGATAAGCATGATGTGGCCAAGGCTTCCTGACGGATACCTAGGAAATGAACCTAGCCTAAGTCTGAGGTCACTCTTCGGGATAACAAAAATTACCACCATGAAAAGAAATTAGGGTAGATCTATGCAAAGACAGACCTTCAGGCACAGCATAAAAAGCAAGGTCCTGTCTACAGAACCTTGAAAACCATAAAAAAAAGATGAAAGAAAAAATCGCTTAGAACCAAGCTTGGATGGTTTTACTCCTGCTAACCTGCTCTCTCCTAGCTACTACTATATAGGGGGAAACATCAGTACAGGCCAACCCTCATCACGGTGGACGGGTCTTATTCACTCGATATTTAATGGTGAAAACATGAATACAATTGCAACTCTAAGCATACCATTTAAAAGACTGAAGTTTCGTCAACATATTGTGATATATGAAAGCCCCATACGAACTAAAATAAGCATGTGAGCTCTTCGTAAAATATGTTTTCAAGGCAGTTTTGAAATCCAATATGGCGGCTACGTTTTTCATGGACGGTTCTCATCAGTGACGGACACCATCTTTCCCCAGCCTTCCCAGCACTCATTTGAACATGTTAGCGTATGTATGTAACGTTTATTGATCTACTCAAGATTGCAGTTGTAATCAGCACAATAAAACAACATTTTGTTGCCTATATTAGTGAAAGTATGAAACTTGTTATTCCCGGGGTTATGGTTGGAACTGAATTCATTCTTACCTTGTAATCGGCGGTTTTTAATCCTTACTGCCACCACAACTGAAACTCCACAGTGCTATTTGATTGTTATTATACACATTTTGGTCTCAGTTCACTCCACATTGCACTTTAAACCCGTGCTGTTCCTGGTTTCTAAGCGCGCGCGCCATAAACACAATTACAAACAGCAGACGACGACAGACGACGACAGACGACGAAACTGCAAAGTTTATTCCCTAAACTGTTTACTTTACTCGTTATTTAGTTTAAATTTACATTGTTATTAAAAATTTTGATTTAATTCATGTATATACCCTTTTTTGCAACAAATTACCCCGAAAAATTACAGATATTTCTAACGTAGATAAAATCAAATGTTCTAACGTTTTCGTACATCTGGCTGCCGAAAACCATAGAGGAACGAATACGGAAAAGTGCATAGAGGAACGACTACGTTTTTTTTTTTTTTGCGTTTTTTGTTTTTGCTAGCACTTTTCATTGATTTCAGTCTTTATTAGTATTTTGAATTTCTTAAATAATCGTATGCCAGAAATAAATGTAACCTTTAATGTTTGCATGCTTTAATGTTTGCATGCTAAGAATGGCAAAATCATCGTTGCCACATTAGTGGAGGCTTCACACATATGCCGTTCCATTATCCTGTTAAGCGTCCGCCCCTGATGAGCTCGCTGCTAACGTACCGTCACGCTTTTTTTTTTTTTTGTAATCAGGGATCATAGCACTGATGATAGTTTTTCAAAGTTAATAGTTTGATTTTTATGCTTGTTATTCATACTGTAATTAAACTGTTGGAAAATTCTCTCTCTCTCTCTCTCTCTCTCTCTCTCTCTCTCTCTCTCTCTACTCTCTTCTCTCTCTCTCTCTCTCTCTCTCTCTCTCTCGAGTCCAGTCACTCGGCAAAGAAAAGTCATCTTCACTCCGCAATTGGAAGAAAAGTTTGTATCATCACTGGAGGATTCAGAACTAGAGCTCTCATCATCAAATAGGTTATCAATATCACACTCCTCATCTAGTATTTGATTGATCTCACTAAAGAAATATGCCTCCTCTTGGGACATTCATTGTGAAAGACGCGAAATCCAATTTGTCTCGATAAAACGCCCGAAGCGCATTGAAAGAAAACCAACAGGGCAGGCAGTTTTCTAGCATAAGCGACCACCAGGAAAAGAGTTGCCAGGCTGGAAATAAGTTTCCCATGTGCTGAGAGTGTTACCAAATGATGTTCCTACACTTTCTATGCGAGTAAACGTATTATTACGGGGCTGACGACTTGACAAGCACAGTTAAAGTCTTGAAGTAATATCCCGTTGAAGGCGCTACCGAGTAGATCGCGGTAAACGTATTATTACGTGGGTGACGCTTAACAGGTTTATAAACTTTCCATGAATTCTAGTTGTCATAGTAATGCAATAATGATAAAATTGCTTTAATATTTATGTATATATACTTCCAATACATAGCCTAATTTCACCAATTTCAACGTTTGTGTGTAGTCTTATACCCAGTTTGGAGGGTCAACACATACGAATGGCAACAGAGAGAGAGAGAGAGAGAGAGAGAGAGAGAGAGAAAGAAAGGAAGGCGGAGGAACGGAAGAAGAAAAGGGATGGGGGGGGGGGGGTTGGGGAGTTTGGGGGGGGGGGATGGGAGTAGGTGGAGCTTTATACGCGGTGTGTTCGTATCCATTTCTGCATAATGGAGTTTTTGTCTCTTGGTACAAGGACAAGTGTCGTTATTCTTTACGATTAGTGATTCACGATACCCTTATAAATTACGGCACTGGGTGTAATGCACTATAGCAAAATCTCGTTCTGTTAAGAGTGTTCGTTACAGAAAATAGGTATTGCCCAAAAACCTGCTTGCACTGTCTCTGAAACCCATAGTAGACATGCTGCTTAGTTGTCAATCAAGTTTTGATAACCAAGTATTTTTTACAAGCTAGCTATTGAATAAATTTGTATTTTTCTCAGTCAAAACATATGGCCCTCAATGCTAACTTTCCTCTTTTAACGACTTTCTGGTCATTGCAAATTCGGCCCCATAATTTCTTATGGTGCGAAAACAGACAAGAGGCCCATGGACCGAAAACGATTGCGTCACACTACGGCGATATAATCCAGCAGTAAAACATCTTCATATATCCAAAAAGTAAATAATAAAGATATATATGCGCATTACGATTATAACAATTACATGTATAGCTGATAACAATCTGCATGAATAACTGGTGTAAACTGTTCTGCAAATGACAGTTGAGTATAGCAATTATTTACAATAGGTACGAAAGTCAAGATGTCGTGACGTCATAATACAGAACTTGAAAGAACGTTCTAATTCAGAAAAATAATTACTTAAATTTGAGTCAGAGTCGAGTTACTTTTTCAATAACGAATATTTTCAAATTAATCATCATAAATATGTAAAATATTGATGTTTTACTACTTATTTAAAATTAGCCAAGAGCACGCTTCTCGTCATCTTTCTACCCCAACAGCTGTTTACGCCTGGCTTGTTGTTGATGAGAAATCGTGTTTCGATTGTTGTGATAAAAGTGCTCCAGCGTCTGTGGGTACAAGTGGTGTGCGGATTTATCACAGGAAATGGTTAGTTTATTGACACAAGCTACTCCGTAAAACATCGAGATGGCGTCAATCTTCGAACATTTTTAGTTGTAAGTAAAAATTTCTAAAGCGTTTTGGTGAGATTTCCACTGCCGTGGGCGCCATTTTCAGTACCCTCTGTTTAAATCTGTTTAAATCTTAAAAGCCTTAATTTCTAACTTTGGGGAAAATACTTACTTCGAAAGGAGAGTAGAGGTCTTTAGCTCCGTTTCTCACCAACAACAAGTCGCGACTGATGCCCATCTCGGGTGTAAGGACGCGTTATAATGTACTTTTTCGGAGGGTGGCTTGCACTGATGGTAGCTGGCCTGCGTGGCCTGCTTTGATGTTTTACCCTAATCATACGTGTTAGCTTGGTAAAAGTTGAAACAAAAACTTCATTTATTTCGCTTGATTGGTAAGATGCATTTCAATTCCATTCAACGACAGCCAAAAGAAATAAAATGTGAATTTCCGTTGGGAGACTCCTCGATGTTCAAGTTAACAAGGTCAACTCTCCCTCCGCAAACAAGGGAAACGGGGAGTGTGTCAATGATCCACAAAACACTTTGAGTAATACCAAAAACCACAGGATATTTTCGGCTAATTTCACAAACTATCCAGATGAGAGAACACTTACGCTGCCCAACGGGGTACATGAACTCTACAATAGTTGATAACTTTCGGGACGAAACAACTAAGATTTGATATGTTGAAAATGGCGTACTCTACTTCCTGTCCCGAAGTATGACGACGGGCGTGATGGTTCTTTAGTGACGATATGTTGTAAACAAAATATAAATATTATTAAAGCACAATATCTTCTCATAATCCTATCTATTATTATTATATAATACATAATTTTAATAAAATCTTACATCCTATCTTGTTTCTATAGATATTTGAACAAAGGAAACGTTTCCCTATTCCAATTTCCCGAAAACTCCGATGACAGGTTAAGGTGTGTCACCTGATGATTCATTAATTTACAAGACCTGGAGATGATGTTAAGAGAGTTTTCAGTGCCGCGTGAAGTCTGTTTATTAACCATCCTGACAATTTGCATGTCAAAATATGAAACGCCTCTTTATGTAATCAGTTATAATCTGGACATAGCAATAGGAAAATTGGTGTTAGCGAACTCACATCCATACTCTAAAAAGGCCCCAAGAGTCATTCTGACTAAGCTTATAAAACGTTTCTCGGAAAACGGCGGTAAGACTAACCATCAGAATAATCGTTTCTATTGTCTGGAAGAATTTAGAGTCCACGCCAGTCCATGCTTTCTTTAAGATTCTTTCCATAATATGTATATATACATCTCCGTTGGCAATAAGGTCTTGGAACAACCAATACCCTTAACAAGGTACTCGTTCCCATATGAAAAAGTTACAGTTTTGATATTAACTAGAGTTACGGGAAGTAAGATGTGGTGAATAAGAATTAAATGGGATGACCTAGGATTTTAGAAGTCTAGACCATTGGAACACTCAATAATCCTTTATCAGAAGCCGTTTTAACAGATGCATAATTTCTCTGACTATAGTTTTGTTATACTAATTATTGTAAAGACTCAATCTAAAAAATAGATTACTATAATCTAGTGACAATAAACATGTCAAAAATGTATTTCAAAACTGTTTATTTCAAAACAACAGTCAGTAGTAGTAACGTATATAATATATATATATATATATATATATATATATATATATATATATATATATATTTATTTATATATATATATATATATATATATATATATATATATATATATATATATATATATATATATCTGTGTGTGTGCGTGTGATAATTTTAATCATGTGCGCATTCAAGAGCCAATATATTTTTATTTCCTTTACAATAAAAGGCAAATACAACATTTTTATAGGTTCAAATTTATTTCTCCATGCTCCATGTAAACAAATATCAAACATTTTTGTATGTTTTGAAATATTTCGGTCATCTATTTCGGAAATCCTTTTAAACACTTGTTGGAAAAGACCAATTTCAGATTAGGATTGCATTCGTGTAATTACTGAAATTAGTGGATAGTCGTTCTCATTTTGAATATTGTCTACTGTTAAAAAATTATTAGCCAAAACGCAGATATGAATTGATGGACATTATTTGTTTTTGCTAATAACAGTCAGGTCTAATGGGTGATTCTCAGAAGAGCATTTAGATTTTATTTACGTTACTGTCGAGAATACGCGTCAATATTATTATTAATTAGTTAATAATAATAATTGTAAAATCAACGCTACCTGTTATAGGCCATTTTTGTCCTTCCTGTACTAAAATACTGTTCGCTGGTAGATGTCTACTTTCTGACTGAGATTTCCAGTATTACGTACCATACCGTGGACGGTAGATCCTCCCTTGGTATGTTGTGCAATTAGAAAACACAAAGACTCAAACGAAAATACAATGCATTATTGCCACAAAAAGCCCACCTTGTACTCTGATAATTTAACTGTGCTTTTACCTACTTATTTATTAAAGATTATTCATATTTTTAATAACTAACCTCTTCTTTTTTTCTATATTTCCTATCATCTTTTGTGAGTTCTTCCAATGAACATAATATTGCTCTGGAAGCTCGAACTTAAAAGTTGGTCCTGTGGTGGACTTGTTCCATATGACTAGAGTTCATCTTTTGAATAATAATAATAATAATAATAATAATAATAATAATAATAATAATAATAATAATAATATTTTGGTAGAAGGACCCTCTTTTATGCAAATGCTGTTAAAAAGAATGGCAGAATTAAGCGAGTTGATTTCATTGTTTTTTCTATTTTTTCTTACAATTCGCTTTCTCAGGCTCGGCGATGTTTCTGAGTAACTGACCAATATTCAGATTGAGAATTTTCAAAAATTATAAATGCTGAAGGTAATCTTTTATTTTGATTTTATTAAAATCAAGGATCTCAGGTCCAGTCCAAGCAGGGTTCGTCGACAGTGCCGGTATTATTCCGTAGGCGTAGTTCAATTCGGGCCGGGTTCGTCTTTGGTTTCAGAGCTGGAGTTGATGCTGGTATACTTATAGCTGGTATCACGTGACGTTTCGACCATACTTGCAGGTCATCTTCGGACGTGTTTGGATTCTCATTGGTCGGGTGCGGTCTTGGCGAAGCCGTGGGTTTTTGTTGTTGTTTAAGATTAGCTGGCCTTGCCCTGTCCAGCACGGGCTCTTGCTCGTAGAGCAGCCGGTAAAAAGGGTCTCGCCACTGATGGGCCATGGAGATTCTGTCGTGCGAGCGCCATAGTAGTGTGGCCTGGGGGATGAACGTTTGGAATTCTGTCTGTAGCAGAAGTCCTATCATTCTGTGAGGGCTCCTGATTATCTGGCGAATAACCCCCGACAATGCCTTCAGCTGGACCCTACCCCATCAGGAATAGGTTACTCATTTACAGCTGAGCAGACTGAGGAAATTATGGTAAAGATCCTCCTCCCAAGGAATCAACGCCAAGGAGAGCAGTCACCCATCCAACGACTGATCAGCCCCAATGTTGCTTAACCAGTCCATTGACGACCTAACCCACTCTGCCACCAAGCATGATCCCAAGATCCCCTGAAAAGGAATCTAGAAAAACTAGAGAAATGAAGTGGCTCCAGGTCTCATGCAAAAGAGTGTGTAGTCCTAAGAAACGGCGAACATAGTAAGAAAAGTGATGGACTCTTAAGAAGGCAAGATGCAACCCGAAACCCCACACTATAAATACCACCCAGTCGAATTGGAGGACAGTGATAGACCAAAAAAATAAAATAAATAGATAAAAATAATATAAAATGATAATATATGCGTGTTATTAGTAAATAGGAAAGAACTAGAGGTATGGATAGCTTAAGTACAAACTACTGAGAAATTATTTACTAAATGATTTGCTGTTTTTTATTAGAAGGTTATCGGCAAATTATTTATAGAAAAGAGGGCTAAAAGCTTTTGATTTCGATAAATATGATTTTTTAAAGAAGTTTTTAAAGTTGACATTTATATTTTATTTACATTAATTAATTAATTAATGAAACAGAGAGAGATATGCATTTTTTATATCAAAGTAAAAGATTTTTGTTTTGATATAGATATATCAGTTTATACTTTTGATAAACAGAGATGTTTCATCTACCATTTGTTTTCATTTATCCTTTTTTAATTTCTATATGGAAAAGCAAATTTACAAGGAAAAGTGTGTTGTGCTGGCGAAATAGCATCTCAGAATGTCGTATTTTCTTTTAGCAACTGGTCATGTAGACGTGACAAGAGTTCCTCAATGGTTGTTTTAGACATTCTGAAGTAACTGAAAAATTGATCATCATCTCTCTTCAACTCCTTGAAAAGAGTGGCAAATGCACCATACAAGTGCCTTTGTGTATTCTAAAGGTGCACCAAGTGAATTCTAGATTTTCTCTTCTTTTTCTCAAATTTAATAAATAAAGACACAATAATTTTCTCTTCATGTCCATCTTGTCACCACTACAGGCTGAGAGCAGACTGCAAGCACTTGTCAAAAATTGGGTCACTTGTGCGGCAGTCGGACAAATGTACTATTTGCACAATTTTGTGTCGCATTTAGATGCGGCAATGCAATCGCATCTAGGTGCGACAAGTATTGCATAGAGTGAAAGGGCCCTTACTGTCACAATTCTCCGCCATAGCTATATCGCCCTGCCCTATTTTTATAAGCAGATTTCCCTTGCAGTCTCTCTGATGATTCATCGGTGCATTTGCATGTAGAATTCCTATTTATTGGCCTCTCCAGTAGTCTATTCTTCCTTTGTAAGTGCGGCTGACTTTACCCCGTTCCTTCCAGGTGTTAATTTAAAATATCTTAACGACTTTTGTATTACGGGCTATCTCTCACCCCCTCCAACACCGCATTAATTGATTTTCGCTTAATGTATTAAGAGTAACGTGCTCCGCTTTCTTTTAGTGTCGGTGTATGATGTCTCTAGTGGTCCTACTCGCCCACGTTCAAATCCCGCGTATCTCCTGAGGTGTGACTGGACGCTGGCTGAACTCTTGAGTTGGCCAAATTCTTTCCGGCTTGAGTACGCATCTTGTGAGGATGCTGTCTATTGCATTCATATTATTGTAGGAGTCTTAGGTCGGTGACCTTTCCCAGGCATGTCGCATACCTGCGTACTGAAAGGGAAGGCCTATGATGAAACCCCACCTCATTCGTATTCCTTGGTCAATGAACCCTCGAGGAGAGGTTCCAACAAGTCATTTAACTGAGTGGTCTTGATATGAATTAGAACCCCGCAACTCAACGATTTAAGCCAGAATTTCCAAGATATGTTTTATTTTTGTCCAGTTTGAACCACTACCTGTATTTTATGCTGTTGGTTAAAAGTGTGGGTAGTAAATTATCTGATGTTCCGTTTATAGAAGATATTTAGGTTGTCGGATGTTTTTGGTATATACTGTAGGTCTTTCTGTAATAAACAATTTCTAAAAAAAAAAAAAAAATTATTGAAATTATTTGTCTTCATTGACTATTCAAAATCACTGCATGGAATCAAAGTAAGAGTGCCGAGGCAAAAAGTTTGTCCGTTGTTTCACGCCAAAAAGCTGCGACATGATGCTGTGATACCTGATTCCATTGGTATATGCCGCACCGCGGCTGTGTTTGGGCAACGGGTGTTTGTAGTGTGTTATAGCCAAGTACTTATTTCCCTTACTGGTCCGAGTCTGGGACTTTTATCCAACTAATTGTGAGTGGTCACTACACCACGGTTTCTACAAAACTCATAGACCAAAATTACAAGGGATTATGGCGTGAACGGGCTCCCTCTAAAATAAGCAATCAAAGTAAGTGGATAGGAAATTAAGGTCCTCAAATATTTAGATATTCAAGTTATCTTATTAAACTGAACGTTTAGAGTTTGAAACTAATCAAGATACTTTGCAAGGGGATTAAACGAATTAACTGCAGTTGTTTTGCAAAGCTATAGCTAAAACCTATGATAACATATAATAACGATAATTAACAATACGATAAGCAGTGTAAAGAATAAAGGGACACAGTCAGATTTGCATTTCTCGCGAAACGCATTCTAACCATTTTACGCCTCACGAAATAGAGAAGAAAATACAAAATAAAAAACACGAGCTATGAACTCGCGACCCCAAAAAGATAAGCTGTTGTTTTATAATTGTTCAGATGAATGAATTTCATTTCAAGATCCGATTCTACCATAAAAGTATGCTATGCTTTTTTTTTTTTAGTAATGGGAGTTGAGACAAATTCTTTTCTATGAGCGGTAATATCTTTTGCATATTTTTACTTCATTCCATGTTGATCATAGTTTAAACTCATTATCAATGATAATCTTGACAATGAGTAAGCTTAGTAAAAGGATGATTATGGATCAGATAAACTTATGGCACACTCCCGTAGGTGGATGGAGCTGCACTGTAGGCCTTACTTAAGGTTCTTTAATGCTTGGCTTCGGCACCTAGCTGCAAGCCCTTTCCTCCTTTTAATGTACCTCCGTTCATATTGCCTTTCTTTCACATTACTCTCCAACTCTCCTAACAATTGTTTCATGGCGCAACTGCTTTGAGGTTTCCTCCTGTTGCGCCTTTAAAACCATTTTACTCTCAATTTCCCTTTCAGCGATGAATAACCCTATAGGACAAGTCCCTGGCATTTGGCCTAATTTTTGTATTCCATTCCACTCCTACAGCACACTTTTCAGAAACATGTTGAATACAGGTCAGCGACTCATATGTTGTCCGACAGGAGCCGCATGCGGTAATTCAGCATTTGTGAAAAATTCGGTCACCACTTACGGCCACTGACTTGCTTGCAACCAGTTTGCCAGCAATATGGGATAAGTTGACGACAAGAGTTTAAAACATATTCTACTGCAGTAGGGACTCACCCTTACTAATGAAATATAATGTAGAACAGTGAAGGACAGATACAATTACTTGATATGATGAACAAATAAACTCATTTTAAGAAAATCCAAGAAGCAGCAGTGAGTATGAATGTGCTATATATGAATGTGCTGTATAGCCTTCTTGATGGTTTGACTGACGGTGTCAAGGAAAGTAGTCCAGTCGAATCGTACAGATTTTCAGGCAAATTGCACACATTGGGTTAAAAGTATGAAACTTGGTACAGTGTTACATTACATTATTTTGAACTATTTTAGCTATGGACCCACCCTAAAAATCCAAAATGGCCAACATTTTCAAGATGGCGGACAGTGGTTTGAAAAATTACTTTAGACGTGCAAGATGTGCAATTTTTATGATGTACAGTAGTTGGAATGAATAAATAAGCATTATTTATCATATGTGGTGCATATATTCTTCTTAAATTGAAGGAAGTTATACAATTTGGGGGCTTAATAAAAGACGGCAACCAATTTTAAACTCAAAAATGAGAAAATTAACTGATAATTTGTGACACAAACGAACTAATATTTCGAGGCTATATCATATATCAATGTTATATGTGTAAATATGAATATATGTTCATAATTTCTTCTCAGTTTCAAAGGAATTATACAATTTGTTATTTAGTAAAGGTAGACTGCACAATCATTTTGAACTGAAAAAGAAGAAATTCAAATTCTGTTATAAACCTAATATCTTAAGATTATATATCACATATCAATATTTTATACACACACACACACACACACACACACACACACACATATATATATATATATATATATATATATATATATATATATGCTTAAAAATCACAGTAGATGCACGTGACTTCATAAAATAAGCGAATACCACAGGAAAATGATAGTCAGAAATAAATCCAAGCGCTTTGGTCTTTACTAACTCATTAGCTCCTTGACAATGTATTAGTAAAGACAAAAGCGCTTGGATTTCTGACTATCATTTTACTGTGGCATTCGGTTATATATATATATATATATATATATATATATATATATATATATATATATATATATATATAATCATTCAGGAAACCGCAGACAACCACATCAGAAGAACATTTATTAGAGACGTTTCGCACATACAATGTGCATCTTCAGTCTGTTGAGATAAAAAACATATACAAATTAACATTAAACAAAGCAGGATCCTTAATTTAACAAGTACAAATTAATGCAAGACTAAAATTATTCCTTAAAATTTACAAAAAGGATTAAAAGTTAATGACAAGTAAAATGAAGAAGTAAAAAGTATAAATCAAAAACAAATACCAAGGCGCAACCAACTGTTAAGCTGAGAAGGAATGGTTGGTTGCCACCTTGGTATTTATTTTTTTATTTATACTTTTTACTTCTTCATTTTACTTGTCATCAACTTTTAACCCTTTGTGTAAATTTTAAGTTAATTTTAGTCTTGCAATAATTTTTTTTACTTGTTAAATTAAGAATCCTGCTTTTATTTAATGTTAATATGCATATGTTTTTTTTATATCTCAACAGACTGAAGATGCACATTGTATGTGCGAAACGTCTCTAATAAATGTTCTTCTGATGTGCGTTGTCTGCGGTTTCCTGAATGATTGTATGTGATATATATATATATATATATATATATATATATATATATATATATATATATATATATATATATATTCCGAAGGAAGTAGTAGGGAAAGGCATCCTCATCTTTCAACAGTTTTATTCATGCCGACGTTTCGCGACGAATTCCAGGTCGCATTTTGCAAGGCTAAAAATATATATAATTTACGAACATTAATAATTGATCTAATTTAATTTACATTAAAAATGTCATGGCAACAGCTCTCAATACAGTAAAAAGTAGAAAGTTAAAAGTTAAAAGTTAAAAGGTAAAAGGTAAAAGGTAAAAGGTAAAAGTTAAAAGTTAAAAGTTAAAAGTTAAAAGTTAAAAGTTAAAATTGAACAGCACCTTCAAGTCAGACATTAAAAGTACAGGACTTCACTAAAATTTCAGAAACACCTACCTATACAAAAGAAAGAGTAAAACTGACACAATATAGGTAAAAATACAGTGAGGCAGACCAGCTGCCCAAACTAGGCTATGAACAATTTACAGAGGCCCGTCGTTTGGGTATTTAACGACGTACAGTCTTTTTAATAATGATAGATTCTAAAATTGTCAGGTTGTTGTTGTTCCGCAGTTGGCCCAAGATAGAAAAATCCTTGCTGTCAATATATGTTTTACATGTTTTTGAGTGATTCCGTATATTGGATTGTTCTGGATTTGATAACCTACTACCTGTTTCTATGGCTTATGCCCCTGTGGGAATCAATTCGAACCTTCAACAGCCTCCTCGTGCATCCCACGTATGTCCCGTGATCACATCTCGGGCAAGTATATTTATATACGACGCTGGACGAAAGCAGAGGACTGAGTCGGTCTTTGACTCTAAACAGCGATCCAATGGTTAAGGGATTTTTGGGGATAATTTTCAAGTCCACAGCCGGAAACATCTTTTGAATAGTGGATGTGCATGTTCTCCTAAAGGTATCATCATGCAAGAAAGGGAAAACTTGCAACATGAAAAAACAATTATTTATTAAATATTTCACCAGAAAGGATATTTCGTCGTGTAAAGCTTATCCAGTTTGATGAGTGAGGTATAAGCTCTATGGAGGAGGGTTAAAATAGAGTTCCGTTTAAAATTAAAGAAACACGAACTATAAAAATTCATTCCCAAACCAGTAAATGTGTTTTTTCTATACCCACCTGTGTAAAAGCCTGAGTCATCTCTGGAAACAATAAGATCAAGGAAGGGAAGCCTGTTATTTACCTCTTTCTCCATAGTAAACCTTATGTTTGGATGTTGTCGGTTGACGAACTCCAGAAAGGACTCTGCAAGGCATTCATACCGAAACAAGGCGAACGTGTCGTCAACGAATCTCCGATAAAATGGGGAAGGAACCTAATGGGACATCATCCATTAATACGCCTCCAGGGAGCACATAAAGATGTTAGCAAAAATTGGACCCAATGGTGATCCCATGGCCATCCCTTCAGTCTGCTTATATAAAATGCCATTGAAAACAAAGGGCGTGTCCAGCACGGCCAGTTCTAAAAGTTGTTTAAAAAACGCTCTACTAAAATTATTAAAGATTGCATCTTGATCAGGAAAAAGTTTGTCTAATATTATTTCAAGTTTCTCCTACCGGGACGTTAGTAAACAAGGATTCAACGTCTAAGCTTACCATATATAAATCTGAGTCCTGTCTGAGAATGTCCTCTTTGAACTTGGTGGAATTGGTTATCAAAAGATTGTTTTTTGTTTAAGGGTCCTTTCTAAAACAAGGGGGAAACAAGAAAAGTTTGGCTTAATTTATCGTTTGAGGGGGAGTATTCTGCGAGGAGATGGATTTGGGCAGTAAGGGGAACTCTCCATCTTAGTGGATCTTGGGGAGACCATATAAAATACCATATGATGATCCAATGGAAAATAAGTCTTGGTAAGTGTTATCATTAATTACGTTATTTTGTTTGAGTGTTCGTAAAAATCTATTAATTTTATCCTCTGCTATTTTTTCCAGAGATGACTCAGGCTTTTACACAGGTGTGTATAGAAAAAACACATTTACTGGTTTGGGAATGAATTTTATAGTTCGTGTTTCTTTAATTTTAAACGGAACTCTATTTTTTAACCCTCCTCCAATGAAGCTTATACTCACTTCATCAAACTGGATAAGCTTTCACGACGAAATATCCTTTCTGGTGAAATATTTTAATAATAATTGTTTTCCTTCACGACTTTTTTTCAGATCTCTAAACAAACTGCTGACAGAGAAAATGGTGCATTCAACACCGGTATCTACTGTATCGAGACTAAAGATGTTTGCAAGTTTCCCTTTCTTGCATGATGATACCTTTAGGAGAACATGCACATCCACTATTCAAAAGATGTTTCCGGCTGTGGACTTGAAAATTATCCCCAAAAATCCCTTAACCATTGGATCGCTGTTTAGAGTCAAAGACCGACTCAGTCCTCTGCTTTCGTCCAGGCGTCGTACTATACATACTTGCCCGAGATGTGATCACGGGACATACGTGGGATGCACGAGGAGGCTGTTTGAATGGTTCGAATTGATTCCCACAGGGGCATAAGCCATAGAACAGGTAGTAGGTTATCAAATCCAGAACAATCCAATATACGGAATCACTCAAAAACATGTAAAACATATATTGACAGCAAGGATTTTTCTATCTTGGGCCAACTGCGGAACAACAACAACCTGACAATTTTAGAATCTATCATTATTAAAAAGACTGTACCGTCGTTAAATACCCAAACGTCCTCTGTAAAATTGTTCATAGCCTAGTTTGGGCAGCTGGTCTGCCTCACTGTATTTTTACCTATATTGTGTCAGTTTTGTACTCTTTCTTTTGTATAGGTAGGTGGTTTCTGAAATTTTAGTGAAGTCCTGTACTTTTAATATGTCTGACTTTGAAGGTGCTGTTCAATTTTAACTTTTAACTTTTAACTTTTAACTTTTAACTTTTTAACTTTTACCTTTTACCTTTTTACCTTTAACTTTTAACTTTTAACTTTTAACCTTTTAACTTTTAACTTTTAACTTTTAACTTTTAACTTTTAACTTTTAACTTTTAACTTTTAACTTTAACTTTTAACTTTTAACTTTTAACTTTTAACTTTTAACTTTACTGTATTGAGAGCTGTTGCCATGACATTTTTAATGTAAATTAAATTAGATCAATTATTAATGTTCGTAAACTTATATATAGTTTTTAGCCTTGAAAATGCGACCTGGAATTCGTCGCGAAACGTCGGCATGAATAAACTGTTGAAAGATGAGGATGCCTTTCCCTACTACTTCCTTCGGAATATATCTTCTTTGAGCTCCAGCTCCGGCCCTTATGTATATATATATATCTCTAATATATATATATGTATTATATATCTCTTATATAATATATATATATTATATATATATATATATATCTATTATATAATATATACATATATATAAAATTCTC
>NC_087200.1:144339440-144343652 GCF_015104395.2 Macrobrachium nipponense | reverse complement strand
GAGAATTTTATATATATATATATGTGTGTGTGTGTGTGTGTGTGTGTGTGTGTTTAGTGTGTTTTTTATTATTATATAATATATTATATATATATATAGATATATATACTATTATATATTATATATATATAATATATATATTATCTATAATATATATCACATACAATCATTCAGGAAACCGCAGACAACCACATCAGAAGAACATTTATTAGAGACGTTTCGCACATACAATGTGCATCTTCAGTCTGTTGAGATATAAAAAACATATACATATTAACATTAAATAAAAGCAGGATTCTTAATTTAACAAATAAAAATTATTGCAAGACTAAAATTAACTTAAAATTTACACAAAGGGTTAAAAAGTTAATGACAAGTAAAATGAAGAAGTAAAAAGTATAAATCAAAAATAAATACCAAGGTGCAACCAACCATTCCTTCTCAGCTAATGGTTGGCTGCGCCTTGGTATTTGTTTTTGATTTATACTTTTTACTTCTCCATTTTACTTGTCATTAACTTTTAATCCTTTTTGTAAATTTTAAGTTAATTTTAGTCTTGCATTAATTTGTACTTGTTAAATTAAGGATCCTGCTTTTGTTTAATGTTAATTTGTATATGTTTTTTATCTCAACAGACTGAAGATGACATTGTATGTGCGAAACGTCTCTAATAAAGTTCTTCTGATGTGGTTGTCTGCGGTTTCCTGAATTATTATATATATATATATATATATATATATATATATATATATATATATATATATATATATATATAACCGAATGCCACAGTAAATTGATAGTCAGAAATCCAAGCGCTTTTGTCTTTACTAATACATTGTCAAGGAGCTAATGAGTTAGTAAAGACCAAAGCGCTTGGATTTCTGACTATCATTTTCCTGTGGTATTCGCTTACTTATGAAGTAACGTGCATCTACTGTGATTTTTAAGCATATATATATATATATATATATATATATATATATATATATATGTGTGTGTGTGTGTGTGTGTGTGTGTGTGTGTGTATAAAATATTGATATGTGATATAATCTTAAGATATTAGGTTATGACAGAATTTGAATTTCTTTTTCAGTTCAAAATGAGTTGTGCAGTCCTTTACTAAATAACCAAATTGTATAATTCCTTTGAAATTGAGAAGAAATTATGAACATATATTCATATTTACACATATAACATTTGTGTCACAAATTATCAGTTAATTTTCTCATTTTTGAGTTTAAAATTGGTTGCCGTCTTTTATTAAGCCCCCAAATTGTATAACTTCCTTCAATTTAAGAAGAATATATGCACCACATATGATAAATAATGCTTATTTATTCATCCAACTACTGTACATCATAAAAATGGCACATCTTGCACGTCTAAAGTAATTTTTCAAACCACTGTCCGCCATCTTGAAAATGTTGGCCATTTTGGATTTTTAGGGTGGGTCCATAGCTAAAATAGTTCAAAATAATGTAATGTAACACTGTACCAAGTTTCATACTTTTAACCCAATGTGTGCAATTTGCCTGAAAATCTGTACGATTCGACTGGACTACTTTCCTTGACACCGTCAGTCAAACCATCAAGAAGGCTATACAGCACATTCATATATAGCACATTCATACTCAATGCTGCTTCTTGGATTTTCTTAAAATGAGTTATTTGTTCATCACATCAAGTAATTGTATCTGTCCTTCACTGTTCTACATTATATGTCATTAGTAAGGGTGAGTCCCTACTGCAGTAGAATATGTTTTAAACTCTTGTCGTCAACTTATCCCATATTGCTGGCAAACTGGTTGCAAGCAAGTCAGTGGCCGTAAGTGGTGACCGAATTTTTCACAAATGCTGAATTACCGCATGCGGCTCCTGTCGGACAACATATGAGTCGCTGACCTGTATTCAACATGTTTCTGAAAAGTGTGCTGTAGGGGTGGAATGGAATACAAAAATTAGGCCAAATGCCAGGACTTGTCTATAGGGTTATTCATCGCTGAAAGGGAAATTGAGAGTAAAATGGTTTTAAAGGCGCAACAGGAGGAAAACCTCAAAGCAGTTGCGCCATGAAACAATTGTTAGGAGAGGTTGGAGAGTAATGTGAAAGAAAGGCAATATGAACGGAGGTACATTAAAAGGAAGGAAAGGGCTTGCAGCTAGGTGCCGAAGCCAAGCATTAAAGAACCTTAAGTAAGGCCTACAGTGCAGCTCCATCCACCTACGGGAGTGTGCCATAAGTTTATCTGATCCATAATCATCCTTTTACTAAGCTTACTCATTGTCAAGATTATCATTGATAATGAGTTTAAACTATGATCAACATGGAATGAAGTAAAAATATGCAAAAAAATATTACCGCTCATAGAAAAGAATTTGTCTCAACTCCCATTACTAAAAAAAAAAGCATAGCATCTTTATGTAGAATCGGATCTTGAAATGAAATTCATTCATCTGAACAATTATAAAACAACAGCTTATCTTTTTGGGGCGCGAGTTCATAGCTCGTGTTTTGTATTTTCTTCTCTATTTCGTGAGGCGTAAAATGGTTAGAATGCGTTTCGAGAAATGCAAATCTGACTGTGTCCCTTTATTCTTTACACAGCTTATCGTATTGTTAATTATCGTTATTATCTGTTATCATTGGTTTTAGCTATAGCTTTGCAAAACAACTGCAGTTAATTCGTTTAATCCCCTTGCAAAGTATCTTGATTAGTTTCAAACTCTAAACTTTCAGTTTAATAAGATAACTTGAATATCTAATTATTTGAGGACCTTAATTTCCTATCCACTTCTTTGATTGCTTATTTTAGAGGAGCCCGTTCACGCCATATCCCTTGTAATTTTGGTCTATGAGTTTTGTAGAAACCGTGGTGGAGTGACCGCTCACAATTAGTTGGATAAAAGTCCCAGACTCGGACCAGTAAGGGAAATAAGTACTTGGCTATAACACACTACAAACACCCTTTGCCCAAACACAGCCGCGGTGCGGCATATATACCAATGGAATCAGGTATCACAGCATCATGTCGCAGCTTTTTGGCGTGAAACAACGGACAAACTTTTTGCCTCGGCACTCTTACTTTGATTCCATGCAGTGATTTTGAATAGTCAATGAAGACAAATAATTTCAATAATTTTTTTTTAGAAATTGTTTATTACAGAAAGACCTACAGTATATACCAAAACATCCGACAACCTAAATATCTTCTATAAACGGAACATCAAGATAATTTACTACCCACACTTTAACCAACAGCATAAAATACAGGTAGTGGTTCAAACTGGACAAAAATAAACATATCTTGGAAATTCTGGCTTAAATCGTTGAGTTGCGGGGTTCTAATTCATATCAAGACCACTCAGTTAAATGACTTGTTGGAACCTCTCCTCGAGGGTTCATTGACCAAGGAATACGAATGAGGTGGGGTTTCATCATAGGCCTTCCCTTTCAGTACGCAGGTATGCGACATGCCTGGGAAAGGTCACCGATCTAAGACTCCTACAATAATATGAATGCAACAGACAGCATCCTCACTAAATGCGTACTCAAGCCGGAAAGAATTAGGCCAACTCAAGAGTTCAGCCAGCGTCCAGTCACACCTCAGGAGACACGCGGGATTTGAACGTGGATGAGTAGGACCACTAGAGACATCATACACCGACACTAAAAGACGGCGGAGCACGTTACTCTTAATACATTAAGCGAAAATCTATTAATGCGGTGTGGGAGGGGGTGAGAGATAGCCCGTAATACAAAAGTCGTTAAGATATTTTATATTAACACGTGGAAGGAACGGGGAAAGTCAGCCGCACTTAGAAAGGAAGAATAGACTACTGGAGAGGCCAATAAATAGGAATTCTACATGCAAATACACCGATGAATCATCAGAGAGACTGCAAGGGAAATCTGCTTATAAAAATAGGGCAGGGCGATATAGCTATGGCGGAGAATTGTGACAGTAAGGGCCCTTTCACTCTATGTAATACTTGTCGCACCTAGATGCGATTGCAGTGCCGCATCTAAATACGACACAAAATTGCGCAAATAAATAGTACATTTGTCCGACTGCCGCACAAGTGACCCAAGTTTTGACAAGTGCTTGCAGTCTGCTCTCAGCCTGTAGTGGTGACAAGATGGACAGGAAGAGAAAATTATTGTGTCTTTATTTATTAAATTTGAGAAAAAGAAGAGAAAATCTAGAATTCACT
>NC_087200.1:144306940-144334440 GCF_015104395.2 Macrobrachium nipponense | reverse complement strand
CGTAAAATATGTTTTCAAGGCAGTTTTGAAATCCAATGTGGCGGCTACCGTGTGGATGTACAGGTTCTGATCAGTGACGACATCCATCTTTCCCAGCCTTCCCAGCACTCGTTTGAACAATTAGCGTATATATTAACATTTATTGATCTTACTCAAGATTGCAGTTGTGATCAGCACAATAAAACAACATTTTGTTGCCTATATTACTGAAAGTATGACACTTTTTATTCCCGGGGTCATGGTTTGAACTGAATTCATTTTTACCCTGTATATAATCGTTGGTTTTTATCCTTACTGCCATCACAACTGAAACTCCACAGTGCTTATTTGATTGTTAGGGTAGATCATCACAGCAGGCCACGCAGGCCACCTACCATCAATGCAAGCCACCCTCCGAAAAAGTACATTATAACGCGTCCTGACACCCGAGATGGGCATCAGTCGCGACTTGTTGTTGGTGAGAAACGGAGCTGAAGACCTCTACTCTCCTTTCGAAGTAAGTATTTTCCCCAAAGTTAGAAATTAAGGCCAAATTTTAAGATTTAAACAGATTTAAACAGAGGGACTGAAAACGGTCTCAAACGTAGTGCAAATCTCACCAAAACGCGTTCAACATTTTTACTTACAACTCGAGGTATTTAGAAGATTGACGCCATCTCGATGTTTACGGAGTAGCTTGTGTCAATAAACTAACCATTTCCTGTGATAAATCCGCACACCACTTGTACCCACAGACGCTGGAGCACTTTTATCACAACAATCGAAACACGATTTCTCATCAACAACAAGCCAGGCGTAAACAGCTGTTGGGGTAGAAGATGACGAGAAGCGTGCTCTTGGCTAATTTTTAAATAAGTAGTAAAACATCAATATTTTACATATTTATGATGATTAATTTGAAAATATTCGTTATTGAAAAAGTAACTCGACTCTGACTCAAATTTAAGTAATTATTTTTCTGATTAGAACGTTCTTTCAAGTTCTGTATTATGACGTCACGACATCTTGACTTTCGTACCTATTGTAAATAATTGCTATACTCAACTGTCATTGCAGAACAGTTTACCAGTTATTCATGCAGATTGTTATCAGCTATACATGTAATTGTTATAATCGTAATGCGCATATATATCTTTATTATTTACTTGTCTGTTTTCGCACCATAAGAAATTATGGGGCCGAATTTGCAATGACCAGAAAGTCGTTTTTAAAATTAAAAGAGGAAAGTTAGCATTGAGGGGCATATGTTTTGACTGAGAAAAATAAAAATTTATTCAATAGCTAGCTTGTAATACTTGGTTATACAAAATTGATTGACAACTAAGCAGCATGTCTACTATGGGTTTCAGAGACAGTGCAAGCAGGTTTTTGGGCAATACCTATTTCTGTAACGAACACTCTTAACAGAACGAGATTTTGCTATAGTGCATTACACCCAGTGCCGTAATTTATAAGGGTATCGTGAATCACTAATCGTAAAGAATAACGACACTTGTCCTTGTACCAAGAGACAAAAACTCCATTATGCAGAAATGGATACGAACATACCGCGTATAAAGCTCCACCTACCCTCTCCCCAACCCCCCCCCCCCGCCCCCCCCCCCCATCCCTCCCTTCTTCGTTCCTCCGTTCCTCCGCTTCTCTCTCTCTCTCTCTCTCTCTCTCTCTCTCTCTCTCTGTTGCCATTCGGTATGTATTGACCCTCCAAACTGGGTATAAGACTACACACAAAACGTTGAAATTGGTGAAATTAGGCTATGTATTGGAAGTATATATACATAAATATTAAAGCAATTTTTATCATTATTGCATTACTATGACAACTAGAATTCATGGAAACAGTTTATAACTGTTAAGCGTCACCCACGTAATAATCGTTTTACCGCGATCTACTCGGTAGCGCCTTCAACGGGATATTACGTTCAGACTTTAACTGTGCTTGTCAAGTCGTCAGCCCCGTAATAATACGTTTACTCGCATAGAAAGTGTAGGAACATCATTTGGTAACACTCTCAGCACATGGGAAACTTATTTCCAGCCTGGCAACTCTTTCCTGGTGGTCGCTTATGCCTAGACTGCCTGTCCCTGTTGGTTTTCTTTCAATACGCTTCGGGCGTTTATCGAGACAAATTGGATTTCGCGTCTTTCACAATGAATGTCCCAAAGAGGAGGCATATTTCTTTAGGTGAGATCAATCAAATACTAGATGAGGAGTGTGATATTGATAGCCTATTTGATGATGAGAGCTCTAGTTTCTGAATCCTCCAGTGATAGAACAACTTTTTCTTCCAATTGCGGGAGTGGAAGATGACTTTTCTTTGCCGAGTGACTGGACTCCGAGAGAGAGAGAGAGAGAGAGAGAGAGAGAGATAGAGAGAGAGAGAGAGAGAGAGAGAGAGAGAGAGAATTTGAGAGAGAGAGACGAGAGAATTTCCAACAGTTAATTACAGTATGAATAACAAGCATAAAAATCAATATTAACTTTGAAAAACTATCATCAGTGCTATGATCCCTGATTACAAAAAAAGCGTGACGGTACGTTAGCAGCGAGCTCATCAGGGGCGGACGCTTAACAGGATAATGGAACGGCGTATGTGTGAAGCCTCCACTAATGTGGCAACGATGATTTTGCCATTCTTAGCATGCAAACATTAAAGCATGCAAACATTAAAGGTTACATTTATTTCTGGCATACGATTATTTAAGAAATTCAAAATACTAATAAAGACTGAAATCAATGAAAAGTGCTAGCAAAAAAAAAAAAAACAAAAAAAAAAAAAAAAAAAAAAAAAAAAAAAAAAAAAAAAAAAAAAACGTAGTCGTTCCTCTATGCACTTTTCCGTATTCGTTCCTCTATGGTTTTCGGCAGCCAGATGTACGAAAACGTTAGAAACATTTGATTTTATTCTACGGTTAGAAATATCTGTAATTTTTCGGGTAATTTGGTTGCAAAAAAAAGGGATAATATACATGAATTAAATCAAAATTTTTAAATAACAATGTAAATTTAAACTAAATAACGAGTAAAGTAAACAGTTTTAGGGAATAAAACTTTGCAGTTTCGTCGTCTGTCGTCGTCTGCTGTTTGTAATTGTGTTTATGGCGCGCGCGCTTAGAAACCAGGAACAGCAACGGGTTTAAAGTGCAATGTGGAGTGAACTGAGACCAAAATGTGTATAATAACAATCAAATAAGCACTGTGGAGTTTCAGTTGTGATGGCAGTAAGGATAAAAACCGCCGATTACAAAGGTAAGAATGAATTCAGTTACCAACCATAACCCGGGAATAACAAGTTTCATACTTTCACTAATATAGGCAACAAAATGTTGTTTTATTGTGCTGATTACAACTGCAATCTTGAGTAAGATCAATAAACGTTACATACATACGCTAACATTGTTCAAATGAGTGCTGGGAAGGCTGGGGAAAGATGGTGTCCGTCACTGATGAGAACCGTCCATGAAAAACGTAGCCGCCATATTGGATTTCAAAACTGCCTTGAAAACATATTTTTAACGAAGAGCTCACATGCTTATTTTAGTTCGTATGGGGCTTTCATATATCACAATATGTTGACGAAACTTCAGTCTTTTAAATGGTATGCTTAGAGTTGCAATTGTATTCATGTTTCACCAATTAAATATCGAGTGAATAAGACCCGTCTACCGTGATGAGGGTTGGCCTGTACTGATGTTTCCCCCTATTATACACATTTTGGTCTCAATTCACTCCACATTGCACTTTAAACAAGTTGCTGTTCCTGGTTCTTAAGCACGCGCCCCACAAACACAGTTATGAACAGCAGACGACGAAACTGCAAAGTTTTATTCCCTAAATTGTTTACTTTACTCGTTATTTAGTTCAACTTTACTTTGTTATTTAAAAATTTTAATTTAATTCATGTATATTATCCCTTTTTTGCAACCAAATTATCCTGAAAAATTACAGATATTTCTAAAATAGATACAATCCAATGTTTCTAACCTTTTTGTTCATCTGGCTGCCGAAAACCATAGAGGAACGACTACGGATAAGTGAATTATATACATTTTTTTTTTTCTTTTTTTTTTTTTGGTAGCACTTTTCATTGATTTAAGTCTATATTAGTATTTTGAATTTCTTTAATAGCCGTATACCAGAAATAAATGTAACCTTTAATGTTTGCATGCTAAGAATGACAAAATCATAATTGCCACATTAGTGGAGGCTTCACACATACGCCGATTCATTATCATAAACTGTTTCCATGAATTCTAGTTGTCATAGTAGAATGACAACAGAGAGGGAGAGAGAGAGAGAGAAAGGAAGGCAAAGGAACGAAGAAGGAAAGGGGTGGCGGTGGAGGGGGGGGAAAGGTTAGGTGGAGCTTTTTACGCGTGTTCGTATCCACTTCTGCATAATGGAGTTTTTGTCTCTTGGTTCAAGGACAAGTGTCATTATTCTTTACGATTAGTGATTCATGATACCCTTATAAATTACGGCACTGGGTGTAATGCACTATAGCAAAATCTCGTTCTGATATGAGTGTTCGTTACAGAAATAGGTAGTGCCTAAAAGCGTTCTTGCACTGTCGCTGAAACCCATAGTAGGTATTCTGCTTAGTTGTCAATCAAGTTTTTTGTAATCAAGTATTTTTTACAAGCTAACTATTGTATAAATTTGTATTTTTCTCAATCAAAACATATGCCCCTCAATGCCAACTTTCCTCTTTTAACGACTTTCTGGTCATTGCAAATTCAGCCCCATTAATTTCTTATGGTGCGAAAATAGACAGAGGCCCAGGGACCGGAAGTGATTGCGTCACACTACGGCGGTAATCCGGCAGTAAAACATCTTCATATATCCAAAGAGTAAATAATAAAGATATATATGCGCATTACGATTATAACAATTACATGCATAGCCGATAATCTGCATGAATAACTGGTAAACTGTTCTGCAAGAAAGTTGAGTAAAGGAATTATTTACAATAGGTACGAAAGTCAAGATGTCGTGACGTCATAATACAGGACTTAAACGAACATTCTAATTCCAAATAATAATTACTTAAATTTGAGTCAGAATAGAGTTACTTTTTCAATAATGAATATTTTCAAATTAATCATCATAAATATGTAAAATATTGATGTTTTACTATTTATTTACAAAATTATCTAAGTGTACGCTTCGTCGTCGTCTTCTACCAAAACAGTTGTTTACTTAAAAACGTCCTGGTAAGGGACCGTGTTCCGATTGTTGTGATGAAAGTGCCCCAGCGTCTGTGGGTACAAGTGGTGTGCAGATTTATCACAGGAAATGGGAAGTTTGTTGACACAAGCGACTCCGTAAACATCGAGATGGCGTCAATCTTCTAAATATTTAGAGTTGTAAGTAAAAATGTTGAACGCGTTTTGGTGAGATTTGGACTGCTGTGTACACCCTTTTCACTACCCTCTGTTTAAATCTTAAAATTTGGCCTTAATTTCTAACTTTGGAGAAAATACTTACTTCGAAAGGAGAGTAGAGGTCTTTAGCTCCGTTTCTCACCAACAAGAAGTCGCGACTGATGCCCATCTCCGGTGTCAGGACGCGTTATAATGTACTTTTTTGGAGGGTGGCATGCATTGGTAGACGTTGGCCTGCTGCATGCCATGCGTTGTTTTACCCTATGTTTTCAAGGCAGTTTTGAAATCCAATATGGCAGCGAGTGTGTGGCTGGACGGGTCTGGTCACGGATGGACACCATCTTTCCCAGCCTTCCCAGCACTCATTTAAACAATGTTAGCGTGGCCTGCAGCAGGCCAATGACTGTCAATGCATGCCACCTCCCAAAAAAGCCAAGAGACAAACCCATGACTTCATATTGCCTCTTGCAATAGGAACAAGTTCTTGCTTGCTAGTTTTTTAAGAGGTATGCTTGCCTCCCTCTTATTACTTAGGTCCAGAGGTCTGACCATTGATCCTGCGGTACATACCCCGATCATTGGGCAGAGGCTAGGATCCCTCCCTCTGCTCTTATGACCAGGGAGGGAATCCAAGGTTGGGCGAACACCAGTCTGTTCTTAAGACTCAGATTCCTCCCACCAAGAAGGGAGTCTTCCTATTGTAAAGGACCGATGGTTTGTATTCGTATTGGAACAAATAACAATTTGTCGAAAATTGCATTTTTCCTAACTATACAAACCTGAGGTCCTTTACACAGTCCCACCTCATGCCACCCTTCACTCTTGTGTTTTCCTGGGCCTAAAGCAAAGTGGTTTTTCACCTCCCAGTCTTGCGGTGCGCGGACTGTCGGACAAGCAGTTAACTACCGAACTCCCTTGTTCGAAGCTTACGACCGTTCCAGCTGCCGCTAGTTACCTTCCTATTGTAAAGGACCTCAGGTTTGTTTAGTTAGGAAAAATACAATTTTCGACAAATTTTTATATTTACCACCCTCTCCTAACACTTGATTCATTGTGCAACAGAGAGGTTTTTTCTTCCTGTTACACCTTTCCAAACACTTTTCTGTCAATTTCCTTTCAGCGGTGAATGACCTCATAGGTCCCAATACTCGGCCTTTGGCCTAAATTCTATTTTAAACCCAACAATCTTGCTGTCTGACTGCACGCTGCTGCCTACGCCAGCTGCGCAAGAGATATAGGAAGACTTCTTTGCAATGTATGTAGTGCCGATTTTAATTACTAAACCCATCGTAAAATCGAATTAACGCAAGTCAATTACTGTAGCTTCAATACGGGCTGTATTCACGATCACGTCTTGAATAATTTTCCTGATTTCCTAATTTTTGTTAGATTATCGTGGGGAACAGAGTCGGTCTAGTTTTCTCTCTCGCCAAGTTTTTCTGTTAAAACTTGTCTTTACACAATCTTCTTTATCTGGTCATTCTTCGGATGTCGCTTTGGAGTCATCTCGTTCATCCTGTTTTCTTTGCCAATAACACAGCAGAGCCAGAGTTTTCATCGTTTCATCCTGAAATTTGCGGATCTCTCTCTCTCTCTCTCTCTCTCTCTCTCTCTCTCGTCTCTCTCTCTCTCTCTCTCTTTTTCCGCACCTTCCACTGTCCTGTAGTTCTCAGGCTGCTGGTGTTGATGCTTTAAGGCGGTATCCGTAACTCTTTATTTTCATCCTTACTTGTTTTGAGACGTAATGTGTCCTCTGTAGTTCTTGCGGGGGATACGGCAGTTGGAGATTCATCTGCGCCATTGTTGACTGTATCGATACCGGTTGTGTCATCACCCACTCCTTTCATAGGGTAGTTAGTAATCTTCCTTCTTTGTTCCCATTTATATAAATTAGGTGTGTGAGACGTAACGTGCTTACCACGGTAATTGCTGGGCGGCTATGGCCGTTGGCAGTTCACTTTTTGTGCCCTCGACCCCCTTTCTTAGGTTAGCTGGCAATTTCCTTCTGCGGCTCCCATTGGTTCCTCAGTTCGTAACCTGTCATTAAAGCACTGTGTACCACACAGTTGGTTCTCCACCTGCACAATGTTGGCGCTAGGTGCTCCGGTGGTTAATCGTAGTGACTTTTCTCTCTCTTGCTTATTTTCCCAACTTTTTCCTGCTGCTTTTCTGTTCCACCTTAAGAGGTTTCAACGTGGGTTCGACCTTGATTCTGTGTCTACTGGGAGTACTTCCTTCCCTCACTTGCTCCGGACTCCAGTCCAGGTTTAGTATTGGTAACGGGCGTTAGTTGGATCGCGTTTTGCGACCTCTTCGCTTTTAGGGGGTGTTGCTCGCCTATTGTAGTCGGACCAGTCTTGTCACTGGTGAGTGCGGAGTTTCGCAGTCAAGTGAGACTGGTTCAAGGTTAGGTCATCATCTTGGTACACGTTTGCCACAACAGTGTTGGAGTGACTAGCAGGGTTGGGCGTTCACCACCCCAACCAAGATTATATTCGCTCGGGTTGTTGAACGTTATCGTCACTGTGTAGTGAGGGTATGCGCAGTCGAGTGACTTAACTTACAGGTTTTGCGAAACTGGTGACAGCTCTTGTGAGGGGGTGGACAGCGGTCGGACAGGGGTTACATCATCATGTCTAGGGGAAGTGTGGGTTGCGCAGTCAAGTACGACTTGCCCAGGAGTTTATCATCTTGTTGGTATATCGTAGCACAATCGGGTCGGTAGGCTCAGATATGATGAGATCTTGTATGTCGTTTGGTATCCTGTTCCGGTGTGGCCAGACAGGTCTGACAGAGGATAGATACTTTTAAAGAGACTCATTTGCTAGTTGTGGTTTTTTGTTTCTCCGGTGAAGGAAGCGAGTAGAACGGATTGTGGACTTTGTTCATTCTCTCTTTCCGCATTCCAGGCTCCGGAGGAATCTCACAGTTAATTCAAGTAATGTTTGATACGTTGTATTCAACCAAACCAGCAGCCTCTCAAACATCAAGTAGGCTGATCTGGTTTCGGCGAGTTGGACAGATTTGGGGAAGGACTTGGGCTAGCATCACTTTCTGTATGAGGTAGCAGGTAACTCCTCTGCCGGAGTCCGACTTCGGTTTACGAGTCAGTTGAGGCTTTTCTGTGTTGGGTTCCTTTACTGATTCGTGTGGTAGGGGTTACGGATCATGAGGCTCGTATTTGGAAGACACCTTTCACAGCCAGTGGGAGGCCTTGTCCCACTCTGTGGATGTGGTGAGAGTTGATGGGTGTTTCACTGAGCCTGGACTGTTTGATAACCTCTTCACTTTGGTTTCGAGGGGGTTTGCATATCAGACTATCACTTCTGATGGTTATACTATGTTCTTGTCAAGGTGAGGAGGGGCTAATTGTTAAATCATTGCCTCAGCGCTATCCGGACATTCATAAGAAGGGGTTCTTAGTCAATCCAAGAGTGCAAAGTATCGCGGAGGGCTACCCTTTGGCTTCTGGAGGAGTTTTGGTGTCGGCAATCGTGTAGGTGGTTATTTGTGAGTTGGTGTGGTTTTTCACAACACCGTACCTTAGGGAATTTCAGTTTCTTCAGATAGGTTACTCGCAGGTCCTGTCGTTATGGTAACTCAGTTTTATAGTTGGCTTGGTAGAGTTAGGGTGTTAGAAGTTTAGGGAGGCAGTGATAGTCTAATGAACTCAAGTGTTTCTGTTGGTCAAGCTTAGACTGAGTGTATTGTCCCTTAGGCCCTTGAGGTTAGGCAGATCCCGATGGTCATGTTGGAATAACTACTACTACAGCACAAGTCATCTACATCAGTGAGCAGTAGAGAACTGAAGGTCTTGCACACTCAACTTCTCCTCCATACATGAGAGGCTACATAGCCACATGGGAGGTTCACCATTTCCCCTCCATACATGAGAGGTATAGAATACCACATGGGAGGTTCTTCAGACTAAGGCGGTACCTTGGACTCGACACCGATGGTATGGTACTTCCTCTGCAAGCATCCTCACCTACTGAGCTGGACAACCAGTTGAGCTGGTTTGTTTTTACCTCCATGAGTAAGAAGTATAGCATATCACATGGGAGGTACTTCTGATCAGAGACGTACTCAACACTGATGTTGAAGTACTTTCTTTGCAAACATCCTACCCTAGTGAGCTGGACAACCAGGTGAGGAGATTTGTTTTTACCTCCATGAATAAGAAGTATAGCTTATCACATGGGAGGTACTTCTGACTCAGACAGTACCTTAGACTCAACACTGATGTTGATGTACTTTCTTTGCAAACATCCTCACCTCCGAGTTAGATAACTAGGTGAGGATACATGCTTTTATACATGGTATGTTGTTTATGAGTTACCTGCGTATGTTCCGTGGACATGTTGGGCTGAATTAGATTGATCCCACCTCCGCGTAAATGTTGTTAATCGGGCTAATTCAGGTGTTCAGGGAGTGTATTGCAATATGAAGTTTTATGCATTCAACTTACCTGTCAGATATATACTTAGCTATAGACTCCGTCGTCCCCGATAGAAATTCGAATTTCGCGGCACACTCTACAGGTAGGTCAGGTGATCTACCGCCCCGCCGCTGGTGGCGGGAATAGGAATCATTCCCGTTTTCTAAGACAGATTTTCTCTATCGGCCGTGACAGCAACATTGTTGTTGTTACTCCTGATTTGATTTTCGTATTTTTTCATCGCTATTGATCTTCTAAGCCGGTTATTTTGGTGACGTATTGGATCTTTGGTTTGGCATACTCTTTCGTGGACTGTTTTTTGGACTTGGTTTTGGATATTTCTCATGATGTCGGATTCTAGCTTTACGGTTAGAAGACAGGGTGTAAATGAGGGATGCATGGTGAGGCTACCGAAAGCTTCGGTAGACCCTCACACAGTCTGTAAGGGGTGTAGAAGGAATGAATGTTCAATTTCTAACACCTGTGATGAATGTGTAAATATGAATGAGGAAGAATGGAAGAATTTAAATTCATATTTAAGGAAATTGATATGGATAGGGCTAGGAAGGCTTCCTCCAGAAGCGTAAGTAGGTCTCGCTCTAACGAGCCTATTAAATTAACACCTAACCCTAAAACCTCGATCTTCTTCCTCTAGTACTAAGACTGCAAATCCGGCAACGGAAATTGCAGATCTTAAAGCTGCGCTACAAAGGATGGAACGTCAAATGCTGACGTTGAAAGGTAAGCACAGTGATAGTGAATTAGTGAATTAAGTGCCCTAGTGCAGTGGAGGGTGCGTCTGATAGCTCTGTCTCGCTCCCAGGCCTAGACCTCTTCCAAGCTCACAGGCCCAGAGGAGAAGGAATGTCGAAAGCCTTACGGAGGTTACGGAGAATCCCCACCGATCAGGCGTCCCCTCGGCAGATTCTGTGACGACCCGAACTGCCAAGGATCGCTATCGAAAAAGCATCCTAAAGAAGTGTTTTTCTTCGTCAGATTCTTCACCGAATGTAAGGGGATGGAGTTCTGATGAACTGTCACGCCCCTTAAAGAGAAGTTGGAAGGCTCCTACTTTGGATTCAAGCCCTGGCTTTTCTCCGATCTATCACCTTGTGAGAAGAAGAAAAGGAGATTGGTTCCTAAACGGAAATCGGAGTTTCCTTCCGCTTCGAGACATCCCTCACCTGAATCAGGGAAAAAGAGAGTGCGGCTGCAAAAATTATCCTAAATGTGCAGGAGCAACTTTCAGCCTTAGTAGGAGTTTTTACTAAGGAAACTCCCAGGAGAAAGGACTCTTTCCTTCCTATAAAGAAGACGAAGGGAAAGAAAGAAGAAACGGAAGTTTCGGCTTATACTCGGAGGAGTATGAAGAATGCGCCAAAAACGCCAACCTGGCGCAATGCGCCAGATGAGTTTGAGACTCCATACGAGTCAGAAGAGCCAGAAGCGCCATATGCGCCAGAAGAGCCAGCCTGGCGAAATGCGCCAGAAGCGCCAGATGCGCCAGAAGCGCCACTGCCGAAGGGCGCGATGCGCCAGAGCGCCGGAAGCCGCAAACCCTGCGAAATGCCAGCCAAGCGCCAGCTTGGCGCAAGGAATCACGAGCGTCAACCCGGCGCAATGAGCCACAAGTGACAAATAAGAGACGGACTTCTTCCAAAAGACAATTAAGCCAGGAAGATTTGTTTGGCTTTCGGAAGGATAAACCTTTACCTGACAAGGACTCTAGTTGTCGCACAAGCGGCCGTATTCCTTGTCAGGACATAGGTCGTTCCGGAGAAAAAGCGATAGGAGAGGACATCCTTCGTCTGACAGAGGAGAAAGGTGTCGCACAAGCGGCCATCGCTCTTGCCAGGAGAAGGATAAAGGTCGTTTTGCAGGATCAACCTATCTCTCGTAGGGACGCAAGTTATCGCACAAGCGGTCGTCGTTCTTGCGAGAGTGGGGTGGATGTTGCAAGAGGCCAGTCTCCTACTGGAAATAACAATCCTCTTCGGAATTGGATTTGGAAGAGATTTCGGACTCTGAAAAATCACTCGGTCTCCGGGTTTGTCAGATTACAAGACGCTGGCAGCCCTCTTACTTCAAGAGGTTTGGGGACTCTTTAAGCCCTACTACTCCTCCTTCTCCAAGGTCCTTGTTTACAAGCACGAAGGTCCCGAAACAATCATCTTTTATTAAAATGAAGCCAACCATTTCCATGAACAACCGGCTTCCGATTCGTAGGAAATGGTTGGGAATCCAAGGAGAAGGCGGGGAAGACAGTCTTTACCTGCCCTCCTTCCAGACTATCAGGGAAGAAGGGAATTTGGTACGAGACGGGCAAACCACGGGGTCTAGCTCTCCCGTCCACTGCCGAAGCAGATTTTTCGAATCTGGTAGATTCGTCTAGGAGACAAGCCTTGTCATCAGCAAAGATCACATGGGGGACTTCTGAGATGGACCATCTCCTCAAGGGATTGTTTAATGTCTTAGAAGTTTTTAACTTCTTAGACTGGTCCCTTGGGGTGTTGGCCAAATAAAAAAGAACACAAGAGGAGGAATCTCTTAGTCCAGAAGTCCTTCATAGTGTTCTTTCCTGTATGGACAAGGCGGTTCAGGATGGATCAGGAGAGGTGGCCTCTCTGTTTGGTACTGGTATTCTGAAGAAGAGAGTCTTATTTAGCTCTTTCTGACGAAAGCAGTTACTCCTACTCAGAGGTCATCTCTTCTGTATGCTCCTCTGTCGGACCAATTGTTTCCTTCAAATCTTGTAAAAGATATTTCTCATTCTTTGACAGAAAAGGCCACACAAGATCTCTTGGCCCAATCTGCAAAGAAATCGAGGACTTCGGGTCCTATTAAGAGAGAGACTCCGGCTCCTCAACAGCCCTTTCGAGGAAGTACCTCGGCCAGACCCTCTTTTAAGAAGAGAGGAGTGCAGAAGAGAGGTAGGCCTTCCTTCAGACCTATCAAGAGAGCTAAATGAGACAACAGTCCTTCAAGCACCGGTAGGAGCCAGACTTCGGAAATTTCCGAAGAATGGGCTCAGAGACAGGCAGAAATTTGGTCCCTTTCCGTGGTAACAAAGGGATATATGATCCCATTTCGAGGACAGACCTCCCTTGTTACTACGAACCCGAGGGAACTGTCAGCCCAATACAGGGACCCTGCCAAGAAAGAAGCATTATTGCAACTGGTAGAACAAAAGATGTTGCAAAAGGAGGCCATCGAAGTGGTTCTGGGGGGGGGGGTTGGGGAGGGAAAATTCCGGTATTCCCGCCGAGGATTCTACAACCGTCTTTTTCTGGTTCCGAAATCCTCGGGAGGGTGGAGACCGGTCCTGGATGTGAGCGCATTGAACCGATTTGTGGAGAACACAAAGTTCTCTATGGAAACATCAAAATCGGTTCTTGCGGCTCTTCGTCCAGGAGATTGGATGGTCTCCTTAGATCTACAAGATGCTACTTTCATGTCCCCCTGCATCCATCATCGAAGAAATATCTCCGATTCATGATGCAGGGGAAAGTATACCAATTCCAGAGCCCTATGCTTCGGCCTTTCAACGGCCCTCAAGTGTTTCACGAGGCTAATGATGAACGTTGCGAGATGGCTACATCTAGAGGGGATAAATATATCCCTTTATCTGGACGATTGGCTAATAAGAGCAAAATCGGAAATTCAGTGCTTGAAGGACTTGGAGAAGACGTTGAACTTGACAAAATCTCTGGGACTGCTCGTGAACCTCGAGAAATCACAATTGATCCCCAGACAGAACATAGTCTATCTGGGGATACAGATGGATTCTCGGGGTTTTTCGGGCGTTTCCATCTCAAGACAGAATTACTCGAGGCTTAGAAAAGATCTCGAAGTTCTTAGGGAAAGAACGGACCTCGCGAGGGAATGGCTCAGTCTGCTGGGCACCCTTTCCTCGTTAGAGCAGTTCATTTCCCTGGGAAGATTAAATCTCAGACCTCTGCAATTTTATCTAAAGAGGATGTGGAGTCAAAAGACAGGAGACTTGTCAGACATTTTTCCCATCCAACAGGGGATAAAATCAGACCTAAAGTGGTGGTTAACCCCATTAACAAGGAACGAAGGGGTGTCCCTCTTGATTCGGAACCCTCACCGAGTGTGTTTTCCGATGCCTCGGAAACAGGTTGGGGAGCAACACTGGCTGGTCCAAAGGAAGTAGCAGGTGGTGTTTGGACCAGACAACAAACTACTCTGCACATCAATGCGAAGGAACTCCTGGCAATTCATCTAGCCCTGGAATACTTCGAAGCGGAAGTCAGAGAGGCGGTAGTTCAAGTCAATTCCGACACACCACAGCTCTGGCTTACATCCGGAATCAAGGGGGCACTCACTCTTTCTCTCTGAACGAAATAGCGAGAGCTCTATTAACCTGGACAGAGGAAGGCGGGGCATTATTCTGCGTACAAGGTTTGTCCAAGGAGTAAAAAACCTAAGGGCAGACAGATTGAGCAGAAAGAACCAGGTTCTCCCGACAGAGTGGATGCTCCACTCAGAAGTCTGCAGACAAATATGGTCACTCTGGGGGAGACCCCAGATCGACCTGTTTGCCACGTTCCTCTCCAGGAAAATAGACAACTTCTGCTCGCTAGAAGAAGATCCCAGAGCCACAGCGATCGAATTTGCCTTCGATTCGATGCCTTCTCATGGAAAATTATGCCGGTCAGGCATAGATGCATACGCCTTTCCCCCATTCAAATTGCTGGGGGAAGTAGTAAGAAAATTTGTGGCATCGGAAGGAATGAGAATGACTCTAATTGCTCCCTTTTGGCCTTCCCGAATCTGGTTCACAGAGGTTACTGGAATGGACGGTGGATTCCCACAGATTCTCTACAGACAGGACAGATCTGCTCAGACAACCCACTTCGAGAGGTTCCACAAAAACATCCAAAGTCTCTCCCTGACTGCCTTTCGACTATCGAAAGACTGGTCAGAGCGAGAGGCTTTTCAAAGAAAGTGGCAACTTCAATTGCTAGAGCCCGCAGAGCCTCTACCCTGCGGGTCTACCAATCGAAGTGGGAAGTTTTCCGTAGATGGTGTAGGTCGAAGAAGCTGTCCTCTTCCAATACCTCTGTAAACCGAACCGAAATCGCGGATTTTCTCCTCTTCTTAAGAGAAGAATCCAAATTGGCCGTATCAACTATTAAGGGATATAGGAGCATGCTCTCAGCTGTTTTTAGAAACAGAGGGCTGAATCTCGAGAATAATAAGGATCTTCATGATCTCATCAGGTCTTTCGAGACTAAGAAATTGAGATCATCAATTCCCCCGAGTTGGAACCTGGACGTTGTCCTAAAGTTCTTGATGTCGGACAGGTTCGAACCTATAGATAAAATCTCATTCAGAGATCTTACTAGCAAATGCATATTCCTGTTGGCTCTAGCAACTGCTAAGAGGATCAGTGAATTGCATGCTTTGGACTCTCGGGTGGGATTTAGAAAAGACTCGGCTGTCATTTCTTTCCAGGATCTTTTCCTAGCGAAGAATGAGAACCCTTCTAAACCTTGGCCTAGAAGTTTCGAAGTCAAGGGACTCTCTTCTCTGGTAGGAAGAGAGTTGGATCGGTCCCTTTGCCCAGTCAGGACCTTAAAATTTCATTTAGAAAAGAAGACACAGCTTCAGGATGTCGACAAGGTCTTTGGTGTTCGGTAAGAAACCCCAAGAGACCGATGTCAAAGAATGCACTGGCATTCTTTGTCAGAAATGTAATTACCGAAGCTCATAGGAATTGCCAAGAGAACTCTTTAAAGCTGCTGAGAGTGAAAGCTCACGAAGTCCGGGCTGTGGCAACTTCCCTTTCTTTTACGAAGAATATGTCCATGAGAAACATTTTTAGCAGCAACTTATTGGAGGTGCATTCAGTATTTGCATCCCACTATTTAAAGGATGTTAGAATAACATACGATAAATGTTTCTCTCTTGGACCTTATGTATCAGCGGATACTATGCTGGGAAATGGAGCAGACGCTGATCCTTAATTTGTTTTTAATATTTTAATAATTAGTTTTAATATTGTGTTGAGGGTTGTTGAGGTCCGTTTGCTTGAAAGGATGTCCGGGGATGACTCCTTTCAATCGTAGTACTAACCCCAATGAGGATCAGGTGATCGGGATTAGTGTCGTGCTCTATGATCATGCAATAGGCAAGGTGTTTTGTCATGTAAAGTGGATAGGACCCCATTGACAAAGATCCTAAGGTCTGAAGCGTAAGTGGGTAAGACCCTGTAACAGACCATCAAGAACTCTTAGCATGAGGTCACTACCTCGCTGAGGCTCTTGAAGCGATACGGGCTCCTAGGCAGTAGCCATGAAGTCTTTCGCTAACACAGGTAGGAATCAAGGTTTTTAATTTTATTACCTACAACATATGTTGTTTCCTGTCTATTTCAGTAGATTAGCTGTCTCTTACCCTCCGCCAAAGGTGCCAATCAGCTAAGTATATATCTGACAGGTAAGTTGAATGCATAAAAATGTTATTGTCATGATACAATAAAGTTTTATGCATACTTTACCTGGCCAGATATATACGGTGTTATGGCCCACCCGCTACCTCCCCTCAGGAGACAGGTGGAAGAGAAAATCTGTCTTAGAAAACGGGAATGATTCCTATTCCCGCCACCAGCGGCGGGGCGGTAGATCACCTGACCTACCTGTAGAGTGTGCCGCGAAATTCGAATTTCTATCGGGGACGACGGAGTCTATAGCTAAGTATATATCTGCCAGGTAAGTATGCATAAAACTTTATTGTATCATGACAATAACATTTTTCATAATAAAACTAATATTGTAATTCTTACCTGAACACCTGAATGATTCCCACCCTCCTTCCCACTTCAATTTGATAGTGAATGATTCAGGAGAGAGGCCTCTGTTGGCCGGTATTTGCAGCAGCGTTGCCAATGGTAACACAGGTAATTCATTTGACTAGATTTTACTTGCAGCATTTGTAACACTGACAGTTAAAATTACCCACTTAGTGGGTTAATGTGTGGGGATATAGTTCAGGCTGGTCAGTGACCAGGGCTAGTTCAGGTGTTCAGGTAAGTATTACAATATTAGTTTTATTATGAAAACTTAATATTTTGAAGATTGACACCATCTTGATGTTTGCGGAGTCGCCTGTGTCAACAAACTTGCCATTTCCTGTGCTAAATCCACACACTACTTGTACCCATAGATGCTGGGGCACTTTCATCACAACAATTGATTTTTGGTAGAAGAAGAAGCAGCAGCTTGCACTAGATAATTATTTAAATAAAGTCAAACGGCAGTATAAGGTCATGAATTGCATAAATATTTTTCATTCATGATTGTTAATTTGAAAATATTCGTTGTTGAAAAAGTAACTAGATTCCTGACTCAAATATCAACAGTTTTGCTTATGAACGGTACCTACAGCATTCTTCACACTCTTCAATTGTTTATCAGTGTTGCCAATTGGTATGTGTTTACCCTCCAAACTGGGTATAAGACTTACACAAAACCGTGGAAATAAGTGAATTTAGTGTATCTGTAGTATATATATACATATTAGAGCAATTTTATCATTTTTACTTTGGTGAAATAGGTGCCTTTTACATATTGCTTTTTTGAGATTTTGTAGTGTTGAAAGAAAAACTGGAAAAGAATTTGCAATAAAACTTATTTTATACAGTTAAATTTTTATCATATGAAAATAAGAGAGAGAACCTTTCATATATGATATAAAGACAGGAATGAAATAAAAAAGTATTTAGTGCATTATAGTATATGAAAAAAAAATCTTTTCAAATGAAATGGGTATTTTCATTTAGAAAACTTTTAAAAGAAAACTTCAGCTAACCACTGTTTTTACATAGCTTTTTACATTCACAGGTCTTTTTGTACTTGTTTACAGTATGGTACACTTTGAAGCATGGCAAAATGCACAAAGGTGGTTTGTTAGGACAGATTTCACAGTGATATGTCGTTTGTCTTCTTTTCCACTGCCCTTTTTTCTAAAAGCAGCAACAAATCAGGCTTGTGATTTTCGTCTTCAAATTGAGTAATGAAATGCCTGCCTGTGAGTCTGTTTGATAATGGTGATACCAGTCTCCTCTTACCAATATGTGGCCTTTTTGAATAACCTTACAACAATCTTTTTGCAAAACCATGTAGACTGGTACAAGATAAGAGTTAATGTTTGGTCAGTGGTAACTCACCATTGATCAAACAGTAACTCTTTTTCAAACTTTTCCAGGCTGAAAACTAAGCTAACCTGCACAGCAAGTGTGAGTGATACAAAAACAAATAAAACAATCATTATCTTAGATAAAAATATAAAACTAGAGCGGAAAACCAAAAGTACTCTAACCTACACAACTGTGCATGTGAAGCAAAAGCAAGACAGGAAATGCAAGAAAAAATAAAAATGACTGGTGTTATGAGTTTAGCTTGCATTGCTCCGTCAGTACTAACTTTTCAATACTTTCCAAATAAACTGGCTAAATCAATCGGTACTCGTTTCCCAAACAACATCCACGAAACCCAGGCCTCTGATTTTTTTTTTTTTTTTCAAATAATGTCCATGAATCCTAGCCTGCCTAAAACACTGGCATGTCTCGACTAGGCAAATGGAGGAAAAAGGGAGTCCTTTAGTAGGTGAAAAAAAAAAAAGCAGACTTTTGAACCATGGTGACTCCCTTAGTGGTGAAGGAACACCAAAGCCCCCTCTCTTAAAACCCCCTTTTGCATGCAGGGAGGCTGTTTCTTTTGAAGCATCCCTTACTCCCTTGTCTACACAAAATAGGACATCAAGAAGTTCTGATCCTATGTCTGAAAGGAAGTCAGGGTAATCTTGAATCTGCTTCTCCAGGGCTCCAACTGACCAATCCAAAAAACTTATTATGTACCTCCAAAATCTTGAAGGTATTCTTCATAAAATGATCAAGTTTGGCTGGGGAGAACATTTATCTTAGCAGCAGATCTTTGGGCCAAATCTATGAGCCTGGAGAAGTCCCCTTGAGAGGAGGCAGAAATTCCCAAGGAAGGAGCCTCTCCAGTCACGTATACCTTCTAGTCAGATGGTGAGAATGCAGATAGCTAAAGCAAGCCTTCCCTTTCTCTCTTGTCTGCTAGCCAAAAGTCAACCTCCTTAAAAGCCTTCTTTACAGAAGTTGACAAAACCATCTTAGGAAGCTGGCTGAGTCTGGTACAATGCTTAACTGAACCGTTGTAATATGAGAAGCAGGAGCTGCTAGAGAGGAAAAGGTGGGATATGTTCAAAGCAAAAACTTCAGTAACGCTGCATGAGCTGATGACAAAACCTCTTCTGGTGCCTTATCCTCTTTCTCTTCTAGGAGAGGCTCCCTAGCGGGTTTCAGCACATAAAGCCTCTTCAAATTACCCAAATTATCACCCAACTTCTGGTGGACTGAATCACTAGACTGTACTGTTCCTGCATGTTCTTGCTGAGGCACCAAATTTGCTTTATAATTCACTGAAGCAGAAACAGAGCAATTGAGATTCTTTACTGCCTGTCGCTTGGAAGCTGACTGTTCCACTAATACTGAACGAACAATGTTCACCGGGCATTCCACTGGATGCTCGACTACTTCTGGGCGCTCGGAAGAAGTTAGGTGCTTTTGAGCCACTGGACGCTCAGGCGCTAACTGGCGTGCTTCTGGGACAGCTGCATCACTAGGCATTGAGGCACGCTTATGTTCTACAAACTGTAGGCGAGCTTTCAGGAGAAAACCTCTCGGTTATCCCAAGAATTGCACGAAGGTACAGCCTCTTTAGTTGTCTTACTCTGAATCACTGCTGTCGCAGAAACCTGCTGCAGGCAGACCTTTTCAGTGGTCTGGAAGAATCACCATATCACCATTGGCACCTCCTCTCTGGTCAGGATGCCTCAGAACTAGATAAAGACGGTTCACTTCCACAAAGACTCTTCCAGTGGTTGTCTGCTTCTTCACCTGGGATTTAGCAACAGGTGAGACTGAGGTGTTGACTGCCTGTGGCAGACCCTACTGACCTCCCATGGGCTTCTGGTATGGCTTCTCCTTGGTGCAGGGAAGTATGCCAGGGACCTTTGCCTAGGAGAATCGGCAGGACAGACAGCCACCTCCTCCACTTGCACTTCGCTCAACACTTGCACTCCATGAGTGCTTTCACTGAATAATCAAATTGAGTCACTACAGTGAATAATTCGAATTAACTCTCTAAGGTGGCAGTGGTGTTGGGGTTAAGAACCTGGGAGCTTTTATCATGATTAGCAGGAAGAGTAGAAGGCTTAGGAATGGTAGAAACAGCGGGAACAATCAGAACATCAATAGATGTATTTGATTCCTGACTAGCAGCCAATCTGTCTTTCTAATAGTAGCCTTTCTTTGTCTATCCCTTGCTAATTTAGATAGATAAAGAAGCTAGTCTTCCATGGCTTTGCTTTACATCCCATCCTTCACACTCCAAGCAAGTATTAGTCACTAAGCAATTTTGCCCTCTACAATTAACACAAATTGTGTTAATGTCATATCTAGCACAAGTTAATCTAGTGCTAGATAGTGTCGGGCATCGTCGGTCTCAAGTAAAGTAAAATTCAGTAATTGACTTATCTAAATTAACTGTATAATCATCTAAGAAAATCACATTTCCTGTCTAAATAATGCCAAATGGTTACTGAATAAGAGTACTTCACCAATTTCCAGCTAAAGCAGTAAAGAATTCACATTCCAAACCAGCTGCTGACTCACGACCTCGTCATTAGCTGGCTAAAACAAATTGTAGCACTTATCTCAGTTGTTGTTCCTCTTCCTGAAAAGTGGGTGGGACTAGTCACTAATAGCTGAAAGAAAAAAGAATCGCTACCATGAATTCCAAATTTTAGCTGCCAGTGCTAGAAACTGTTAGCTAAGTAATTACTTGGTAAGTTACTTATGTAAAATTGTGATTTTGTTCATGAAACTTACCTGACAGATATATATATAGCTGTATTCTCCGAAGTCCGACAGAATTTCAAAATTCGCGGCACACGCAGTGGGCGGCCAGGTGGTAGTACCCATTCCCGCCGCTGGGAGGCGGATATCAGGAACTATTCCCATTTTCTATTCATATTTTTTCTGTCGCCGGTCGGTAAACAACTGTTTACAGACCTCCGCCTAGGATTTTGAAACTTCATTAGCCGCTTAAGTATCCTAATTATTCTTTCGATTATTGACTTGGATTTGTGGCTAGGCATACGCTATCGTAAATTTTTTCATTGCATTTGATGTCTGAAGCTAGTTAGCCTAGTTTCAGACTTTGTTGTCTGCATGGGGTAAGGTGAGGCTACCGGAACTTTCGGTAGACACTCGCTTAGTATATATGACGTTTACATGTTTTCTTTGCATAAGTTCAATGTAATTAGTGTAATGTCTGACTGATTACGGAAGAAGTAGGATTCATGTACGCATTTTAGAGCGTGTTAGAATCGGGGTTTTCCTCCACAGTAAACAGAAGTTAGAATAATGAACCTTCTAACGTCCTGTAGTATTTATTTTGCCTAACCCTGTGGTATGGCTTACGGGCCTAGAAGAAGTGTCTGCTAGAGGATTACATCAAGTAATCTTAGACTAAAGTGCTCGCTCTCCAATCAGTGTTGTGAAGTGTAGTGCCCCTTGTGTTGTGGAGGGGGCGTCAGATTGGCCCCATAATGCCTCTAGGCCTGGACCTCTGTCGGACTCCCAGGACTCAGGGAGAGGGCATGTCGAAAAAAAGCCGCAAGAGGGTTACGGGGGGCGGGCTACCGATCTGGCCTCCCTTCGGCAGGACCTGTTGACGATTCCCAGGCTGCTAAAGATCGTGCACGTGCACGAATCTTGAAGGATTGCTTCTCGTCCTCCGAGGCGTCCTCCCCACACAGGGGTTGGAGCTCTCGGAAGGACTCGCGCCCCCTAAGAAGCTTTAGAGAAGAGGACGCTTCACGTCCTCTCTCTCGTCACGAGAGGATGAAAGAGTCCTGTGCCCTGTCAGGGCTCTCAAATTTTATTTACATAAACGAAGGAAGTAAGAGGTCCTTCGGGTAATGTATGGTGCTCAGAAGACCACATTTACCCTTTTCGAAGAATGCACTGGCTCTTTTCCTAAGGGACATATTAAGGAGGCTCATTCATCTTGCCAGAAGAGTGATTTGAGCCTCCTGCGAGTGAACGCTCATGAAGTTAGAGCTGTTTCAACCTCGCTAGCATTCCAAAAGAATTTGGTAATCAAGGACATTCTAGATTCCACCGTTTGGAGGAGCAACTCAGTACATATTCGTCTCCTCTCCTCATGGCGCTCCGTATACGTTATGTAACGTTCGCTTTACTTCGAAAAAGCAAGCTGATAGTTTGACGTCCGGCAAGCTGCTTTGCACAGTCAAACAACTTATGTGTCTGGTTCGGCATAAGAAGGGCAATTTAGACGTGAGGAAGCTTTTGGAGGTGCTCGACGTCCTATAAGTAGAGACATTCTCCAGGACGCTCGGCAAGCACCTTGCGAGGGTGTCTTTCGGACGCTCGGCGTTCCTTTGCTGAGTGCGTTTCTGGAGATGTTCTTTTGCATTACTAAGACGCCACTGTCTTTGTAAGAAGGTATGAAGGTCTTTAAGGCCCGTCTTGAAGACGAAAGCCATACGTCTTCCTTTAGTGTTCACACACTTTAGGAGCAGCGTGCGGCTCTCCATGGAGACTCGCATGAGGACGTCCCTTGGAAATATTCAACGTCACGCAAAACGCGGTTCGTCATAACATTGAGATGTTGGCAAGGTCGCTCGCCAGGACGCCTCTTGGCGGGCCTTGCATGCATCAGGGCGCTCAACGAGTTCCTCTCTGAAACGTCGTTCAGAAGACTTGGTGTTCTCTGCTCAGACACGCTCGTAGCTAAGCAGGACGTTTTTTTGAGGACGCTCGGCAGGACGCTTATGAGGACGCTTTTGTGCACATTCGCCAGGACGCTTCGGTGGAAGCTCGGCAGGACGCTTTGCGAGAGAAAAGACTTGTAGAAGGCGTCTTATTTGCTGTTCAGGACGTTTCTTAGGACGCTTGAGTTGGAAAAACGCTTTTATAAACGCTCGTCAAGAGGAGGTTTTTTCAGGACTCCTCCAGTGGACATTCCTTTACAGAAATTTTTAAAAGGATTCGGAGTTAGCGGAGAGACATACCCGAATTTTTTCTTCGATCCCTCTTTCCTCTTCATCGATTTCTCTGAGAATCGGGAAGATTATATACTCGGATTCCTGGGTGACTTTCGGTCATGTTAAAGGGTTTTCCCCTATTAGCAAAGTGCTAATAGTTTTGTCAAGTAAGGACATTTTCCCCATTGTCAAGATACTAAACGTTTTGTCATTTAAGTGGGGGACCCCTCATAAATGGGGTAGTTCTCATTGACATAGATTTTAACGTTTTTATCGTTTAAGCGGATAAACTCATTAACAATTTTCGGAAGAGCTCTCATTCATTTTCAGAGGCTCATCCGGGGAGTAAGAAAAAGACTTGTAGACTAGATCCAGGAAGTCTTATGTCCAATATCATAAGAACATTGAACGATCCTTTTCGATCCTCGGTTCTCTCTTGATGATCTCTATTCGAATATTACTCCCTTTTCTTGGCAAAGAGTCTTGGCAAAGAGTCAAGGAGTTCTTTTAAAAAGTCTCATTCATTAGAACGTGGACAGTCGTTTTCCTTTCTTTCTCTCTTCCTCGTCGAGGAAAGATGTAGTAGAGAATTCGATGTTCAAATTACTACAATACTTACGTAGTTTATCTTTTGCGTCATTTTGCTAACGCATGGGTCAAGTCATATACGCATATCGTATTTACCTCTGCGGATAGTAAGAAGCCGAAAGAACTGTTGTTCTAATGTATTTAATTGACACTCCCTTCAACCTTCCAAGAGTTTTCGGAGTAAGAACAACTCTTCAGGTATTGTTACGACAACACCAACTCAGCTTCTGTATTTAGCGAATTTTGTTTCGTTTAAATATGCCTGCTTGAGAGTTTCCTTTTGCTCGATAAATTTCATACCTATCCCTTCGTAAAAGGAGTAGCTGGCAACTCAGGCAGATAGTGCGAGACGATGAACAAGGCTGCTGTTACTGTGATCTACGCAGTACCGGCTAGCTCGGTGACATGCGCGGTTGGTTACGTCTCTCCCTTGCGGGAATGGCTGAATAAGCCGTCTCTCTGCCCTACAATCATGGATTTTAGCCTCGGGTTGAGGAGATTTCTAGTAATCATGAATGAACATGCCTTCCGTTTACTTAGAAAATTTCAACAAGATATCTCTTATACTTGTTCGGTGCGGGTTTACCGCACGGTAACAGAATTCTGTACGAATCTACCGCGGCATAGCACTATAATAATGCTCTCCTGCTTATGCAAAGCGCAGCCTTATTTAGGGAAGGAAGCAGGCTGAGTGAGGGAATGGATGAGTTTGCTGGGGACCATTTCCTCGCTGGAGAAGCTTGTTTTCCCTGAATAAACAGCAATTCAGACCTCTACAATTTTTCCTCACGAAGAAATTGGAATAACATCAAAGATCTAGTAATAATTCTAATTTTCTCTCAACGGCTTGAGGATCACCTCGGGTGATAGCGAGAGGGTGCCAGACATCCGAACAGAGGAACAGATGTTCTGGCACATTGCTGAAAGAATTGGAAGCCAAATTGGTCGGCTCTCCAGTTCCTCGAAGGGTGAGTTTGGATCGAGTGGCCCAAATCATCTCGGATAATTTCTCAGCTCTCTCATAGCTCAAGAAGAGAGAGTTGGTTATGGGCTTGGGCACGGAACGTAACGATCCTCAAGAGGTTCGTTAAACTAGTGCACGTCCGTGTGGGTCTTCTCGAGCGAAGGCAACAACTACTGACGTCTGAGTAATCCTCACTTAGAAGTATGTCGAAAGTTGAGGAGAGACTGAGGGCGTCCTTTCGTTAAGTTTTCGTAATATTGAAGACGAAGGAGCTTCCTCTTAAGTTGTTCCCTTATTCATGATCCTAGAGGATTAGCTTTAGTCGCCACATGTTGGCCTCTAAGAGGTTGGATTCACAGAGGTCAGGTAATTCAAAGAATTGTCCAAAGACCCTTCCCGAGAGAATCGGTGTAATCTAACATCGTCACTTAGTGAAGTATCTAATATCTCTCCTCTCTGAGTCTGAAGGCGTTCAGACTATCGAGAAGCGATAAGATCTTCAAGATTAATGGCAGTCTCTTGGCCAAGGCAAAGCAGTGCTGCCTATTTTCAGTGTTCAATCGGGGGGGTGGTGGGGGGGGCCGTTTCTGGAGATAGTGAAGGGAAATGACTGTTCCTCCACCTCGACCTCTGTGAATTTCTTTATGGTTCTATCTTTCCGTATGAAGTATGAGATAAGCTAGAAGTCCTAACTATTGTAGAATATGCAAATATGTTGTTGACGGCCTCTAGGCTCAGAGATTCGGTTCTGTCAAACAACAAAGCTTCACGATCTTTGAGGTCTGGGGAGATCTTGAAATTCTCTGGATCGCAGGTTCCGGCATGGAACTTAGACGTAGTCTGAGTTTCTGATGCCAAAAGCATTTCGAACCTATCCTTTCTGCGAACTTAATACACGTGACCAGAAAGGCTAACATTCTAACCGCTCTAGCCACGGCAAAGAGGGTTAGTGATGATTTAGCCATCATCAGAGGTTTTAGCTTTAAAGGACATAATGCGGTCTGTCCTCTAAGCCTTCCGTTCTTGATAAGAACGAAAAACCTGTCTAACCCTTGACCCGAAGGCTTGGAGACCAAGGGTATGGCACAAATTATTGGGCAAGGGCATTAGAGAGTCCTGTGCCCTGTCGGGTCTCTCAAGTTTTATCTTGATAAAACTATAGAAAGTCGAGGTCAACGGACAATCTGCGGTGTTCCGTAAAAGACCAGACTGGTTCATGTCCAAGAACACCCTGGCATTATAGTCAAGGAGTTCTTTTAAGAAGTCTCATTCATTATGTTTGCATAAAGATTTGAGATTTTTTCTTAATATGAATGCTCAAGAGGTGAGGGCGCGGCCTCGGAAGCATTTCAACAGAGCATGACACTCAGTAACATCCTGAGTGCCACGCTTTAGCGAAGCAACTCTGTGTTCGCTTCACACTCCCGACGGGATGTGAAGACGACATTTCAGATCTGTAAGTCGCTAGGACCATACATATCCGTAGATATATTATTGGGGGCAGCAAGCAACACGAATCCTATCCTAATAGAAAGGATAGGTGTGCTTTTAACTTTGAAGGGTTGGTCGCTTGAGGCGCGTTCCTTTTCTTTAGCCTAGAAGTTATGGAACTAACTTTGATAGGTTAGGTCAGGTGGTAGTTTTAGCTTCGTTGCCCTCAGAAGTATGGTCATATGGTCTAGTCACATTGTGGTCACGCCCCCGTTGACAGATCATCTAGAGCGCACCAGCATTACAGGTCTCTACCTCGCTGGCAACTCTAGTAACGCAGAAGCAGACTTTGGTGACAGTAATCACGAAGTCGGCTATGCTAACAGGTGAGGAACCAAGATGTATATCATCTACTTAATTTAGTTTCCCAAAAATCCTATTCTGTCTCTTCCCACCATCCGAAGGTGGGATTCAGCTATATATATATCTGTCAGGTAAGTTTCATGAACAAAATGTTATTGTTATACAATTAAGTTTGTTCATACTTACCTGGCAGATATATATAATTAAAGTGCCCACCCACCTCCCCTCAGGAGACAGTGGCACTGATAAAATATGAATAGAAAATGGGAATAGTTCCTGATATCCGCCTCCCACGGCGGGAATGGGTACTACCACCTGGCCGCCCACTGCGTGTGCCGCGAATTTTGAAATTCTGTCGGATTTCGGAGAATACAGCTATATATATATCTGCCAGGTAAGTATGAACAAACTTAATTGTATAATAACAATAACATTTTTATTATGAAAATATATTTATTGTTGCAGGTTGATAAGTTATTGTTAAGGTGTTTGATTTTTAGGTGTAGTGTTAACATTTTGTAAGAAGCACTTGTAAAAATACTTTTATAATACAGTACCTATTTCCTTACGTTCAGTGTATTTCAGCATTTGTATTAACTGGTTTCTAGATTCTTCTAAACATACATTATATTATTTCTATCCAGTAGGGGGTTAGTGCTATCCGTGCACTTCACATATGATGCACTGTAGGCATTACTTGAGGTTCTTTGCAGTGTCCCTTCAGCCCCTAGTCACAACCCCTTTCATTCCTTTTACTGTACCGCCTTTCAGATTCTTTCTGCCATCTTTTTACCCTCTTCTAAAGTGCTTCTTAGTGCAGCTGCCAGGTTTTTTCTTCCTTTTACAGTCTTCCAACCTTTTACTCTGAATTTTCCTGTCAGTGCTTAGTGACCTTATATGTGCCAGTGCTTGGCCTTCAGTCTAAAGTGTATATTTATTTATTTTTTTTCTTCATATAACTTTAAAAGAAATGTAATGTTTTATTGCAGCACCTGGTCCTCCTGCCCCCCGGCCCACCTGCTGGCCCGGGGGGACCTCCAGGACCAGCTGGCCCCCCAGTGCCCCGCCCCTTGACGCTACCTCCAGGGACTACCCCTGCTCCTGGACCAATTACCACAATTGTCCGCAAGCTCCAGGTACTCCAGCTGTTGCCACTGGAACTGGCATCAGTTGCATTGCCATACCTCCTGAACTGCCAAGTGAGTTGAG
>NC_087200.1:144129921-144306440 GCF_015104395.2 Macrobrachium nipponense | reverse complement strand
TATATAAAATTCTCACTTTGAAGGAACTTATACAGTTTGGTTATTCATCAAAGTACAGTGACTCATTTTGAACTGAACCATAAGAAACTTCTATAACTATTTTTGTGGGGTAAAAAACAACAGCTTATTTTGCTTTACAAGATGAGATAAGGGCATTGTTCTGTTTGTCAATTCGTTCACTAATGATATCCTGAAACTGCATTTTTCCAATTTCCTATGTGTAAGCTACATTTGGGTCAATAATATCAAGGGTATCAAGAACAAGGAGATCCCTTGAATGTTTTAAAAATGGATTACCCATTTCGCAAATTACATCCACTAGAGATTTCACATGGTTAACAAATGATTTCTGTACACTTTTAGTCTGTTCGTGGTGCTTAATATGGTGTTTTTGTTCTGCTGACACTGGATCAGTTCAAGGGATGATTCAAATTCATTAACAGCTTGAGCCATTTCAGGACCAGAGACCATCCAGGGAGGGATTAGTGAAGCATCTTCTGTCAGTCCCACTGCTCCCCCATCACCCTTTACAAGTTTATTGTTCTGTTCGTTTGTTTTGTATGGTGTGTTTACGTCGCATGGAGCCAGTGGTTATTCCAAGGCCAATAGAATTTTAAAATTCTGTTGGCCTTGGGTTATTCAGCAACGGGACCAACGGCTTTACGTGACTTCCGAACCACGTCGAGAGTGAACTTCCATCACCAGAAATACACCTCTTTCACCTCTCAATGGAATTCCCGAGAATCGAACTCGCGGTCACTGGGGTGGCAGGCCAAGACCATACCGATCACGTAACTGTGGCGCTGTTATTGTTCTGCTCGTGAGCATGATCAATGGTAATCCCTGGAAAAGTGTTGTGAGTTTTATGCACTACAAAGTGGCTCAAATTCAGTAAAAATATCTGGTGCAGTACTATGCAGGGTCATCATATCACGAAGATGGACAGGAAGCCACAGAGTATAATTTGGATGGAGGATCCTGAGCAAAAAACCAAGGTATCAGAATGAGAGAGAAGTTGCCCTCCCGAATAGATCGAACAAATATTAAAATGCTTAATTCAAATTTCAGAGTTAAAGACCAATAATGGAAAAGGGGACTTTCAGTTTCCTTTTCCTCTTTCCATTTATCAAATGGAACTGGAGTTTCCTCACTATCTTCTACATATCCTCTGTGAGCTTTATTCATCAGTATGCGCAATGCACAAGCTGTAACTTGGTGTGCATGTCTTGTTCGAGAAACATGTACTGTTTTTAGAAAAGACTCTGCTGTTCGAGCTGAAGCTTTATTTGCTTGACACAGTTTACTCACCCATCCAAGCTGTAATTTCTATATGAAGTTCTGCAAACATTACTACAATCTGACTCTCACCAAATGTATTGGGTCACTTCCAATGAATACCTTTTGCAAATGCATATAAAGGTTGGTCACATGCCATCACTGGTGTTTGTCCTGGATTTAAGAAAGTCAACGCTGGCTGATTACTGTCATAGCATTGCGAAACATGGCTGTAGATTTTGCTTCCTCTTCAAAAAGTGGCAGTAGGGAACTACTATCCAGTAGTTCTTTATTGCTTGCAACTGAATGGTCAAGATTAGCATTAAAAGCTTCCCATGAAAAGTTCTTGTCCTCTGAGTCCTCTGCTTCAAGTTCTTCTTTAATATAATCTGGCCAAGTATATTCTAATTCCATGGCACAAAATATGGTTTCGCAATCCCTAATCAGAGAACCATCTTTAGAAGGCATCGTGTAAGGTTCCGTACGTAGAACAACTGGAGCAACAACACTATATGACTCTGGCAAGGGTTTTAAGCTTTCTCTCTTTAGAGTTCTGTCGATTGATATATTTTCTCTTTCTGTTCCCTGTCTTTCCTTAGTTGGATGCTGAAACAACGAAATAGCTATTCCATGTAGAGACCCCTGTGCAGTTGTGGAGCTTGGATTATGGTCTGTGCTGTCCACTGCAGCTGTTGTGAAAAGACCATGTTTAAGTTTGGGTGGACAAACCACATTTTCAGTACTGTTTCAAAGCTTCTCCAACATCTGTTTTGAAAATAAGCAAGACATCCCGGCCTTCCTTGTGTTCTTGCAAATCTGGAATAAAAGCTAATATTCGATTTTTCAACTTAGTAGTATTTAGTAGACCAACATCTAGCTTTAATTGTCCAAGGTGCCTTGTATACATTTCAGCAAGGTCAGCTAATTTGAATACTGAAACAGTCTCAGTTACTGTTTGTGATTCCTCAATGAAAGTAATTAACTCTGCAAGGACAATGCCATGAATCCTATAATCTTGGTTCTCTTGCTTTTTTATACAAACTTACCAAACATTTTGCATGATATACCGCTTCTTGTGAGATTAGATCACCTCCACTCAATTCAGCTAACAGCACAGTATCTTGCAGTTCAAGTGCACATTCGCGAACTCGTCTGTCAATATTAAATGTTGATGCCTCATGAAGAACACCAGTGGCATCATCACAGAAAAAACAAATATCTCTCCTCATCTTTGCTGCATTCCCACAACTCTGCCTAGTGACTTTACTATGTAGTGCTTGTTGACTGTTCCTCTGTACCTAAAGAGTGTTTTCTTTTCTCCTGCCTTGATATCTTCATATGTGAAAACTTGTTTCTACAAGATTTACGCCATTTAGCTTTGTAATACTGTAAAGAGTCAGCTATGCCTTCTCCCTTCTTGAGATATTCCTATCTTATTGGCAATGGACACCAATCTAATGAGCAGCACCTTTCAAGGTTTTCTTCAAAAGTATGATAACTTGTCCCAACTGGAATATCTGTTCCTCTGTTATCAGCAGGACACTAAAGGGCTTCAAAGGTTCTGTCTTGACATATGACACATTTATTCCACTCGAAAACATGATCTTTGTTATCTGGCGACGTTGATAGTTTGTGTTCAGTCTCCTTTCTTAGAACTAGTCTATCCTGATCAGATCCTGAAGTGAAATGGAAATAATATAATTGTGCTGTTATAACATGCAGTATTCAACACGCAGAAAATCAGTTTAATATAGTCGCCTAACTATAACGCAAGTTGGATCATTAGATGGAAATGATGAATAAAGAGAGGCTTAATCCCGATGGTAAATGTCAATAATATTCTTGAGAAACCAAAAAGTATCCCAGTGTTATGAATGGTCTAGTCATGACCTAAAAATGTAAATGCACAAGGAAATTTGTTGTGTAATATATCATGCATTATGGTGGCCATTTTGAAAATGGGCGCCGTTTTGAATTGTCAGCTTGGGTCAATAGCTAATATTGTTTAGTATCGTAAGTCTTACTAAAATACAAAATTTGATGCTTTTAACCTAAAGTGTGCGATTTTTTCACGATTCGACTGGACTAAAAGAGGTTTCGCTGATCCAAAACCGGATGACAATTTTCTTGATTTTTTTTTTTTTTTTTTTTTGCCGAGAGGCCTAATCAAGTTATTAGTACTAAATCTGACAACAGTGGATGACTGTTGAGATTTAATGATGTAAATAATAATTTATGTTACTAGGATTATGAAGAAGGGAAAGAGAAAACACTGTGCAATTATAATGATGGAAATTACAAATACCAGTACTATCTTTTAACACAAGCTTCCTATATCTAATTAAGAGGGTGGCCTATTATTAAACCAGCTTTAAAAAGTGCCTATGACTGTCCAAACTTACGGGAATACAGACCAGGTTTCGAATCTATCAATCGTTTCAACATTAAAAGGGAATTTATATTCTACTGTGACCAATATGCTCTATTGTGATTAATCTACTGCACTGGAAGTGGTAGTGGTAATCGTGGGCCAATGTGCTACCCCACCTCTACTCGATCTTAGCATGGCTTTTGGTACAGTTGTCGATGAGCTACTTCCAAATGATTTGCGACTGTCATGAAGAAAAATCAATGACGATTGCAAGCGACTACGTGACTTTTGTCATGGGTATTTGAGAAATGTACCGAATCCTTTCGAAACTGTGTGGAGGAGGAAAGTGAAACCTGTCATGAGATTTATATTTCTTATAAAACTACAAAGCAAAATTAACCTTGTACATAAGATAAAAACAAAAAAGCCCGCTTAGCGAAAAGCTTTGCCTACGGAAGAATCCCTCGAGCCAACTTGAATTATAGCACATAATGTAAAACTAGAGTTCGTAATATACCTTAATACAAATTGCCAAAATCTTGTACTAAACAAATAAAGATGAGACGCAATAGAGTAATGCGTCGATTGTTCTAGAATTGTTACGCCATGACGTCACAAAGTGGTGCTCTAGGGCAATGCTACCCACAGCAGGCATTCACTTCCCAGGTACCAACCAGAGCAAAAGGTGAGACGGATCGTCTTCTCCTCTCCACACAGCCAGGGTCGTTACTTAATTTGTCATGCTATAATGGAAGATTATTACGGGGTATCCCATGCATCCTATGAATGATGAAGCCTATTTAGGGTTTATATAAACAAATGTAAAGTGAGCAATCCGATTATGTGTGTTTTGTATCAGATTTCTTGATTTTTTATTTGTTGGTCCTCCTCACGGACATAGAAGTTGCAAGTTTGCAATGGCCACGTGCCACTTTAATCCATCGAATTGCCATGTTAAATGTTTCCTGTGGCCTTCTCGCGTGTTATTAACTTGTAAATACTGTGGGAAAATGTTTTGGGTGTAATTTAGTTTTGTAATAAAATTGTGTAAAATTATAAACCTTGCTTCCTCAATCCCTCCACCGGGTTGTAGAGTCTAGTATTTCAGACCTTATTATCGCCCAGACCACAGGGCTAGAACCTAATTAAGTGAAAGGCGAATAATTCGCGACAGATTAATTGAACTGTTGATGGCTCTTTTGGATTAGCAAGACTATTTGCGTGAGAGAAAATTCTGTGTGTAGATCTCATACTTATATTTATATATTCAAGAAATATGAAATAAAAAGAAGAGAAGTAACATAAGTAGGTGTTCATAGGTTCAGTCCTGTTTGGTATATAACTGGATTGTCAAATGTAATGCAGTCATGACAGAAAGTTCAAGCTATTTGCGACTGACAGACACCCAGTTTTACTTGTCCAAAAATGCTATCAATGATACAAATGATAAAAAAAAATCTCATTCAAAAATGGATGAACACTGAAGTACAATAATAAAAAAAGTCTCACTCAAAAACGGATGAACATTGAAGTAACTAAAACTAAATGAATATAAAAAATAAGTTATGTTGGTTGGGAAGAAAAACGAATTATTAACAGCCTTGGTGATATTCAAGCAAACATGAAGAGTAATTAGTTCTGATTACTGACAACATGCGTGACCTTGGTGTCCCTCTGCTTTACTACAATTTGTCCCCCAGTGCTCAAATCGGTACTTTGTGATGGTTACTAGACACCATTTTAGATATACTGCCTTAGTTAAAAATCATGATGGCGAGTGTTCTGTTAGGATGTGAGGTCTAGACAAAGAGGCAGGTAAAGCAGTACTAACTTTATTACAGTTGTTTGAGATTAAGCTGGCCTTATGCCAGCACGGGCTCTTGCTCTTAGAGCAGCCCGTAGGTTTTATTACAGGTAAAGGGAGGTTTATAATTACAGTGTGTGGACGGATATGTAGTGTCCAACCCGCAAGAGAGAAAACTACTACAGGCTGCTCTGTGAGCAAGAGCCCGTGCTGGCATAAGGCCAGCTGAACTTCAAACAAAACAAGAAATCTGGGTCGGTGAGAGCCGATTTGTGTTTTTCGGGGACATACATTTAAAGATAATAAAACCTACGAATACTAAATATACATGAATTATACATTGGCAGATAGGCTGAAGAATGGTCAATAGAATGGTTAAAGGAACAATGCGGCTTGATGATTACATACAATATAAATAGGGAAAAAGCGTTGTCCTTACAACTACTACCCTCGCAAGACAATGCAATAATTATTGGAAGAATAGTATGAATCTGGATTGCCAGTCGTGATAACTTGCTGGTGGGCAGAGGTGGCTCCAAGTTCATGAGGTCAGCTTTTTTGGGTGACTTTCGGCCTCTGAGTCCCCCAGTGAGCTGGGTAACAGGATTCCTCTCCTGGAATGGTTCCTAGGGGTTCGACTGTCGTATGTGGGTGGCTGTGGCTGGGTTTGAGTGGCTCTGTGATCTCAGGAGCTGTTCTATTTTGCGGCAGCTCTTGGGGCCGTCTGCCAAGTTCCTCTCTGGCGCCGTCTTCATCTATTCATCAGTGGCGGGCAGTGGGCATCGTTCCTGACAAAGATATGCTCGCAGGATGATAAGAATTTGGGCTGTAAGTGCCTTGTCCTGTCAGAGAAAGTCTTTGAGGCAGGGTGTGAACTTCCCAGTGGTCTCCGAAGCCTCACGATCAGGATGTCTGAGTCATCAGTGTTTGTCGGGAAGAATTCATCTACGCCTGATTCTGTGTGTCAGCTGTCCTTGGTGGATTGACAAGGGACACAGTTCCTGGCCCATTCCTGCGAGTCCATCCAGATCCCATATCAGACGAACTTCTCTGTAAGGAGGCGCATCAGAAGGCCGTGGATGATGTTGAACACGGTCTATCTGCGGGAGGCTGGGATCAACGAGTGGGGACGGCCGGTGCTGGTGTCACAGAGGAGTGTCGTGCTAGAAGGTCTGAAGGGCACATCTTCCCACTTAAGGGAAGTGAGGGCCATGCGGTAGGCTGGCACCTCTGGATCAGTGGCCTGTTCCTGAGCAAGGTTCTTACAGCGCTGATCTCAGTCCTTGATAGGGCATCAGCCTCACGGTTCTTCTCGCCAGGGACATAGTGGATTGTGCAGCCGAACTCAGCAATGGCTGCAAGGTGCCATTGTTGCCTCGCGGACGACGTGTTGCCCACTTTGGTGAAGGTATGAACCAAGAACTGATGGTCCGTCCTTATGGTGAAAGGCAAGCCCTCCAAGAGATATCGGAAGTGGCGCACAGCCTGGTATACGGCTGATAGTTTGTGGTCTTAGGTGCTGTACCGGGTCTTGGCGGGTTTCAGCTTCCTGCTAAAGAAGGTGAGCAGCTGGCAAGACCTGTGGACCACCTGCTCCAGGACAGCTCTGCAGGCAACGTTGTTGGCATCAGTGTTGAGACGTAAGGGCGTGTTGGGGGCCCTGGTGAGCCAAGGTGACAGCCCTAATGAGGGACGTCTTTGTCTGATGAAAGGCCCGATGCTGCACAGCTTCCCACACTAGCTTCTATGGTTTCCCCTTCAGGACCTCTGTCAAGGGGGACATGGTGTGGGTGATGTCTGCGATTATAAGGCAGTAGTAATTTACCATCCGGATGAATTCCTGAAGGGCCTTGATTGTTGTTGGTGTTGGGAATGTCTCCACGGCGTCCACCTTCGAGGCCATGGGGTGCACGCCAAATGCAGAGATCTCATGCCCGAGGAAGTCCACCTTCTCAGCGCCAAAGATGCATTTGTCGAACCAGACGACCAGCCCGTTCTCCTGAAGATGCTTCACCACAGCTTGAACAAGGTGGAGGTGTTCCTTGGGGGACCTGGAAAAAATTGAGATGTCTTTGACATAGCAGATGCAGGAGGGCAGATCTCCCAGGATGCTGTCCATCAGTCGTTGGAAAGTGTCTCTGGCGTTTCTCAGGCTGAAGGTGGAGTAGAAGAAAATGTAAGACCCGAACAGTGTGACGATGGCTGTCTTAGGGACATCCTCGGGATGTACTGGAACCTGTAAATACGATTTTAAAAGGTCTATTTTGGTAAAAATCTTGGCTCTGTGCAGGGCCCCGGTCAGGTCCTGCATGTTCAGCAGGGAGTAATGATTGGGGGTTGTAACCAGGTTCAGTCACTGGTAGTCTCCGCAGGGCCTCCAGGTACTGGTTGACATTTTTACTATGTGGAGAGGTGACGCTCACAGGCTCGAGTCTTTCTGGCAGATGCCCATTCGTTCCATCTCTGAGAATACCCTCTTTGTGTCTTGTAGGCAGCTCAGCAGAAGTCGACAGAATTTTGTGTGTGCAGGGTGGCCCGGTGGTGGTGATATGGTGAAATACGCCATGTTTGGCCAGGGTGCCAGCCACTTGACGGAGTTCTGGATTGAACACGTCGAGCAACTCCTGTAGGAGGTTGCTGTATTTGAGATGTGATGGAGCAAACGGTAGGGATGCCTGGGCCTGCAGTGAGTGGGAGGGAGCAGCCTATCCCAGTGTTGAGGAGGTGCTTGTGGCCTACGCCCACGAGGAGCCCGTGTTGCATCAGGAAATCTGCCCCCAGGAGAGGGGCCGTGATGTCTGCGACAATGAAAGTTCATACGTAACTGAACCGCAGGATGGAAATTTTTAGGGGCTTCATACCGTGGGAGCGGATGGCGGTCCTATTGGCTGCCACGAGGGCAGTTGTAGCATCAGGGGTGTGGCTGCGATCCTCTCATGATGGCAGAAACACTGACTGCATCCTGTCGACCAGCATCCTGCAGCCAGAAATCATGTCACAGACGTAGAACCCTATGGAGTGTGATTTTGATGTGGCTGCTGCCATGGCTGGTGTTTGGGGTGGCCCCCTTTGCCGTTTTTTGACAGGAAATAGGGGCAGGGGCTTTCATATTTCCTGGCGTACTTCCCAAATTTTTGGTGGTAAAAACACCAGGCTGTGTTATCACCCTACTGCTGCGTGAGGCCCTTCTTCTGGTGAACCGCGTCGACCTACGATGTCTCGGGTTCCTCCATCACTGGGCAGATGGTTGATGGTGGGGCAGCAAGTTTTGTGGGTCTTGGCAGCCTTGGTCAGCTTCTGGGCCTTCTCGACGAGCTCGTCCTCAGGTAGGGCGTCTGCTTGCAGAATCTGCCCACAAACCTCTGGGGACAATTGTTGGAGAAATATCTTGCGGCCAAGGCTGATTCCCTTTCTCTGTCCATCTGGCTGATCTCTGGAAGATGAAGGAAACCCATTATCATGTTCCAGGCATCCCTCGGGTTAGCGACAAGGTTGAGGAGGCAGGTGGCTCTCACAGGGATGGGGTTTGAATATGTGGTCACAAGCTTCTGCTTCAGCTCATTAAGGATGACTGGGTGGGCCTGTGAGTTCACCCACAAGGTTATGCATTTGTAGACCTCCCCTGGGAGAGCTGCTGTGACGAGTTTGGCCTTGAGTACCTCATACATAAGTCCTGCGACCCTGAACTGGCTCTCTGCTTGGTAGAACCATGCAGGAGGGTCTTCTGCTGTGAAAGGGGGTAACCTGACGGCCTGGGCGGTAGCTGTGTGTGAGGTCGTGGCAGAGACCAAGGGGCTTGGGGTGACTCTCAAGGAACTATCTGCTTTGTTGGAGCCTGGCATTGTCAATTCTCACTCAAACAGTCGACGGGAGTTGTGAATGGCGGGCTAAACTGTGTGTGAAAACGCCAGAACAGACTCGGGGAAGGTATGCAGTATTTAGTCCGTTAATGGCGTTGGCGTTGTCCGCGGAGAGGAGCTTTCATAGACCTAGACTGAGGCGCCGCAGGAAGTCCGCTAAAGGTCTCTGAAGGTGAGCGGCCGTATAGGCCATTAATGGCTGAGCCAATACTGCTGTGTCACTGTCCAATCCGGGAGGTCACCAGTAGTGAGGTCCAGACAAAGAGGCTGGTAAAGCAGTACTATCTTTATTACAGTTGTTTGAGATTAAGCTGGCCTTATGCCAGCACGGGCTTTTGCTCCTATAGCAGCCCGTAGTTTTTTATTACAGGCAAAGGGTGGTTTAACATTACAGTGTGTGTGGACAGATATGTAGTGTCCGACCCGCGAGAGAGAAAACTGGGTCGGCGAGAGCCGATTTGTGTTTTCTCAGAGACATATATTTAAAGATAATAAAACCTACAAATACTGAATATACATGAATTATAGATTAGCAGATAGGCCGAATAATGCTCTATAGAATAGTTAAAGGAACAATGCGGTTGATGATGACATACAATATAAATAGGGAAAAGGCGTTATCCTTACGAGGAACTTAGTGTCAATTGGATCGTTAAGGCAGCGGACTATAACAACACTGTCTATCATGGGCTACCTAAAATACAAGTTAGAAATCGTTAAAACATGCTTAGAGCATCAAGACTAATAGTGTCACACCTTCGGGTAAAGTACCTTTAACTTACACAGTTGGCTTCTTATCCGGTCTCAAGAAGTACTTTATCGAAGTGCACCCGAGAGTTGCACTGGCTGCCAGTCAAAGCTAGAATAATATTTAAGACGTGGTTTATGAATCATCAAGCTATCAAGACTGGATGACCAAAATAGTTTAAAGAAAACACTAAAAGATAGCTTTAAAATATGAGAAGCAACTTATTCTGAAAACGTACAAGGGCCCGCCAGAGGGGACAAGCTAGTAAGTTCATTAGGCAGTCAACACAAGACTAGTGGCTATACGCAATATTACGGATATTCCTCGGCTGCAGGTTTCAAGAGTAATCAAATTGCACCTTAAGCTCCAACTTGATATTAGGAGGACTGAAATTATCAAGTGCCCTACGAAAAGAGAAATATTTTTGAAGTTTATCGTAGGGTACATCTGACAATTACTATGGAATTTGTGCAGCCAAGTGACGTCTACATATCTTAAAGGGAAGTTATAGCAAAGTAGGTTGTTATTCCTCGGTGTTCACCATAGTTATTTATCATCGTTTCACTCAAATTACTGCCTATTTTCTATTTCCAAGCGCAATGAGTAATAGAACTAATTGCAGACGTATTTTTTCCATTGGCAAACGCTTAACTTAACTAACTAATTCAGTAGATTACTTTCCTATTGAAGGAGGTAGATCTGCATTTCTCAGTCAGCAAAATACTGTAGCTGCTTATTCCTCTTGTCCTAGGGTCCCCACCCCCACCCCGCGTAATGATTAAAACACTTGCCAGCAAGAGCAGTAAGTAATTGTAATTGAAGAATCCCATAATAGAAATAGCTGCAGATGTGAATGCATTATAGATTAAGTAGATGGTAATCATGGCAGAAATCTTGAGCAGTACAACACAGCAAAACACACACAACACACACACGCAGAGGCAACATTGCGAATGTAATAATGTGGCCTATCGGCAAGTCGCTTTTACCAGGCAGTAAGAAAACAAAAAAATATAAAGACAGGAATGTGAAACAGGTTCACGGAATCTGAACTTAATTGATCGAAAGGGCTGTCTATCATCGATTTCGATGTCGTCTGCTACAAACAGAGTACTCGCCCACAATTTTTTTTTTCTTTTCGTGAGCTCTCTGTTGCTGTTAAATATACAAAACTTAACTTCGCTTTTGTAAGTTGATTATCGAGTGTAAACGCAAATAAAAAAAAAATATGGCTGCAAATGCCAAATTTTCACATTTTTTCAGCTTATCTAATATTTTCGATTTTCCTGACCAAAAATTTCGATCACAAATATCATTTAGGTAAACTATTGAAATATCATTTATTAATGATTTATTTAAGTAGTCCTTATAGGCTAATTTAGATATCTGAGATAATACAATAGGCTTGTGGTTGCTCAATCAGAGATTCTATTTATAAACGCGGTGGAATTGCTCCTGACACTCGGGAAATTCAATATGGCTCTTCCCTACAAACACGCAGGAACATTCCTACGCAGCGGTGGTATCAATGCGGCTGTAAACAAGCAAGCAAAGCTTCTGAATCTAAAACCGGCCAAACGCATTGTCTTCACTTTTGATCCGTTTGGGGCAAATGTGACTTCCATAAGGTAAAGACTGAAATAACGGCTGGTTTGTCTGCTGGTGGTGTTAGGTTCCTAGACCGCAAATCCCCAGAAGAATTTAGACCAGACTACCTAACTACCTATTTAGACTGCCTACTTCGTGTTTTTACTCTAGGCTACAAGTACATAGGTAGTGTTCACGTAGAGTAGATTTTATGCTATAAATTAAGATAGGTACCTATTGTGGATTTATCCATAGCTAGCTACCTACCTAGTACCAGCGTCGTCTACTAGCTAGGTATACTAGGGCTATACTAGGTAGCCTAGGCTATAGCCTAAATACCTAGTAGGTAGCATTGACCTACGGTGGATACCGTTAGGAATGGACACCAGCTAGTATAATGATGATTGTGTAAAAAATAATAGGCTAATTTGGTACCTAGATTTTGGTGCGGTTTTGAGAATTTGACGTGGAATTTTTGGCGGAATTCACGATGAAGCCCAGGGTAGGTATGGGCACCCCAAATCTTAGCATTAACCCCTCCTAGGCCAGACGAGGAAAACCAATATTTTTGGTGGTATACCTAATGTCATACAAAAATGAGTAGTAGGTACTACTAGCTAGCTAAAATACAAAGATGCTTGAAGAACTACCCTGTCTCTGTGCCCCTTGTACTACAAGGGTACCCCTTCAAATTGCCTCAACCTAACCTGGCCTTTCTTGACATGTCCTGGTAGGTAGTGGGCTGTGCCATGTTGTGCCTGACCTTAGGAATTTGCCTGACCTGACCCAGCCTAATTTTTATAGGGTGTAAATCACAGACAACATGTTTCCCTGTTTTAACCGCATTCTGGACAACTAGCTACTATTACCTATATGCTAATACATACACTTATGACCGAGCTAAATTTAAGGGTGGCCAATTTAAAACATACTAAATTTTAAAAAACTCATCAGTGTTTTTACTGTTCTATCTCGGACAGTCCAGCAAAGGCTTAGAAGTAAGGCTAAGCCAGCATAAATACTCTGTAAAAACTGGGCAAAAATCTAATGCATTATTCATTCATTTAAGTGAAAACAACCACCGAATTAATTGGATTGATAGTTCAGTAATTGCAAGGTCAAGAGATGTCTTATCACGAAATCTTTTAGAATCTGCTTTAATACAACTTACTTTTCATTGTAATTTCAATGTTAGTCGTGGCCTTTTTCATTTAGACCCTTGCATCTGTAACATGTTTAAGAATGACCTCAAAGATATAATTACTGACTTAAATAAAAATCAGTTGCCTTAGAGTTATTAAATTTTGTTGTAATGTATGTCTGTCATGTTTTGTGAATATGGTTTTGTTTACCAAGTTCTGAATAGCTGTCACCTATAATCCTTTAATTGTCTGGAAATTGTATCTGAGATGATTGTCTTAAACCTTTAATTGCACCCATTGTTTATGCTTGTTTGGGAAGGTTTCTTATCTTCCAGGTGTGTCGGATTCAAAGTACTAATCCCTTTATAATCCCTATCTGTCAGTTATACGAACCTTCTTGTATTGTCTTTTCTCGTATATATGTCAGTATCTGCTCAGTAAAGGACTTTTAAAGTCGAAAGATCTTGCAGACTCCTTCGTTTATTTTTCCTTCGTGGCTGGCATTTATCTTTATATATATATATATATATATATATATATATATATATATATATATATATATATATATATATATATGTCATATTGAAATTACAGCTCAAACAATATCATAAAATAAGAGAAAAAACAGGAACAAATTCCTTGCATGTTTATTTTGAAACATTTACAACAACCTTGGATGGGAATTTGTGATGACATTTCCCTTTACTACCTCGAGCTAGACTGACTGCTCCTTGGCTCACTCACACTTATAGGATAATCTGGAGAGTTGCCAATGGTGATATATGGAACTAGGAAAATTTTTTCCGCAAAATTCATTCAAAATGTATGGCGCCAAATCTTGATTGTATATCAGTGATACCCATTTGCTGTCCCAAAGCTATATGTACTTGTATATATACCTGAGCTGTGGAGGTTAAGCACTAGAAGCCGTTATTGAGTGTTGATAATGAGCAATTTATTACCGACATCAACAAGTTGTTACCATATGTTCCTTATTGTTGTGTTCATTGTCATTAATTGTTTGGTTATCAAAACGCAAAGTGTTTTTACTTATACCATCTATGGAGAACTACAAAAAACATGGGCTTCCCATTTGAACTGGTCCCCATTATGTTTTAAGTAAGTACTATACTAGTTGTTCCTGCATGATGTACAAACCATCAGTCCATTACATTATGAATCACCTTCAACGAAGCTGGAAACTACCGTTCAGGAAGGGGAATCTCTGCCCTCCCAAGCGTATGTATTCACTTTTGCTTTCAGCCGCCATCGGATGTTGATGTGTCCACATCATTCTCAGCTTGACTGTCACCAGCTCTTTGCAGTACTTTCACGGTGTGAGTTTTCCTTATTATTGTGTTTAGTGTATTGTTATTTTGGTTGTCCCTTGATTTTGGCTTCTTTCAAAAATGCAAACCCATAATTTCACTGTACTGGCTTCTAACCTATACCTCCATAGTGTGCATGCTCAGGGGTGGGCAGCAGAAGCTTAACCCTTAAACGCCGAAGCGGTAAAAATCAAAACCTCTCCCGAATGCCAGGGCCGGTTTGGAGTGAGCGCGGAAGCGGAAAAAATAATTTTTTCAAAATATCACAGCGCGCTTAGTTTTGATGATTAAGAGTTCATTTTTGGCTCCTTTTTTTTGTCATTGCCTGAAGTTTAGTATGCAACCATCAGAAATGATAAAAATTATCATTATCATATATAAATAATGCAATATATGATAGCGCAAAAACGAAATTTCATATATAATTGTATTCAAATAGCGCTACGCGCAAAACAGTTAAAGGTAACAAGTTACTTTTTTTTTCGTTGTAATGTAAACTAAATTGCGATCTTTTTGGTATATAATACATTGTAAAACGATAAAAGCAACACAGATATAATATTATCACAAAATGATGCATGAATTCGTAACGTGCGGACGTAAAAAAATATATTTTTTAAAAATTCACCATAAATCTAAATATTGTTATAGAGACTTCGAATTTGTTTCAAGATGAAGTTAAATGATGGAATATTAAGATACTGTAAGAGTTTTAGCTTACAATTGCAGTTTTCGACCATTTCGGAAGAGTTAAAGTTGACCAAATGTCAAAATTTTTTTATAAATTTTTTTTTATATGCAATTATTTTGGAAATTAGAAAAGCTACAACCTTCAAATATTTTTCCTTTTATTCTACATGAAATTGCGCACATTTTCATATATAAAACTATGAAATGCCTAATATGAAACGGAGCAAATTTTCCGAGAATGCGATGTATGCAATTCGGAGATTTATGGCGGAGAATCCGCGCGCTGAGGGAAGGAAAGTTTTTTCATAAATTCACCATAAATCGAAATATTGTGCTAGAGACTTCCAATTTGTTGCAAAATGAAGGTAAACGATTGAATATTACTAAAATATAAGAGTTTTGGCTTACAATTGCGTTTTTCGACCATTTCGGTAGAGTCAAAGTTGACCGAACATGGTTTTTTCTATATCGTGATTTATATGCAAATATTTCGAAAATGAGAAAAGCTACAACCTTCAATTATTTTTCGTTGTATTCTACATAAAATTGCGCACATTTTCATATATAAAACTTTATGTAAGGCTAATTTAAAATGGTGCAAACATTACCACAATCGCACGTATGATTTTTTCGCAAGAGTTACCGCGCGGACGTAAGGAAAATGTTATTTTTTTCATTCACCATAAATCGAAATATTGTGCTAGAGACTTCCAATTTGTTACAAAATGAAGGTAAATGATTGAATATTACTAAAATATAAGAGTTTTAGCTTACAATTGCGTTTTTCGACCATTTCGGTCGAGTCAAAATTGACCGAAGGTTGAAAATTTGTCACTTATCATTTTTTATATGAAAATATTTCAAAACTGATAAAAGCTACAACCATGGGTTGTTTTTAGTTGTATTGTGCATGAAATTGCGCACATTTCCATATATAAAACTTTATGTAACGGCTAATTTTAAAATGGTGCAAACATTACCATAATCGCATGTATGATTTTTTTCGGAAGAGTTACCGCGCGGACGTAAGGAAAAAGTTTTTTCATAAATTCACCATAAATCGAAATATTGTGCATGAGACTTCCAATTTGTTGCAGAATTAAGGTAAATAGTTGAATACTACTACAATATAAGCGTTTTAGCTTACAATTGTGTTTTTCGACCATTTCGGTAGAGTCAAAGTTGACCGAAGGTTGAAATTTTGGCACTTATCGATATTTATATGGAAATATTTCAAAACTGATAAAAGCTACAATCATGAGTATTTTTTAGTTATATTCTAAATGAAATTGCGCACATTTTCATATATAATACTTCATGTAACTGATAATTTAAAATGGTACAAAAATTATGTCAAAGTGACAAAATAATTTTTGAGATGTGTCACTGATACTTTTTAGTGCGATAAGAAAGAAATTCGCGCTTGCGCGCCTGCGTAAAGATTGTAAACAAAACAATGCCTTGATCCGTGAACTCCCAGCATCCCCCAAGGTGCGTGATTCAAAAGTTTTCGGCTGGTAGGCCTATAAGTATTTTTCCGCGAATTTAAAAAAAAACTTTTTTAGTTGGATATCGATCCTCATATTCTCTGCAACAGATAGGTTGCTGAGGATGGGAGTGCTGTCCTGCATTTTTGGTGATTAGTGTCATTCTTGAACCCCTGTGCAATGTCTGAGACTTGGGGAGGGAACTTTCTTGGGGTGTCTGAGGGTCACAGCCATGACAATTTCCTCAGTGCCTTGTCCTTTGCCGCCACCATCATCTCACCTACGGGGTTCCTTCGCAGTGCTCCATCTACGAAGGAAGCCTCCTCTTTGTCCTTTTGCTTGATTCATCAGACAGAGGGGACAGAGTGGAGGCCGTGGTTCATGAAGACTTTGGCACGGGGGCCTTGGGTTGCTCCAAGGGAGCCTATCCCTTGGGGTAACAAGGAACCCCCCCCCCCCCTTGTTAACCCGTCTGTTCCTTCTCCAGGTATGATAGAAGAGCAGCAGTGGCTTGGCGTTCTCTAGGCCTAGCAGGTTCCTGTCACTTCAGGTCCTGTTACGCACCCGGGTGCCCTGTGATGACTTGGTGGGTGGATTCCCCCCCACCATCTTCATCACAGTTCCTGTGTTCATCAGGGCCCTGCATTGTTGTTGCTGCCACCCCCCGACAACTGGCAATGCATCGGTGGTGACAGGGACTGCTCTTTTCAGGAAGCACCTCTCCATAATAGAGGCGTTCTCTTACACCTGCATTGCAGTCATCTCCAAGAGTTGGTGATTGATTGCGGCTCACCTTACCTGTTCCCTCAACTCCTTGGCTTTCCCAGGTAGTGAGTTCAAACAGGTATGACTCCATGGAGGGATCTCAAAGGGGTCCTGCTCTTCAGGAATTGAGGAATGACCTATTAGAGGCATTCTCTTATACCCATTACAGAGGAATTCACTCTTCAGTCTGGTTTGGGTTTCACTCGTGTTCACGCGAACGAACCAGCTGTAGGAAAAGAATGCATTGTTTGGTGATTGAGAACCTCTGCTCTCCCTTCAGGAAGAGTTTTTTGCCAAGGCCAACATGTTTTCCTACTCTGTGTGCATTGCTATTATCATCGTAAGTTAAGAGAAGATCAGGCAAAAACAGTCAATCCTCAACTTGTTTGCAGACGCACCTGACATAGGTTGGGGAGCACTGCTGGGCAACAGGGAAGTCTTTTGTGTGGAATTCAGCTCAAAAGGCTTGGCACATCAACCTGGAAGAGCTGGCTGCAATCAGTCTGGGGTTGCAAGCGTTTGCTCCAGAAGTCCGAGGTCGGATAGTGGCAGTAAACTTGAACAATATAACAGTTCTCGTACATTTCCAAGCAAGGAGGGACCCACTCTCTCTCTGCGAGGCAGCAAGAGCCTTCTCCTTTAGGCCCACTCGAATCACACAAAACTAGTGACATTTTGTGCAGGGCAGGATGAATGTGTTAGCAGACCAACTCAGTCGCCACAATCAGGTCATTCCTGCAGAATGGATTCTGTCTGGATCCAGCGGTCTGCCTAGATCTTTGGAAGTTCTGGGGAAGACCGATGATCGACTTGTTTGTAACCGTAAAAAATCATCGGCTTTCACTTTATTGCTCTCTGGTGCCGGACCCAGCGGCATGGGCAGCGGATGCCATGCTTCTGCACTGGTCACACAAGGAACTTTATGCCTTTCCACCCTTAGGAATGATCAGGGAGGTGTTACAAAAGTTCCAGTCGCACGAGAATGTGTCAATGATCCTCATAGCTCCTTTCTGGCCTCAGGGAATGGTTTTTGGACTGGGTAAGTCTTAGCAGATTTTCCCAGGTTACTCCCCCAAAGGCAAAAACTGCTCAGACAACTACACATGCTAAGGTTCCATTGAGAATTAACTACTCTGGCTTTGACAGGATTCAAACTGTTGTACAACTCCTCGGAGCAAAGGGTTTTTTTGACAGCGGCTGCAGAGGTGATCTTGAAAATGGAACATTTTCCAAGCTTGGTGCAGAAGAAATCAAGTCTCTTCTTGAATATCTGTGACACAGATTGCTGATTTTCTTCTGTACCTAAGGACATCTAGATGATTGTCGTCTTCTACAGTCAGAGGTTATAGGGCTATGCTAAGCTCTGTATTAGGCACAGAGGATTAGATTTATCTTTGAATCAAGACTTCTCAGACTTAAGTCTTTTGATACCTGCAAACGTAAGGAGACACTCGGCAGGTATCATGGAATTTAGACATAATCCTGAAATGGCTATCTGGTCCTCCTTTTGAACCTCTAGCTCCTGCCTCACTCAGGAATTTGACTAGAAAGACACTCTTCCTGATTGCCTTAGCCTCGGCCAGAAGAGTGAGCAAAATTGAAGCCCTAGATAAGAGAGTTGGTCTGTCTAATGGAGATGCCTTAGTCTCATTTACTTCAGGCTTCCTTGCTAAGAACGAAAATCCTATGAAATCTTGGCCTCGTTCTTTTACTATCAAGAACTTATATAGTATAGTAGAAGTGGAAGATGAAGAGAGGAGTCTTTGTCCAGTGAGAGCTCTGAAGTTTTACATTCACAGGATTGAAAATATTAGAGGACTTTCCAATAGCCTGGGGTGCTCTGTTAAGGACTCCTCACGTCCTCTCTCTAAAAATGCCCTCTCGTTCTTTCTTAGAGACGTTATTCAGGATGACCACTATCAGTTAGCAGCGGAGGCTCTGCCTGTTTTGAAGGTAAATGCTCATGAGATTAGAGCAGTGGTGACATCTCCGGTCTTTAGATATAATATTTCATTGGCTTCTATTCTCCAGTCCACATACTTGAAATGTCAGCCAGTCTTTGAGAATCATTATGTTAAAGAAGTGGAAACGATTTTTAATGATTGCAGTACCTTGGGTCTTTTGGCGGTGGCTGGCATGGTAATGGGAGAAGAAGCATAGGAATCATTCTGTCCTACCTCACTCTTTGCTTTAAAAACCAGTGTTGAGTTTTTGGGGAGTCTGGGGGTACTTGGTACTGGATACCCTCCAGAATTGTTGGTAGGGTGGTGGTTTTTTAATATTTGGTGTAGGAAAGTTTTGTTGGTATTCTGGCTTTTTGTTGTTGTTCATGGTATTGCGCCCAGGGCAGGGGCAATGTCTGTGCTTTACTAGCGCTTGATGAATTCCTTGCTGTAAACCCCCACTATGTATTAGGTGACCCTGGTCTAACACCACATCTCTACTAAGTTGAGAGTAGCTGTGCCAGAGGCAGTTTCGTCTGCTATAGCTCTCAACAGGTAAGGAAACAACAAGCATTATGTTAATGCTGGCAAGATTTTCTATTTGCCTAATTTTATCAATTATAATTAAAATAGTTGTTCATCCATGAATTCCACCTCCTAACAATTAGCGAATCAGCTATGTAATTACTTGGTAAGTTACTTAAACAAAAATATCACTTAAACTAAAATTATATTTTTATTTTTATAAAAGTGTTTTGTTTATACTTACCAAGTACAGAATGGTAGCCCATCCTCCTCCCCTCTTAAGGATGATAAGGCATAAATAAATTTGAGCTTCTTTGCAGAGTTGTTTACCTATTACCTGGTAGTGGGCGGGGTACCGACCTACACCGAAACAAAAGAATCGCTTCCAAGGTATCAAATTTTAGCTACCGGTACTTAGAAAAATTGTATTTTTCTTAACTATGCAAACCTGAGATCCTTTACATTAATGCCCACCTCATTGCCACCCCTCAATCTGAAACCTGGGCCAAAAGGCAAAGTGGAGTGTTTACATCCAGGCAGGTGAGTAGGCCAGATGGTAGTTACTGCCTAACCGTCTTGTTCAAGAATTTAACAGCTGTATTCCAGCCTACACTGAAAGTAATTCCTGATGTAAAGTATCTCAGGTTTGTATAGTTAAAGAAAATACAATTTACTAAAAAAAAATTTGATTTTGAATCTCTCTGCCCAGCCATCACAGTCTTAGGGCTTTGGTTGGCTCAGAATTCTTGCGTATGGTCCATTTCTAGTGCTCCACATTTGCCATTGCAAGAGTGCCAAATAGAGATAAGTCTCATTAGGCTCATCTTAACCTCAGGGTATAACAGAAGTCTGTAAGTGTTCTGCTTCATCATTTTTTCCCTCAGCCTCCTTGACCTTTACGGGGAGGCATGACTCGAACAGGGAGGACTCTGTTGAAAGTGTTCTCCATGGCTCGGCCCTTGGCCCAAGCAAGACGCATGCTGGAGTACAGTGGGCCCCCGTATTCGCGTTCTCTGGATTTGCGGATTTGTCTCTGGACCATATCTACCCATTATTTGCGGGGGATTTGCCTATTTGTGGATGAATTTTTTTTTGTATGATAAAAATGATTTACTATTTTCAAATATTAACATTAATGTAAACAGCAATTATATCAATTCATTAAAGAAAATACTATAGTGAATTAGTAAGATTTTAGTTTATAAATTTAAAAAATCATGTAAGAATGAAGGAAATCCCAGTCTTCCCTCTCTAACTCCAGGTATTAAAGCTGTCAAATATATCAAGTAATATGACAGGAGGGGGAGGAGCTGTTGTGTTGTTGCCACCAAGTCTTTATGTAATATCTCTCTCTCTCTCTCTCTCTCTCTCTCTCTCTCTCTCTCTCTCTCTCTCTCTCTCTCTCTTTTATCGTTTACCGAGATGTGAGAATTTTTATAGTACATGTACTATATGTTTATTAATACTTTCATATAATAATAATGATGATAATATTAACAATAATAATAATATTAACATAACTGTAATTACAAAATTCATATTATGTGATAGTATTTTAAAGAAATACAATAATCTCTCTCTCTCTCTCTCTCTCAGTGAGATGACATGAGATCATTTTTATGGTACATGTATATAGTAAGTTTTTTATTAATATTTTCCAATAATAATACTATAATATGTATAATAATAATACTATATCTGTAATTACATAATTCATATGTGTGTATTTTAAATACAATAATCTTTCCATTTCACTCTTAAATACTGTAAGGACAATCTCTCTCTCTCTCTTGGCTGCAAGTGTTAGAAGTACGTATGGATGTCCGCACATACTTTTAAGGGTACTAATGTTTAGGATTACTTTGAAATTATATTAATACAATCTCTAAGATTAATATAGTAATATGATTCTCTCTCTCTCTCTCTCTCTCTCTGTTATTGGCTGTTTATGTATTTCGAGTGGTAAAATGTTTAAGATGACTGAAATGATATTAATACGTAATACCAATTCAATGGTATTTTTGTTGTAGGATGATACTTTAAGTATACATTTAGTATTTGAACTTTCAAGATAGGCATTTTTAGAGGGGAGTTCTAACTATTTGCGAGGGTGTCTGGTACCCATCCCCCGCAATACAGGGGGAAAACTGTAGTAGAGGTGGGACCTCGGGCATCTCATAAGGTTCTTGCCCCCCTAGAGGGGAGGGTAGACCGGGAAAACCATATCTAAGAAAGACTCAAAGGTCCTTTGCCATGAGATGTAGACATTCCCGATACAGAGGACCTTTATAGGTCCTTTACAGATTCTCCTCCGATGTGCTTACATAATTGGATGCATTGATGGAGGGCTGGGGCTCACACCCAGAGGACTTAGTAACCTCTGACAGGTGGCACCGACATGTCAGGACACCTCCACTTCATGTCCTAGAGCTTGTTGTGGCATCTCTGGCCCTTTGGAACTTTAGAATGCAGTGGTAAGCACTTTGTGGCGCTGATCACCGACAACACCATGGTAGTGGCATATTTCAACAGGCAGGGATGCTTAGTGCCTTCCCAGCTCCAGCTTGCAAAGTCTGCGGTCAGCTCCCCAGAACCCACAAGATGCCTACTACCATATCGGGATTTGTATCCTCTAGTAGGTCAGAGAATTAAAAAATGTTGGCAGTCCCAGTGGGAGGATATTTTAAATAACCAAAAAATGCTTAGTATCCCGTCATCAGTGTCTCCGTGGTCACATCCGTATATGCCAAGGAGACAAGAAACAATGTTGTGCAGATTGAGGATTGGACATACAAGACTCACCCATGGGTTCTTGATGTCTCGTGAAAATCCTCCGTTTTGCGAGAAATGTACTGTGCCCTTGACTGAGACATTTACTGGTTGAATGTCCCAGACTTGGGAATTTGAGACATAGGTTCCTGTCTTGGGGTCGTGACAGAGTAGGTAATTTTATCCTAGCTACAATTCTTGGAAAGGATTGTAATATAGAGCAGTTATATATTTTTATGAGGGAGGTGTGCCTCCTTAACCAAATTTAAATTATACATAGATTGTCTATGTAAGAACTTATATATATGAACAAAATTTTTATATATTTTTAGATATTTTTATATGAAATTTATCAAAAATTTAATTTTTCTATTTAATTTATTTTGGTGTCAATTACCCAGATGATGTGATGCCTGATATAATACAATCTATCAATCAATCCCAGCTCCAGCAGTTGACAGTGCAAGTGTGTCATCGAGTGCATTCTTGTCAAAGAGAAATGAAATGGCAGACAAATTCAACTGCCAAATTCAGATAAGGTGAATAGACCACAGTGTAATTAGCGGGGTGCTGACGATCTCAAACTCAGGATGATTCTGATGGTCACCAATGGCCTCAGGTTGTTAGGTATCCTGTTCTGCTGGCTCTCATTATAGGGGCACTAAGAGCATTTCCCCATGGGGGGTTGGGGGCGCACAATCCGCTGTGTCAACTGTACGTAGAATGGTATCACCAAGTGGTGCAACCTCCTGGCTCTTTGTGCTTGGAGGCAGTCCTCCATCTCTTATGAACAGGAGGACCATGTTCTGAGACCGTTAGTGTCGATGCAATGGGCTGAAGGAGGGAGTGGGTGGAAGCAGACCACCTGCACTTCCTTCCTCCTTCAGGATATTGCCCACATGCCCTCGGACACTTTTCTTTGGACCTGTGGTGGAAGCTCGATAATTTGTGTCTTGCTCTGGTTCCTATAACAGGACAGGTTCACATCTTACTTTAGATGTATGTTGTGGATGGGAGAATGAATATTGGGTGACTGGCCCTCTTCTTTGCCATCTCTTATCCTTCTTCTCTTTCCTCAGCTAGAGAGTGGATTGACCACTATATATGCACAATAGTGTCGGTAGACAGTGGAAGCAACCACTCCTTTCTCTTGCAAGGGGAGGAAGAACAGGTCCCAGGCAATAAGACAAACCCACTTCTTGTATTTGCCTTAATGTCTTTTACTGTCAGGTTCATCCAAGCTTGTTTTTCCCTACTGTATGCCTTGTCCATCATAGGAAAGAGCGCAGATGTCTGATGATTGGTCTTGCAGTTCCTATATTCCAATCAATTCATCAGAGGTGCCATTCTAGCCCTTATGACTATGGCATCAGTCGAGATGAGCGTGCTTCAGTCAGCTCTCCCGACTTCTATCAGAATCCTCCCTCCAATTATAAGTCTTCCTAATGTAAAGGATTGATGGTTTGATACTGTGTAGGACCCAATCCCAATATTATAAAGTAAGTTGTATTTTTTCTTAACTATACATACCTAAGGTCCTTTGCACATTAGTCTCACCTCATGCCACCCCACATTCTGTTATTTCTGGGCCCAAGTGAAGTGAATATGCCTCGGGAGGGCGGAGATTCTCCCCACCTGAATGGTAGTTCAATTACTAAACTACCATGCTATAAAAGTTTAGTGGCTGTTAACAGTTTTGCTGAAGGTGATTCCTAATGTAAAGGACCTCAAGTTTATATAGTTAGGAAAAATACAATTTACTTAAAGTTGTGATTTTGCAAAACCCCAGACATTGATAATAACCATGAAGGAAGCTTAATGATAGTAAGCACAGAGAATGTTGTGACACCTAATAATAGGTAGAATTTGGAGATTCTTTTAAGAAAAATAATGATCATTTCTTGTGTACCCAAGTGAGAAGGTAAGTATGCAGTGTATATAGTATATAAAAAAAAACCTTGGTGGGGGGGGGGGGGGGGGACTACTTTTGATTTGTCAATTTAGATTTTACATAGCATGGGTGTCTGTATGCACTTGGAATCTAGACACTTTAAGGAGACATAAATACCTAAAATTTCTGAATGGCAAAGAAGTACAGCATGTTTGTTCATGTACAGTTTGGTGCTAAGGACTAACCAGTTGTAGAGTTACTTCTTGAAAAACAGAGAAGAAAATACACTCGTCAGAAAATTGTCCAGTGGCAATAAAGATCACAATTCACAGAACAGTCTTGTGATGGACCTATTGAACGTCATAATTCCAAATAGTTTTGGTAAATAGGTGCTGTTAAATGTAGTTGTAGTGTAAACAGTATTCTATAGTTTGTTTTCAATGCATGCAGTGTTCAGCGTGAACTGCAGCAACGTTGACAATTAATTCTGGAGTACAACACAGTCATTTTCAATACGCCTTTGACCTTTCAGTCAGGCGGTTCATACAGTATTGCAAGTGACAAAAAAGTTATGTATAAATGAAATAACCTATAAATTATAGTTATTTTCAGATACGTTTTGTTTTCCTGTGTTCTGTTATATACTCTCTCTCTCTCTCTCTCTCTCAAACATATTTCTGTGTATATATTCTCAGAATGAATGTAGTGTTTGTAAAATACAACAGAAATCGGGAACTACCAATTTTTCTCATAATTCATTCTTGTTAATGGTGGCTATATTTTGAGTTTTAAAAAATGCTCTCATTGTAACTTTTATATAGTAAATTGAAATGTGTACTATATTTAATGGGAAAACTTTATATTGTATTAAAAATAATTTTTTCTCTGTCAGGGATGCCTTGTTTCACATGAGCTCATCATATACACAAGATACAAACCCGAAGTGTATTGTCAAACCAAATATCATAAGCACCAGAGCAAACCCTACAATAGATATCACACTCGGTAAGTATTTTTCAAGTTTCAAGTTTGGAATTGACATAAGCTTCAGTCCAAATATTATGTTCATTTGCTTATGGCTGGGTATTGATGACAGGACTTGTAATAAACTAATGAGAAAGAACTCTGTCTCATAGCATGTCTTTAAGATTTGATCTTCAAGTCTTTACTGTAATTTTTGGAATAGTGTTTTCATAAATTTAATTCTTACAAGGCTAATGGTGACAGCAAAATGACGTTCCTTGTCTGAAAATATTATTCTAAATTGACCATCAGCTATGCTTCTCAGATTCATACAAAATAGTAATCTCTTGAATTGTCTACACCAAAAATCCTTGTAAAACGATCATCAGTATAGTATAACTTGATCTCTGGCTTGGATGATGGAAGTGTCTTAGTTATGTAAAGATGGCAGCAGTATTGATCATACCAAAGAGGATAAATGTTTATTTATTTTATTTTATATATACTACTAGCAAACTGACCCATCTACGATGGGTGATAAAATACGGGTGCAGAAGTGAAAAATTTATATGTACTATTTGTTCAGCAATATTTAAATAAGGGCAATTTTTATACATACCTACTACCGAACCTCTTTGTACACAATATTATCAGTTTGTCCCCAACTTAATTTCAAGTTGGCCGAGTCATTTGCTCTGCTCATCGTCACAAACAGTTGGCCATGCGTAACATGGGTGATGGCAGAAACACACCAACATGATCCAAAGTCTGGCCCTGCGACTTGTTTGCAGTGAATGAGAATGCCAGATTGATGGGAAACTGCCTGCGCCATTGCAGTGAATGAGAATGCCAGGTTGATGGGAAACTGCCTGCGCCATAACTGGAAAGGAAACTGGTTGTCCGAAGGCATCAGAGGAATCCGGGGGATGAACAGACGTTAGTGTGTTATGGCCTGTTGCTATCACTGCTTCAATGACGTGGGAGTTTAGCTCCATTACTGTGTATACCTCGTTCCGTTGCAATGTCGATTGGCAGGATCAAAATTCCGAAGCAACGTGACCGGACAGTACTTCGTTATTTTGTGCACTGGCAGTCCAGATGGATTTAAGTTATTCAAAAAATCTTGCGGATATTGATGATAATTTTCATCTTCTATTGTGTCCAAGCTGAAATATTTGCGACTTTCTCCGGGGAAGTTGTACAGAAATTATGTATGAAAAATCGTAAAGTAACTAAGTCTACGGGAATAACCAGCCTCGTTTCACGGCTGGAAACATCTCCGTTTCAGGGAATCCCTTCTCACCCCCACCCCCTACAAAGGAGGGGGTTAGGTTGGATGAAACCCCATTACAAACCATCTTAGGGGTCCCCACCATAACCCTGCCAAGTTTCATGCCCATCTGACCAGCCGTTTGGCCGTGATTGAATGACAGACAGACAGACATTATGCCCATTATAGTATGATAATTTTTTTTTATATAAATTAGCATTAGAAAAGTGACACATTTTAGCTTTTTGTCAAAAGAAACTGCTATACCTGTGATCAGGAAATCAAAAGTGGCAAGTTCAGCATTTCTCCTTGAACCAGTAGTCATTAATTTATGGAGGAAGATTGAAATTGTCTCCAGTTACAGATTCATCTTTCATGTAATGGGTGATTATTTATCAGTTTAGTTATTTTATTTTTGTTTTCTGTATTGGTGAAATGTGGCCGATGTTCAATGTATGGGAAACGTATTTGATTTTAGAAAATGTCTTGATGTATTTTAAGTCGTATTGTGACACTTAAAAGACAAGATGGCGGCAGCGTGGGGTGGAAAGGTTAACAGTAATAGAGTATGCAGTAGAGGGCACGCAAACTTGTGTTTGGTATGGTAGGACAGAGCTCTCAGTCTCTTAGAAGTTAGTGGGTTGTAAGTCATGCTGTGGTGCTGTTCAAAGTCTCAAGTTGGAGTATACTGGGACACCAAAAAATGTGAGCAGGTTGATAGATTGCACATCACAAAGGAAAGATTAGGCTAGGAAAATATTTCAAACTGATAGCAGAGGGTGGTTGATTAAAGATGTCCGGATCAGATAGGATAGTGAACAAAGGGAGATAAGATGGAGAAGGGATTGTCTTAGATTTAGCAGGATACAAGATGAATTCAAAGAATGGAGAGGACAAGTTGAAGACTGGCTAGAGGTATGTGGAGAAGTAAAATATTGGAGGGTAGAGGTAATGAGCTTGAAAGGGAAAGCCCTAGAAGTAGAGGAAGGAATAGATAGAGATGAACTTAGAGTACAGAGAGTTCAAAGGTAATCCTATCCAAACTAAATGAAGTATATCTAAGAGACACGCTAATGGAGAATTACAGTAAAGTGAAAAACTTTTAAAATAGTTAGAGAATATAGTGAAAAGATGAGAGACTTTAATTAGGTACGAAAAGGCAGAATCAGTGTGTAATAGAGCAATGAGGAAAAGCATGCTTGAAGGAGAAGCTAAGGTTTTCATGTATTGGAAGAAGCAAATTCACAGAAAACAAAAAATAACTGATATTAGCAGCTTGTGGTCAAGGAAAGTTAGAATATAAGACAGTTTTATTTAAAGTAATTACTGCCTCAACTGCCTTAATTTTATATAGGTTCTTCTCGATTTTCCTAATTATGGTTTTCTCATTGTTGTTTAAACTGGTGAGCAACACACTGAAGGTTGGCATGTCTCAAATAGGTAATTATCAAAGCCGATTTTAATTTCATTTAAAAATGCTGGCGGCGGTAGTCAAACTTTCAGGGTATAACGTATAACCTGTAAAGTTTGTCCGGAGTAAAGTTAAATTCGATTTCTTTGGTAGGGGCTGTGACGGTTTGTCTGGTACTCCAGACATCCTCTTAGATGGAGGTAGGTGATGAACTGAAGCAAGACAGAGGTAGGTGGTGAACTGAAGCAAGAGAGCGAATCCATTTGCTTTTGTACTGGCATTACAGCGGTGGCTAACAACTGGTGAGCTACTTTACGATTGACTGTGGGGTCAAACCAGTTCCTGAGTGCATGCTCAGCAGTTGTGTCGATCTTCTCAGTTGTGTGGCGTCACGCCGGGCTTCATTTTGATTGGTCAATGGCTGCTTGATGTCACTGTTGGTATTACTGATTAGTGATAAAGTCATCTTCGGTGTTATTTTCTTGAATTTGGGAGTTTTCGGGTGGCGATTTGGTGTTGTTTACTGGTACTGGTGTGTTTCTTTGCATGCAGGTCGGGAGCAAAAAGGCCTCCTGAGTTGTATTCTTGGAGGGTTTTTGAGTGGAGTGGAGTTGAATGTAGAAATTAGGCCAAAGGCTAAGCACTGGGACCTTTGAGTTCATTCAGTGCTGAAATGGAAATTGACAGTAAAAGGTTTGAAAGGTGTAGGAGGAAGAAAACCTCACAGATGCACTATGAATCAAGTATCAGGAGAGGGTGGAAAGTAAGATGAAGAAAGAATACGAAAGGAGGGTTCAGCTAAAGGAACGAAAGTGGTTACAGCTAAGGGCTGAAGGCACGCTGCAGAGAACCTCAAGTAATGCCTACCTTGCTCCTCGATGAGTAACGCCTCCAGAAGGTGCAGATGGTGAGGGTCGGGTGCTCTCCCTATTATTGCGGATAATGCAGTTGCGGGAGATTGTGTCTCAGTGGGTGGTGAGGGCGTGATTCTTTAGAAAACAAGAAAATAAGCAGAAAACAGAAACTGGGCCAGAAAAAGAAGTTTATGTAGAAGTTAGTAAAATACAGGAAGATTCGTGGGAAGTAGTTAATGCAATTTTAGACAGGTTGTAAAATTGACAATTTGCTGGGAATTGTGACTAGCACGCATTGTCCTGGGTTTGAGTCAGGAAGAGTTGAGGAGAATAAAGAATACTAAGACAGAGGTTAATAAAGTATTTTATTTTGTCTAGTCATCTTATAAGTCAAAAGGAGTATGTAATGGAAATACCAGTGATAGTGAAAAACAAGGAGATATATTTGAAGACAGAAATTCTGCAGGGTGATATACTGTGACTATTAGGTAAGAAAACCATGACCAAAATGGGTATGGCCATAAAATTTGAAAGAAAATTGTGTTATAATAGAAGTACAGTGGTAACCTCTACATACGAAAGTCCCTACTTGCGAAAAATCCAGGTTACGAAAGCAAAGACGAAGATTTTTTTGCTTCCGAGTACGAAAATAATTCAGATTGCAAATGGGTGTAGTATGTACTGTAAACAGAGATTTGCCCGGGCTGCTGAGAAAAATTTTAAAACTCGTGTGCCGCCAACTCTGTAGACTCGCCACCATCCTCCCACTCTCTCATTGGTTCCTGATGCTAGTCACCGCCGTAAGATCCTGCTCTCCTATTGGTTAGCATCTACCCCATCGTGCACCTATGTAAAGAAGTCCCTCGACCATTACGTCACAGTAGCGTTATTGTACACACATGGAATTCGTTCGTTCACATAGAATTAGTTTGTTAATGTAAATTTGTGTTGGTGGTTTTGCTTCTTTTGTATATTGTAAGTTACTTTATTGTGTTGTTTGTGAACTTAATTACGTACTTACGTTATTAGCCATGGGTCCCAAGAATGTTGCTGAAGTTCACGGAAAGAAGAGGATGCTTTCTATGGAGAAGATGATGGAGATAATTAAAGTTCGAGAGTAGTTTTGTTTGATATCAGTTTATTATATGTCTAAGGAGCTTTCAGTAAAAGTGGCACTTTAAAGTAAAAGTGGCACTTTAAGCTTGGCTTTAGAAATAATGTTAAGACTTAGGCCCCATCCACACGGGGAGCTTTGCTCGATGTTGACTTCAGAAGCTCAGATACAGCAGGAAAAATTATGACTATCCTGCTTCTGATATCACATCGAACACAGTTCACTGAGCAAAGTTCAACCGTGTGGATGGGCTTCAGAATGTATTTCATAGCCTAAATCAGTGACCTTGATGCTTTCAAGTCAGCACTCGTGGAACTTTAGTCATAATCAGGTGGCCAGTTTTTATCAGCAATAAATCTGGCATAGAAATATTTTTCATCCAATTTTTTTTTTTCTTTCCAGAAAGTGGTCAAAAGCTTCTTGTCAAGACGGAAAATCTTAAAACATTAGAAATATTGCAGTTGTTCAATAAATTTGTTAGCAGCCAGTTTAAGCCAGAAGAAATAGCAACAACAGTAAAACTGACTAAAGCTCTGAAGAAGAAGAAATAAGTTGCATAGTTTAAATTTGTAAATATTGTAAATTAATTTTGTATTTAAAACTATAATAACAAAACAGAGGACTTGGACATCAGAGAAGAGAGCAACTAAGAGTCATTTAAAGTCTTGCTACATCAAAGTGATAAATCTACAGTAAAAGAAAAATGTCTACTCAGGCTCAGAGAAAATATGAAGCTACTTTGAGTATTGTTAACAAGGTTTATGATAGTGTCCCAGCCTTCACTGATGTTTTTGATGAAGAAAGCTGGTACATATTTGCTGGCTGCTTCACTGCAGCCACAATCATTCTTTCATTGGTTGCATCAAAATTTATTGTCCTTAAACCAGTGGACTGATCTTGCGGGTTGGCAGAAATGTGTTATATCCCACCTCATTTTCTTTTTAAACCTTGTCAGGAGCAAAATCTGCGATGGCTTATCCTTGTCATCTAGTCACGGGTAAAATCAACCAAAAATTGTTATCGTGGAATTTAAGGGTTAGTTATTGTAGAATTTTAATTTGTGGAAATTTGGTATGATTATAAATTTCCTTTGGCAAACCACCATTCCAAAAGATTAGATCCCTAAATTTCCAGTGGTAATATTTTTCCTGCCTTTTACATCTATAAGAAATTTTAATGTGCAACGGTAACTCTTATGCAAGCCTCCTTTAATTAAAATTTTCTTAAAGTATTGTTTGATAACTTTTAGAAAGGTTCATGAAAGTATATTACGTTAGAATTGCAAATTCAAATTTTTGGACAAGGCATGTACTAGGAGTTACCGTGTTGCAGTTTGCTTCTCCGCAAGGTAACTGTCGACTTGAAACATTTTATGCCACAAGTTCTCCTTATATTACCTGTTTATAAGTTAGCATTACCGTTCATTTATTACTGTTCACATCTTGTATTACTGTGGTGCCCATTTGGTTTTTCCAGTTACCTTATGTTGTATTATTACCTTATATTGTTATTTTATATCCTCAAAATTCATCATCTTGGTGCTTTTAAGAACGGTGTTCCCAGCAATTCAACTAGCCAAGTGCCATTACCATGATACTTCTCTAAGTAGCTCTAGTCTAGATGATCTTATATTTGAAATACAGTGCATTTTAATGTTACTCAAATGTGTTTATAATATTGAGTGTTTATAATATCCCATTAAACAGATAGTCCTCATACAATTTTTATAACCAAACAAGGGTTTTATGTGCCGCCTCTAAAAAGTTATTGTTTTAGAACCTTAGAGAGAGAGAGAGAGAGAGAAACTTGTTACACTGTTAGTATCTTAGTGTGGGAGAAAATAGATACTGTGGGAGAAAATATTGATACTATTTTGTTAAAGTAGTTTCATTTTGAATACTAAAGCAGAAACAATTCTACCAGTGCATTTATGTTCTGCCATGATGCACAACCCTGGCCTAACTCCTCTTAGTTCAATCATTCCAGCCAGCTGCTGAGGGAAAGGTTAATGTATCATTAGTGAGGGACGTTAATGGGTGCCAGAAAAACAATGCTGTCAATCTGATTTTCATTAAAAGTTCAAAATAGCTTATGAGACTCAAGGTTAACATAACTAAGGTCAACCCCAGGTAAGCTTTAGGGATTGCCAACTAGGGATTTCATTGAAGACCACAGCGAGATGAAAGTCTCATGAAAAATTTAAATTAAGACTACAAAGGATGAAGATTCATCCTTTGTAGTCTGATTTAAATTTTTCATTTGCCTCCCTTTCTAGGGTAGCAAGTTCCCTTTTTAAATTTAACCCAACCATTTTGGTGAAAAAATTAAAACTAATACATATCCTCCAAACACTCAGTTCTTGGAATTATTAGTTGCAGGATAGGTAGTTTCCTCATATAGGCATGAAATTATCAGTTTCAATATGGTCATACTATAAAGGATAAAGTGTTTTCAACAGTATTCATTTATCCATTGCTCTGCTTAAGCCATTCATATATCTGAACCTATTACTAAAAAAGCAAAAATACAGAAAGTATTGCTAGATTAAAATATGTTAACATATAATATACCTCTAGTGAAGAGTGAAACAGGATAACAATACTAGTATAGTTGCCTGGTTGCGATATGAGGCAGTCTTTTTTCACACAACTACCACAGACCACCTGAGAAATTGCTAAGGTAAGTAATTTGATGGGCCTTATGGTTTTAGATTCAAAGTGCACTATACTATACTCACTGCCTAAGTTACAGCATTGATTATTTTAAATTACAAACTAAATGAATAATGTAAAACTGGACAAGACTGGATTTCTTGATCTTTCTTCCCACACTGAAATTTTACCAGCCCCTTAATAGTTTATCCAGACTAAAATAACTCTTCTCAGGCAGGTTCCTTAAACCCTTGCCACTTTTATTTAGCCGAAAGAAAAAAGTTTTAAGTAATACGTTCATTGGAAGTGATGGAGAAAGATATTGCCCAGTATTGTAGATGATGCTGCTACTGATGTCAGCAATACCGAATTGGGAGAGCGCCTCAGTGGCGTGAACGGTATGGTTTTGACCTCCCACCTCGGTGGCCACGAGTTCGATACTCTGGCATTCCACTGAGGGGTTAGAGATGTGTATTTCTGGTGATATAAGTTCACTCTCGACGTGGTTCGAAAGTCACGTAAAGCAATTGGTCCCATTGCTGAATAACCACTGGTTCCATGCAACGTAAAAAACAATACAAACAAACCGAATTGGAAGAGGTTATGACAACTGGCACCTTACACATTAGCTGCTGATGTCGATTATCATCCACCACAATAATCAAGGCTTCAATGTCCTAGCACGTGGCCAAGTACTGGATTAGCTGATGCAAGAAAGACTCAAGTGATTGATATAGGGCAGTTTTTCTTGCAATTGCTGTTAAACCATTTTGTTAAGACCAATTCAGAGTAGCTGAAGGAGACAAATTTCTCTAGCCTCTCCCCTTCTTTAGTTATCCCGTGACTACTAACCCAAAGCAAGTGACTAATTTGAGCACCCATATTTTGATGGGGTTAGTTCAATGATGCACCAGTCCACAGAAATAAAGTGTCCAACACAGTCAACCAAAGAGAAACTAAAATGTAAGAGTATGCTCTCGGCACTGGTTCTAATCTATACATACTGCAGTCTTCGGTAAGTTTCCATAAAGGACCCTTTTTATTTTTAACAGCAATGAAGAGACTTTACTTTTAATGAATGCTTATTCCATATTCCTATAAATTCTGCTGTGAAAAGGTGGTTTAAATAACTACCCACTGCATATTATACAAGGTAACTAGCTAGTCATTTTGTGAAGACCTAAGAGCAAATAGTTAAAAGATCAGTACTAACCTGAAACTGCATTATAATTATTCATAGTAAGTAATTCACATTGTCCACCACTAGCCCTTAATTGGCTTACCTGCCAATTCAAAGTTGGGAAAATGGCCCTTTCCTTCCATTCGGCGTCGTTGTAAGACTTTTTCCAACAAATATAAGAAAATATTTAGCACAACCAGTATGTAGCGCCTCAGTGGCATGGTTAGTATGGTGTTGGCGTCCCACCTTGGTGATCGAGAGTTCGATTCTCGGCCATTCCATTGAGTGAGAGATGTGTATTTCTGGTGATAGAAGTTCACTCTTGACAAGTCACGTAAAGCCTTAGTCCCGTTGCTGAATAACCACTGGTTCCATGTAACGTAAAAGCACCATACAAACAAACAAAACACAACCAGCATGTACAAGTGTGCATAATACCTAAATGAATCGTGGAAATTTAAAAGGGAGGTGTACATAACAGAAATGCACAGTACCTAGGCAAGGGAGTCTCACTACATAGTTTACGGAACTACAATTTTAGCAGCATCTCCGTTCCTTCAAGGACTGGAGAAAGCTGCAAACCTTTTCAAAATACTACATATAATACAAATTTGAGCATCTAAGGGAATAAAAATGTAAACTATGTAATGAGACTTCATATCAAAGAAAATTTTCCACTTAACACGGTTGATATATACGTATTTGTTATTTGTAAGTGAAAAAACATTGATCCCAAGTGTTATTTCAAGACCACAACAGTGCAAAGTATACTGGCATTTGAAGTCTTAAGATAAGGGTTTGTGTGATAAGGAGATGTTTTGGATTAGATTGCCAGCCATTTCTAAGTAAAGTAATAAGTTCTACAGTTGGGCAAAAATTCATACTTCATAAAAATAACTAATAATTCAACATTTATTCATAACCATTAACATTAAGAAAAAATTTGACGTGATAAACTATACCATTTAAGAGCATTACAATCACAGAGGTAAGACCCGTTACGGACAATAATACATCCTCACTTAGTTCCTTTATGGGCAGCACGGATTCTGAAAAAAGGTTTCACTGAATATATTTGAAGTCTTACTAGAACCTACAAAACTAATTATACAAAGTCAAAATATTATTAATGTGTATACATATATAAGACATTTAAAATACAAATGGAAATTTATAAAAATAATATTAAAACTTAAAAAGGGATGTTCGTGTCCACAGAGCAGGTTTTAATGTTCTCATATAGTACAAAGATTCAGCTCACCTAAAATTTTCAACTATGACTCTAAATATGATATTAAAATCTTCAGCATTTACAGTAACATTGCAGATCTCATGGCAGTGATCCTGTATGGCCGAGTATAAAGGCTTAGCATATGGTTTCTCAGTTTACAACTCGCCCTCTTATGGTCATGGAATCTGAAATACAGGCTTTTAATAGATGAGCCAATGAACTCTAGATGAAACAGAGGACAAAATTTAATATTTGTATACTATTCCAGATTCATAAGGCGGCGGCATTTTTTCTTAATGGTTAACTAATTCTTAATTTTGTAGTTATAGAAATTACTGAAGGGGTGGTTTGTGGAAAATATTTGCTAAAAATTCAATAAAATATTCTTTAAAAATTCGTGTATTCTGTCGTTCAAGAATGGCATCTTGAAATGGAAAGGCATCTTTTTATGAGCAAATGGTTTGGAGGAGCTGTGCACATTTCTGTTTATATAGACTTAATTTGTTGGAGAACAACTTATCAGTAAAACCATTAAAAAAAAAAACTTCAAGAAAAACAGTTCTTTATGAAATAATTTATATGTACTACTGGTAAGTCTAAAAAATAAAAAAGTTAAAAGTATTAAATTTAAAAGTCTTAAAACAAGCACTGAGAAAATTCACCCCTAAACAAGTAAATGTTGGTTTCCTATAGACAGACCATGATATCTTGCTCTAATTCAATTGTGAACTTTATCTTATTATGCTTTGCAATTCTTCAACAACTACAAACTTGAAAATTTTGATAACCATACAAAAAAAACTGCCACCTTCTTATGAATCGGGAATCACATACAAATGTGTGTCATTGCCATCTAGTGTACGTTAGCTCACTTAATAAAACCCTGTATTTCAGATTCCATGATCATAAGGGGGTGAATTGTAGAACTGGGAGACCGTTTCCTAAGCCTTGATACTCGGCCATAAGGGATCACTGCCATGAGATCTGCAATGTTACAGTAAATGATGAAGATTTTAATATTATATATAGAGGAATAGTTGAAAATGATGTTTGGTTAGGTGAATCTTTGTATACTATAAGAACATTAAAGCCTGCTCTAAATGTGGACACGTCCAGCTTACCTTTTGAAGTTTTAATATTAGTATTTTTATAATTTTCGATTTGTATTGTAAACTAATTATATTTATGACTTGCATCTTCTCTCATGAAATACCCTAACAACTAAACTACTGAAATGAAGTTTTTATTGTAAAACTAATATTGTAATACCTACCTGAACACCTGAATAAGCCCTGGTCACTTACCAGCCCGAACCCTCATTTATTAAAATTTACCAAATCTTTGGTTAAAATAAACGATCAGTGTTGCCAATCTTCTGGCAAACACCCTCGTTACCTATTTACCAGCCCACCGCTGGTAGCCCTGCCTCACGGGCCGGTCACACCTGCCCTCTCACGTCAATCTTAACTCAATAACTCTGTATGAGAGGGGAGGAGGGTGGGAATCATTCAGGTGTTCAGGTAGGTATTACAATATTAGTTTTACAATAAAAACTTCATATTGCAATACACCCCCTGAACACCTGAATAAGCCCGATTAACAACATTAATTTGGAGGTGGGGAATCAACTCTGCCCGGCCCTCCACTGTACCAGTTGTCAGTCAATATAATTAAGCACTCACCCGACTCATTTTCTTTACCAGAATGCATTTGGAGACGAGTACCCGAGTCAGTCTCAAGTTCCTTTGTCCCTCGTCCAAACTAATCTCCCATGTGTGGCCTTCTAGGCCTCCCATGTGTGGAGGGAAAGACTCTGCACCTCTACTCTAAAGGTCAAAACTCATTGAGTGCAGGAGGGATACAAACCTGTTTCCCTCTCAGGTGGCTATGTGCCTCACCTGAGTAGAGGCAGCTGAAGACCTCCCATGTGGCTCTCAGCCTCTCATGTATGGAGGGAATCTGAAGACCTCCCAGTGGCAGTGCTCTCGGCCTCTCATGACGTATGGAGGGACCTCTGAAAGACCTCCCATGTGGCTCTCGGCCTCATGTATGGAGGGAAACTGAAGACCTCCCATGTGGCCTTAGGCCTCTCATGTACGGAGGAGAAAAGAAAACGTTGTGGTGTCCGTCCATCGGTGCATCTGCAACGGTGTCTCCGTTCGTAGCGCTGTCCTCTCCTGTAGTGTTGTACCTGCCTGTCTGTTCTGTGCCTGATAAGTGGAAGAATACCCTAAGATAGGCCTAGACCTGTTCTTTCCTATCTGTCCTAATACTTAGAATCCTCTCGTGATATGTCCTATCATGAATGCCTCCTACATATCCCTAATATTTGCTCACTACTCTAATCCTAATTCTGATTACTGACTTGTATAAACTAACGGTTATCCCCTATAACTGCTCCCGCTGCCACGAACGGACCTAAAGAAAACCCTTCGTCGGACTGAAACTGAACATCCCTCAAGTAGAAAGAAGTGAAAACCGAAACAGACTTCCAAGTTGCTGCCTGCAGAATCGCCGATACTGAAAAATTTCTTAAGAAAGCTGCCGAAGTTGCCATTCCCCTAATACTATGAGCTCTGACTCCTGTCAACTCTGAACTATCTGAAGCAGTTGACCCTTTAGTTATTGCCTGTCGAATGACTTCCCTGAGGAAAAAGCTGATTGCGTTTTTGGAGATCGATCTAGAGGGATTTTTGGGGGAAACGAATAAGGTTCTGGGTCTGGGTTTCAGTTTCTTCGTCTTATTCACGTAAGCTCTCAATGCTCTCACCGGACATAACCGCAACTCTTCTTCGTCTCCTCCCACGAAGTCGGTCAACGCTGAAACTCTAAACGACCTGGGAAGAGGATTAGACTCTGACTCTGTCTTTGCTCTGAATTCGGGAAGGTAAGACAGGAACAGATCCTCTCCAACCCACGAGATATCTTTCGCGATGGCTTGAAGTTCCCCTATTCTTCTAGCTGTTGCTAATGCTACCAGAAAGAGGACCTTTTTCGTCAGTTCCTTCAGCGTTAAACTCTCCAAAGGTTCAAATTCTGAAGACGCCAACAAACCTAAGACCATTGAAAGATTCCAGGGAGGTGCGTGAGATGGGGTCCTTGGCTTCTCAATCTTGAAAGACCTCAACAAATCATGAATCACTCTGCTGGAAGATATTTCAGGTAGATGGAAACGAAAAGTGCTACTAAGCATAGCTCTATACCCTGCAATTGATGAGTATGAGAGATTCTTCCTTTGTCTAAGAAAGAGCAAGAATTCCGCTATTTTCGGAATTGTAGGACTGGAAATGGTATGTCCCTGCGACCTGCACCAACTTCTATACATGGCCCACCGTACTTGGTATAGTCTTCTTGTGGATTTTCTTAGACAGAGAGTAAGCTGTCTAGCCACTCCTCGTGAAAAACCCGCTTCTCTTGCTGCTCGCTGGATAGTCTCCATGCAGCCAGCCTTAGCACTCGAAGGTTTTGGTGGAACCGATGAAAATGTGGTGGCTGTCTTAAAAGGTCCTTTCTGTGAGGAAGAAGTACTGGGGGCATTATTAGCATTTGTAGAAGATCCGGGAACAAGATCTTTGAGGCCAGAAAGGAGCGATTAGGGTCATCTGAGTGTTTGAACAGTCCATGAGTTTCCTCAGTACCTGATCCAACATGCCGAAAGGAGGGAACGCATACACCTGCATCCTGTCCCATGACTGTAACATCGCGTCTGTTCCCGCTGACATAGGCTCCGTCACCGGTGAAAAGTAAACCGGTAGTCGGTGGTTCTGACTCGTGGCAAAAAGATCTATCGTTGCTGGCCATCTTTTTAAAAGGAGGTCTACTTCCTCCTGGACCAAGGTCCATTCTGCCCCCAGAACTTCCCTTGATCTGCTCAAGGCATCTGCCACCACATTCCTTTTGCCTGCGATGAATTGTGGTAGAATCTTTACCCTGTGTGTCTCGCACCATCTTAAAATTCTCTGTGCCACTTCGTTCAGATTGAAGGATCTTGTACCTCCTTCCTTCTTCAGGTATGCCAATGCTGTGGAGTTGTCTGAAAACAAGGCCACTGTAAGATTTAACACCTGTTCCTCGAAGGTGCATAATGCCTCCTCTACCGCCTGAGTTCCCTGAAATTTATGGACTCTCTCCAATCCGGATCCCTCCAAAGGCCCTTGGCTTGAGCTCCCTCCAGGGTTGCTCCCCAACCCTGATCCAGAGGCAATTCTGTGAACAGATGAACGTCCGGAATCGGAAGGTCTAACTCTACACCGGGTCAGATGATGTTCTTCTGACCACCACCGAAGATCCTCTCGGCAAGAATCGTCCCAGCTGATCACTGCACTCTTGTCCCGAAAGTCCCAGCGATTCCTGAGACATGCCTGCAAAGACCTCAGCCGTAGACGAGACCGAGGAACCAGAAGGGAGAGAGAGGACATTCTCCCCAGGAGGCTTAGCCATTCCGAAACTGGTTGTTCTCTTGTCGACCTGAACTCCTCCAGTTGGCCTAGTAACATCTCGACCCTCTCTGAGGTCGGGAAAGCCTTCAAAAGAGGCGTCTGAATCCTCATCCCTAAATAAGTCTTCTCCTGTGAAGGTACAAGATCGCTCTTGTCTTCGTTTATCCTTATAACCCACTTCACACATAAATCCAGCAAAAAGCTTGTCGCTCTTACTGCTTCTTTCTTGGAGTCCGCCTGAATTAGCCAGTCGTCCAGGTATCTTCTCATCCAAAAACCTTGACTGTGCATTATCTTTGAAACTGGAGACATCACTCTCGTGAAGACCTGAGGAGCCGTGGTCAGCCCGAAGCAAAGTACCTTGAACTGGAAGGTACCCGGAGGACCCGAGAAACGAAGGAGCCTCCTCGACTCCTGATGAATTGGAATTTGGAGGTACGCATCCTTGAGGTCCACCGTCACCATCCAATCGTTTCTTCGAACTGACCTCAACACTGAAGCCACGGTTTCCATGTGGAATTTTGTACATTTCACCCTCTTGTTGAGCTCTGATAGGTCTATAATGGGTCTCCAAGACCCTGACGCCTTCTGTGTGACGAAAATTCGACTGTAAAACCCTGGGGTTGGGGGAGCAGGCTCTATTGCCCCTTTTTGGATTAGAGCCTGAATCTCCTCTTCTAAAGCTATACCCCTGATGGATGAAGGAGCATAACTGTGCAGACAAATTGGTGTCTTGGAGAGTGGAGGAACCGAACAAAGAGGAATCTTGTACCCCTTCTCCAGCACCTCCAAAACCCAACTGTCTGCATTGTACTCTCTCCAGTGGACGGTGAACTGAGAGAGGCAACCCCCTACTGGTATTCCCGAGAGTGGTGTCTCCTATTTGCGAAAATTCTTCCTCGAAGCTCCTGTCTTCGAGGAAGTCGAGTGAGCCGACCTCTTCGCGAATCTAACCTTCTTTGGAGACCTAGAAGGAGAACGAGAATCTGCTCGCCGCTTACCTGGAGACGACATCCTTGTTCCTTTTGGAGATCTAGCTCCTTGTGCTGCCACCCTGATCAATGCTTGTTGAGACTCCACTGTTGAGGTTGATGATACAAAATTCATCATATTGGTCACTTCCTGTTCGTTAAATAACGAACTCGTCAATGTTATTGGAGAACGGGACAAAATCCTTTTGTGTAGATCCGGGAAATGCGGGGGCAAATGACTAAGGTAAAGGTCTCGCCTCTTCTTACCAATGAATGTCGTACACCCTGCACACAATTTGCCTGGTGTGCCAGGCCCATGGAAACTGAAGTGATGAGGTTATCAAACAGTCCAGGGTCTGAAGGAACAAAACCATCCTTCTTCAAGAACCCCATCAAGCCAGACAGAGTCCACATTGTGTGTGACAAGGCCTCCGTCTGATTCCTGAATACGCTTTCCAAGGCAGCTGCCTCCTTCAGAGAAACACTAACGAGCCTAGATGAAGCCAGAGATCTAGGAATTAACCCTCAATAGATTCATTGAGAGGAATCCCGAGTCCCCGACGAAGGGTTCCCAGATACTCCATACAACGCCTTCCTTGGAGGAAGGAGCGCCGAGTCCTGCCTATTAAGTCCTACCACTGAAGCTAGTCTCTTGTCCGCCTCTTTCAGAGCTTGTTCGACTCTCCCGAACCAAGGAAGTTTGTTCGAAGAGTACACTACGGGAGGTTTAGTAGCATATAATTCCTCGAAACTGAATGGGGGACTTGCTGGAAACGGTTGATCCTCTCCCTTTGCCTGCGGGAAAATATCCTGGATGAAATAATCATCCTGCTGTATTCGCTGTCACGCACTTTGACTCGAAAGATCCTCAACAGCAGCTGTGTCTTCATCCAACTCGTCTTCTTGGATTACGTCCGAAGGCCGAGCTCGCCCTGTCATAGAAGCGGACTGTACATCTCCTAAACCTACCGATAAATTCAACCCTTCACCACTTATACCAACCCCCTCCCTCCGCCAGCCAGAAATATCGTCAATAGGCACAGGTGGATGACGAGGCGTATCGACACTCTGCCAAGACGGCAGTGTTGTCAACAGCTCAGGTGAGCTACTGTCCCAATGACTAGTCTGGAACGCAGACTGTCTATCAGGTGCAGTGTTACCGAATGCAGACGAACTCGGCATAGTCATATTACGCGTCTCCTGTCTCGATGACGCAACAGTCGCGCTCGCTCCGCCCACCCTCTGGTTGCCAGATACTCCCGGCCAAGCAGCCTGAACACCTAAAAATTCTCCTGTCCTTACCCCTTCCACCTTTCCTGTCCTTGCCCCTGCTACCTGTGTTTGTATATTTCCTGCCTGTACATTAGTCATATTACCTACCTGGAGTGTTGACCATCCCGCAGCTACTGTCACTCCGCTACTCCTAACCGCCATATCTGGCACCTTCAGTACTCTATCCAGTCTGCCTTGTGTCATAGCTAATGTACTCCGAGAACCTACGTCTACCGAAGCTTTAGAGACTAAATGGTGAATGTTACCAAGAGAAGCAATACCTGAATCTGGAAGGATATTCGAACCCAATGAACCCCCGTACGGAGGTTGATGAAAACCTACACCGTCAGTGCTGTCTCTCTGCCCTGACGAAAAACCAACGTTCATGCTCCTACCACCCCTTGCCAACGAGCTAGCCATGTTACTGTCAGTCAATACAGTATTCCAACCTGACTCTCGGGTTGTGCGCAGTGAGCTCAAAGAACCCCCAAACCCTGTCGATATTGTCGTATCAGTCTTAGGAACGACTGAAGAGTAAGGGTACATCCTAACAGATACATTGTCCGTACTATCCGACCAAATCACCTGACCACTGACACCATCCGAACAAGGAATACCGGAATCAGATGCTCCCCCCCGACTACTAGGAAAGGAATTGAAAAAAGTCGAAGAACCCTCAGAAGTAGGAAACATAGAGGAAGGAGAAATAGAAACCCCTACTGACCCAGAAGGCATAGCAGATATCAGTTCCGAAGAAGTAACAGAAAAGGAAGAAGAAGAAGAAGGAAGGAGGAGAGAGGAAGGAAGTTGAAACATAGATTCAGAAGGGCTACATCCCTCATTCATCTTCTTTAAAGAGAGCCAATAAATTGAAAAATCTCCACCTTGAAAATCAAAACTAAGATCATCTTCAAATTCAGGAAAATTCTTAAGCACGTGATTTCTGATGTCACTATAGTTCATCAGAAAACACTGCCTAACTATAGTTTCCTATACCTTGTGATAGCCGAGAAAATTAGCATTGTACTCTGCTATATTTAGCCCTTGATCTAACCTACCCGAAGGACTAGGATTAACCCCCGGGCCGAACGGAACTCGAGAAGAAGAAGGAATCTCCTCTACGAATTTATTAGTAGACGAGGACTGAATTACATTCTTACTAATATCTTTATCTGTTTTTCCCCGGGATGATAGACCCGAGGGAAAAATACAATCCGCTGGATCGAGCGGCGAAAGAACCCTGGTCATCTTTACTTCTGGTCTTTGTTCTAAAGCTAAAGAGATCTTTTCCTCCACACCTGGTGCTATTTTCTTATCTGTCACTTTGTCTCCTAATTCTGATATAAACTTACCATCTTTGTTAGGGATTAAAGAAATGGGAAACTGCTACTAACTCTGCCTGCTCCGCGCCAGGGGGACGGCGGATCCTGCCCTGTGGGCTTGCGGATCCCCATAACCCCCAGCACCGGTTAGGGCTGGTTCTGGAACAGGCAGGGGAGCTGGAAAAGAACGATTAGTACTTTCAGTATCCCTATTGCTTGATCTATCTTCACTCAGCCTTGACATGAAATCAGTAAACAGAGACGTCATACTCGATGTCAACCTACTCTCAAGTTTCTTAAAAAGCACTGTCTCTAAATCTCTATCTTGTTCTACATTAGACTCTTCCTGCCTACGTTTACTTCTTGATACCAGACCTTTCCTATGTTTAAGATACCCTAACATTTGTTCCAAAGACCACTCCTGACATTCTACACATCTAGTCTTCACATTACATTGGACAGGCCTACAATTTACGCATAATGAGTGACTGTCGTGTCTTAGGGTACTCATCCTCTTCTTGCATTGTTGGCAAAGACGATACGTCGTTGAAGTTCCGCTCGTCGTTTTCTGTGATGTCGTGGCCGAGGATGCAGAAGTTGATGTCGTTGTCATAGCCTGTGTTGTTTCATCTTTAGCCGAATCCATGTCTAATGATAAGGTATACAGAGCAATTCAAACCGTAATCCAAAGGAAAGCGTAATTCGTCACCAAATTTAATCAATTCAACGGTGCAAATGAAGGCCGGGCAAGACCAAAAAGAAGTTCGCTGTGGATACGTCCGTACTCCACCGCGAACGATAAGTGATTGACGTGAGAGGGCAGGTGTGACCGGCCCGTGAGGCAGGGCTACCAGCGGTGGGCTGGTAAATAGGTAACGAGGGTGTTTGCCAGAAGATTGGCAACACTGATCGTTTATTTTAACCAAAGATTTGGTAAATTTTAATAAATGAGGGTTCGGGCTGGTAAGTGACCAGGGCTTATTCAGGTGTTCAGGGGGTGTATTGCAATACGAAAATTAATATAAATGTATCCTTTGGAGTCTCGCTTCAACTTCAAAGAATGACGAACCTCAGAAGGGTTAGCCAGCTAAGGTTTAATTTTATAGGCAATTTAGTGAACAATAATGTGCAAGTTTGGTTCTTGTGAAATTTGATTTTTCTTCAAGAAACAGTACAGCATGTAAGAAGACATTTGTTGGTAGCAGTATCGTGCCAAAGAAATTGTACCTACTTTTTGTCCTCCGGCAAGTCCAGAGTATCCATGTAATCTCCTATCTTGTCTGTAAAAATCTTCCAGTTCTTAAAAGGAAATCCACATTCCTCAATCCTGAGCCTCATGACCATTGCTATGAGGTCCCTGTCCATCTTCATGCCAAAGATTTTCTGGAAAATAAGAAATCAAAGTTCTTAGATTCAAAAGTATAGTTTTCTTTTATCGAAGTCGATTCAAAAGTTTAGTTTTCTTTCATCTAAGTATTAATGACAATGTCAACAGACAACAAACCTTGCAAACAGGAAGCGCCAACAAAAGTTCAGCTTCCTCCTCTGACAACTGAACAGGCCGGTCTGGGGCCAGCGGAGGTGGCTTTTCTGCAGCTATTTTAGCTACGGTTTCTTCACCTAGTTTCTCCTTGACGAAAGGGCAAAAGGAATAAAATCTTGCATGATCATTCAGAGGATTGTCCCCAGACTTCCAAGCAAAAAGACCACCACCACAACTGAAGCACTGAACCCAGTCCACTAAATCGATAGAGAAAAATCCAGCTTCTGCCATAGCATCTGGAGTAATGTCAATTTCCTTAGGCCAACTCTTGAAGGATTCTTTGCGAGAAGACAGACTACTATACGATGGGAAAGCAAGGCTCTTGACCTCCAGTACTTTAATAGCATCTGTAATGGTAAGAAATATGGTCTATGTGGGACAACTAGTTATATTTCAATCAAAATATTTTTTCCAGTTAGTTTCATAGTTGAGACATTGTACATAATTCAAATTAATCAAAATAACTTGGAACATCAATTTTTTAGCAATCATGCAAGTCTTCTTACAGTCTTACTGTCCTAATAACAAAAATGCTTCAAACAGAAGACTCTAGAACTTGTGATCTCATCTGTTTCATTGAGACTGAAAAACTTGACCAACAAAGAGGAGATAGACATACCACTTCAAAACTGTTAGCATTCATTTTTGTTCCTTAGGGTTATAACATTACTGTTGATATGAACAAGTAAAAATATAATTATCAAATACGTAGTTACTCACCTGTGCGCAAGATGTTAATTGGAGGTTTGGGCAATGTACGAGATATAAGGAAATCATAATAACTATTGATAAATTTAAAAGCTTCGACCTTTTTCTCTTCTTCGTCTTTGGTTGGGGCATCCTGTTTATCAATACCTCCTGTCCATTCTTCAAGCAACTGATCACCGGGTTTGTATTTTTCGTCAGTTATGGGAACATTACCATGCAAGTGGGGTTCATGCATGAAAAAGCAATCTGGGGAATGCTTTTTGTGCTCTTCCCACGGTATGTCGCCCTCTTCCCACCTCCCCACAAATATCATGCAACTGAAGCATCTGGCGTGATCCTCCTCCCTCTGGGAATACAGCATACACCCCGATAAATCTCTCTTATTGATGAAATCCACTTTCCAATCTACGAATGTGGCCAGGCGCACCTTCTCCATTGTCAGACATTGAGGAATGAAAAAACGTCTCTCCACCCTATCATCTTTCGCATTTTCCATTTCTGAAAATGGTTGAAATTTTTTACATGTCAAAGGCGGTTTAAATGGAAATTATGTATTATATTAATGCCTTGCTATTTTAAAGAATGCAAGCTAAATTTTTTATACCCAAAGTAAACAGTCCAGTTTAAATTTAAAACTTTTAAATTACAATATTGCAATTAGCATTGGATGGGTTTTAAAATATGGAATGATTTAAATTAAAATCCCTGTTTTGAGACATTGTGAAAATTTTGTGCAACAAGCACGTGGCACTTAACGATGTTGATTTACAGGACAGTTGTGTGAATTAATTCATTATCAACAGTGGTTTCCTATTTCCCGAAAGGAAACTTTGTTATGATACATAATTTATTTTTGTAATAAAACTACACAGATCATTTATTTCCAATCCTAAACCTGTGTAGTAGAAGTTTAGCCCTTAAGGCCTTACTATCGGCTCATAACAGAGCCTAGAACATTAAAAAAGTCGCAAAATTCACGACATTTGGATACGTATTAAGAACTGCTGCATAAGAGGCATTGGTAGAGCGATGGTCTTCAGGGTAGCACTTCTCCAGTAAACACAGTTTCTCAATTGTTTGATGAGGCTTGTCAGAAAACACTCTCTCCAATCTGGAAAGGCGGCGTAAGTTGTTCAGTCGTAAAATTCAGACCCCCCCATCTTCGTAACTTAATTCTAGTCTTTTGAAATTGATCCCTCGTCTTATCGTAAATCTGTAATCATGGCTGCAGCCAATATTGTAATGATTGATGCAACTATGGGTCTCCTGAAGCTCAACGCGAGCTTATTAAAACGAGGATCGCAGCAGTATGCCAAAATTTGGTAGACAGAATTAGTTCTGATGAGCAGCAGCTTCGTTTGTTGTATTTATCGAACACAGTTAAGCAGGAAACCGGTGGAGGTTAGACTACGACAGCTGCTCAGTGAGGCTCCTAGGGCTGTACCTTTGCTTTTGAATAGAATAGACATGTTAAATGTGCACAATAGACAGATGCATTTGCCTAAGTTTAAACCACTACCTCTTCCTGTGTTTGAAGGGGAGGCAACGAGTATGCATCCTTTAAGGAACTGTTTGAAGTTCATGTAAATAGACGTTCTGACTCGGACGAAATCACCAAGTTTACGTACTCATGAAGTGCTCTGGAAAAGGATCTGAACAGAGTCATTAAGGCTCCGAGTGTAACCGCAGAACTATAGGGTAGCATTAGACTTGCTCGATAAACGCTATGGAAATGAACACCAGATGTTGGTGATTCTGCTCTGGCAGCTTGCCAATATTTTTACACCTATGAATCACACAGACTTCAAAAGTTTCAGATTTGAACTGATCTTTATGATCAATTAAGAGGTAAAGTAAGGCCAACAGAGGCCAAGGTATGCAAGTTTGATTAACCAGAAATTATCAGAAGGAAAGGTGTTCAAAAAGATCGTTGAACAATTGCATAAGTGTGATTTCAATTTATATGAGTTCTTTGAAGCAATAGATTTCCTGATCTGTATGCTAAATAAGAGTTATAAAAAGGCAAGCCCCCAGTAGTTGAGAGCACAAAACCTAGTTCCTGGGGAAATGCTGTCATTTCTGTAATGGCGCGCACACTGCATACAAGTGAGACAAATCCCTAGACATCGCAGCTAAAGGTCAATTGATTAGCTCCAGCAGATGTTTAAATTTTTTCAATGTAGAGCACCGTAGCAAACAATGCCAGAGTAAAGTAAACTGTAAATTGTGCGGTGCTAAGCCCCACAGTTTGATTTGTTATAGTTGCTACCCAACAAATTCAGCGCCTCAGTGGTGTGGTTAGTATGGTGTTGGTGTCCCACCTCGGTGGTCACGAGTGCGATTCTCGGCCATTCCATTGAGTGAGAGACATTTATTTCTGGTGATAGAAGTTCACTCTCGACGTGGTTCGGAAGTCACGTAAAGCCATTGGTCCCGTTGCTGAATAACCACTGGTTCCATGCAACGTAAAAACACCATACAAACAAACGAAACCCACCAAAAACCTCACACTTTGCATCTAATGAAAGTAATGTTAGTCCCAGCTCAAGTCCTTGTCATGTCACTTCACATCCAGTAAAGAATCTAAATGCTACAGTAAACAACAGACCCGCAGTAGTTGACAAAGAAAGATATAGAAACGCCAAACTGCGTGTAATTGCTAAAGTAACCCAAAAGAATCCTTCATTTGAATTGCCATATTCCTTGTTACCTACAGCGACCGCAAACTTGCACGTCCATAACCGAAACATACTTGCATTGTTCCTCGATAGTCAATTGTCTTTAAATCTTCCCCCCTTTCGTTCCTCCATAATTGAAGGAGAATTAGACGTTGTATCTTGTCGCTTAGAGCCGAGGTAGAAATACAGAGATGAGTTGAGTTGAATATAAAATTTAGGCCAAAGGTCAAGCACTGGGACCTATGAGGTCATTCAGTGCTGAAATAGAAATTGACAGTAAAAGGACTGAAAGGTGTAACGGTAGGAAAACCTTGCAGGCACTATGAATCAAGTGTTAGGAGAGGGTAGAAAGTAAGATGAAGAAACATATGAAAGGAGGTACAATAAAAGGAACACAAGTGGTTGCAGTTAGGGGCCGAAGGCACGCTGCAAAGAACCTTAAGTAATGCATACCGTGCACCGCATGACATCCACTGAGGTTACTAGCCCCCCTATGTGGTGTCACTAAGAGGTGGAACATAGAATCATAAGAACTAGGTTAGTAGTGCACAAGAATGTGAACGTTCCCATCCATAATGTAGGCTACATTAAAGTAAAAGACCATTTGCAGAGTAAGTTTGTTTGTATGGTGATTTTACGTTACACGGATTTACGTTACTTCTGAACCACGTCAAGAGTGAACTTCTATCACCAGAAATACACATATCTCACAACTCATTGGAATGCCAGAGAATCGAACTCGCGGCCACAGAGGTGGCAGGCCAAGACTTATACTGATCAAGCCACCGAGGCACAGTAAGGGGTGTGCTACTGCGGATGAAGATTTAAAACAAGACTTAGTTAGACAGTAGACGTACTAGTGGTGCGGATTATTTCAGTTATTTTTTGCTGGGAGTGAATAAGATTGCCAGGGCTAATGTATCAATAACTCCCAGAGAACTGTCCCCCTATGGGAGGGTACCCCAGTGGCCCCTACAAAGGGTAAAGCAAAGCACAATCATACCCTCCGAGTGTGTAGGGTAGCTGATCTGGAACGCAAAGTGAACGAGTGGTGGAGGCTACATACGATAGGAATAGCTCCCTCAGAGCAATACACTGTACAAGATCATGAACCTATAAGGCGGGTGAGAACGTGATCTCCACTGATAAAGGGTATCAAGTGAACCTTCCTTTTCAATCCAAGCAGTGTCTTCATAATTACTGTAACACAATGGCACAACTAGAAACATTAAATTCCAAATTTAAGAGAAAACCACATTACCATGAAGCCTACAAGGTCTTACAAACCTATCTCTAGGCATGATTCATTGAAGAAGTTATGAATCCAAAGACTGAAGGATACTACCCACTTCATTTTGGGGTAAAGAAAGAGCAAGAAAACTCCCCTAAGAATTGTATTCAATGTGTCATCTATGACAAAGGGTAATTTGTCATTAAATGATTATCATCAGAAATAACCTAGTAGAAGAAATATATGATTTGTTGGTCAAATTCCATAGTAAGTCTTACGCCCTGATCGCTGACATCAGCAAAGCCTTTCACAGAATCCTATTTGATACTAAAGATGCAAAGTACACACCTTCCTTTGGCGTAAAGAGTAACTATGAGGCAACTTTCACCTTTCGAGTCGTATTTGGTGTCACAGCCAGTCCCTCTGGCTCCAAGTTCTTCAGACCCACTTGACGGAGAAAGGAAGGCCTGATCTAATCAGCAGTTTCTATGTAAATTATATATGGATGTTTGAAAGGGAAAATCTTTTGGAGAAAGGATACACAACAGACTAAAGCAATTCTAGATAGTGCAAGGATGCCATTGACGGGGTGAGCAAGTAATGTGCCAGAATTTGATAGGAAGATGGGATGGGATGAACCAGAACATGAGCTTGTACTGGGACTGATATGGAATAGGAAATGGGACATCAGCTTAAAACCTAATAAAGGGGTGGGCAGGTGGGCCTACCCAGATGTAAACACTCCGATGAGGTCTCATTGCCAACATTTTTATATCTTTCTTCCTTCAGGTCTGCCCACAGTCCTTTGAACCTCATTTCCTTGGACCAGTGGTGGATGCTTGCAGGCTGTTTGCTTACTCGGCTTCTTCAAGAGGACAAGTTGCATCTCGCCTATGATGTGCAGTTCTAGAGGTAAGAAGGATACAAGAGTGACTGGCCTCTCCACCTTCCCCACCTCGTCCTTCTATTCCTCTTCCTTCGGGTTGAGGATAGGACTAACTTTCACTGGCTGGTCGGGCGATTGATGTGGTAAGCTTACGCATCGAGCTTCTTTTCTATTTTTCTTATCAGAATCATAGAAGCAATCATGCTTCTTCCTATAGCAAGGGGAGGAAGAAGACTGGTAATAATGCAAACCCTTCTCAGAACTTTGCATTAATGCCACAGACTAAATATTCTTCCCAGCCCTTTTTTGGATGAGGTAAGATTCCTCACTCATTTCTAAAAGGCCCAGCAGTCTGACACTGATTATACAGCTCCTCTACTCCAATCAAGTTGTCAGAGGCAGGGCACTCTGTGCAGAACTCCAGTGAGTTCTAGAGGCTCACCCACATTCCTCCCACCAATCAGAGAGTCTTCCTCTGTAAAGGACTGAAGGTTTGTATGTTGTGTAGGAACAAATCACAATTTTTGAAAGTAAATTGTATTTTTCCTAACTATACACACCTGAGGTCCTTTACATTTATGCCCACCTCATGCCATCCCTCAATCTGAACCTGGGCCGACCTCATCTGTCTACCTATCCGACATTCTTTGGAGTGATGAAATGTACCCATCCACTGGACTATCCAACTGCAGAGAATCTCTCACAATCTCGTAAGACTGAGAAAGACATGTCATTGGACACTTATGTGATGATAGTCTCCAGTGGATAAAGACACCAATACTCAATGAAAGGAGTCAATCCTTCATGGGTACAGCAACACACCAATAGGACAAAGTAATGACTGTTCTGGATCAACCAATACAAAGTCCACAGCGCAGATCATAAAGGACTCCGACTCATCAACAGATGCCAACTGATTGCGCTGTCACACATTCCATCAGATCCCAGACTTAGTCACAACATGACACCTGCCTACTGAAGGGTTATGCTGAGAGAAGAGATGATGTTTCTTGCAAGGCATGCACACATCAGACGATAGTCAATTGCCTTCTAGATACAGGTCCCTGTGATGACAAGACAGAAGTTTCTTATCAGTAGTTCACTTCAACCAAGGAGAAACAATACCATATTACTAGTGAATGACTAAGGTAAATGCAGACCTGCATCTTCACAGTTGAATTGAGAGAAGTAAACTCTTGAGATTCTAATCCAAGAAAAAGTCCTGTCGATGACACCAACCAGTGAAGATGGCTTTAATCCCTGATGTTTTACAGAGGACTGAAAAATCTAATCCGCTATTTCATTGCTGCTCGGCGAGAAAGTCTGAGTTTGCATTGAAAGTGGAGTCTTTCAGTAATGACAACACAGGGATTGTACTGCCTGAAGAACCACTTCGTGGGTTGGATCAGGGAGGTAGTTTCTATTTACTTTGGAAGCAGAGCTAGTCGAGCAGGGAACAGGTGAAGTCTTCCATTATTCATTTACAATTCGGGTTGAACAAAGAATAACCGAACACCTTATGAATTAGGAAATGTATATCAGAAGACAAAACACAAATTGTCTCTAGAAAATCATTGTCTCATCGCAGCAGCCGATGGGGCAGGTGCAATGGAACAGAAAACTAGGCTGCACACGTCTTTTATACCGTGGGGTAATGAGGTGCAGGATAGATGGGCATTATGCAAGAATTCCGATTCAACCAAAGACCTAAGTCTGCGATTGCTGGGCAGAGCTTCAAATTAGTAGTTAATCCTTGACAGAGAAACAATACCAAACCAAAAAGAATCTCGGAGAGCGAGCAATACTGAGAACAGACCACTTGCTCGACTTGCCATACTGAGTTGCCTGGTGATCATGCAAATGCTGTGGTGGTGTTGGGAAACAATACCACTAGTTATCTCAAAATCAAAACCGGTAACTCTTGGGAGACCCAAAAAGACTGTCCCAAGTTTCAGGTTAATTAAGATAAGGTACTATTCGTCTTGGTCACATACCAGAAGAATTAACTTACAGATATGCACCTACTACTCCGACAATACAACTGATAACAGAAGCATGTCGTGAGAGAAATATACTAATATATTTGTAGGTTCCTGTAAATTGCACTCCAGCCCAATTCTTCTTCATTCGTGGGACAAGAATAAGGACTATAAGCAGACCTCTTTCATTCTCTAATGAAGAGAGCAAAGGTGAAGTCTTCCCTAAGGGAGACTTCTACAGTGATAACAGAATACTGAAGGCGACTAGAGGTGCTCAAACCCCTCGGTGCTATCCATCCTGAACAGATGGGCGTATGTTCGGTAAGATCCTAAGATTGAACCAAAAACAGTTTCTCGGGTTCGAACTCTGAGGAGTAGACTCCGTAGAATTCCTCTTACTTCCTTGTTCATTCTGGTATGACCAGGAAGTAGAAGAAAACAAGGAGGAGGATTGACTGTTCTTACCCGCTCTTCCCTGAACGAAGAACAAGAGGGATTGTGTGTGTGCTGTCCTACGTGTTTGGACCCTAAGGTCCAATACACAAGGACGGTACTTGACCATTCGCCCAGATGATGTTGCGTGCAGTTCCAAGCTCTAAATAACTCCAAACCAGACTGAAGAGCGGACTCATCTGTACTGGTAGTAAAGACTCTTCTTGCCATCTAAGCACTCTTAATAGTGAGGGCTTGGTGAGCATTGGAATTCGTAAGAATTCCCATGCTCGGAAAGGAAAACCAAACTCTTGTATGACAATAATTGGGCAATATGATGAAGCCGAGCACTCGGCTAGCGCCAAAGAAACCAAGGGATCCAGGCGCTCAGCGAGACTTCCAATCATGGTAATAATCATCAGGAATGCCCGTTGGCTGAGTGTATGGAAATCTCAGAAAACCAAACCACACTGCTAGAAATTCCAAGGAATTTAATGGCTTAGCGAGACTCCTGATTTTTGTAATAAAAATTGCCGGGACTGTGTCTCGCTAGTGTTTGGAAATTACACAAAAACCATAACACTGAGAATGCCAGAAATTCCAAGGAATTTGAGCATTCAGCGAGATTCCTGAGTATTGTATCAACAATTATCAGGAATTCTCGTCTCAACCAAGTGTTTGCAGGTCACAGAAGACAGAGCCACACAGAGTGCTAGAAATTCCAAAGAATTTTAAGCACTCAGCGAGACCCCCAAATTTCATCCAACAATCATCGGTTGGGGCCCCTCCTTGACTCCCATAGAATCGAGGAGGAAGGGGCATAAATACCAATCCTAAGAATGGAATGAGAGCACAATTCAATAGAATATACAACCAAGTCTCACAAAATGCAAGAACCCATGGGGGACTGAGAATTGAAATCTGTCCAAAGGACAGAAAAAGCCATGGAGTCTCCAGTTTTGACATAAGATCCTTCCTCAATGACATGGACATACGTCCAGTAGTACCCTAAGTCTCTCCAGGAATGGTGGCCCTCGATGCTGAATCATATGGAGCATTCTGCAAGATCTCTCCTATTCACCTTGCCCCTCCTGGCGTAGCCATAGGAAGTAGAGGGAATAGGTGAGGAAGACTGGACGCTCTCGCTCACCTTGCTAGCGGAACTAGCATGAGAAGAGTCACAGGCAGCCATCAACATGCAGTGATGGCCGCGATGCGAGTCTAGGAAAGTGTTATCTGGAGAAAACTCTTTCCTGAGGAAGGTTACAAAACCGGTTGGTCACGCAAACGTGACCATCATCTGGGAGGGGCCAAGCATGCACTCTCCGTCAACCCTGGAAACCAAGCAATCACCACTAGAGTGATCACCAGCAAGGCGCGAGTCACCTGAGTGGCGTCTTCCACTCTGTGCCCAAGTTGTGACAGTGAGCTGACTCAACGTCACAGACTCTGAATGCACACAAATCTGAAGATTTATGTGCACTCGTGGAACTCGCGAACGAGCGCCCGACACGGAACTAGTCTTAGGGGCAGAACCTCTCTAACTAGCAGCACAAGTGCAAACCGAAGTTTTTGCTTCTATGGATCCTGACACGCTAGGCCCTAGGGACAGTGTAACTGTTCCCATTCCCAAAGGAACGAGAGCGCCAGCAGAAGACCCAACTGCCTCCTCAGTTTGAAGAGGCAGACCCTTAGAGGTCCCATGACGAGAATTCTTGCAAGGGAGACTACCTTCTCCTTCTTCAGCAGGGAGCCTTATAAGTCGAAGGGGTGGAGGCTAATGAGAAATATAATGATTCCAAAGAGTAAGATGATGACACTTGACGAGCTCTCTTCCTCTTCAACTTCTCCTAATTCTGCAAGACTTCTACAGGATGAGGTATATTTACAAGCAGGAATAGAGTTAATAATCACAGCAGCGGTGAAGGCTTTGTCCAGTGACGAAACTCCAGGATAGCAGTGGTAAATGAATATGATAACCAAGCAGAGGAACAGTACAAACACTCGTGGACCAATATCACAGCATGCTACGAGTCACAGGTACAATTCCAAGGTTAGGATAACCAACATGAAGAGACATCCAACCATCTACTGTTGTAATCACTATCACCACTGTTAACTTGTAAAAGAAAGAAAATATGATTCAAAATAATGAGGATACCTCTCGCATCCAAGGGCACCTCCCTCTGAAATGAGAGATCTCCCAAACACCAACACCACACAACTCCTCTTCTATCTTTGTCCGATAGCTAGCGAAAGGACGAAGGATAAGAGGAATTACTAGAATAAACAAAGGACAAACCTCCAAAGTTCTCCTCAGTAATTTCCAAAGCTTATGCATAAATTTCGGAAGAATACATGCCTCGTCCCAACATTAAAGAGCAAAAATATGTACTAATAAAGATGTTGGCATACCCTTACCACCAACCCTTAACACAAACTAGAAAGGCGGCTATCAAGGCTACCACAAAAATGGGTTTGCATATTAATTATTGAAGTCAATTAATTATTAATATCAAACAGTATACACGTACATATTTAATCAAAATAAAAAATTAAAGATCCCACCAGGAAAATGATCAACGGCTAGTCAGCAAGAGCTCACAAACACACGTCTTCATTGGAAGAAGGCCGAAAGCAAAATGGTATGTTTACGTCCAGGCAGGAGGGTAGTACCAAATGGTAGTTACTGCCTAACCACCTTGTTCAAGAATTTAACAGCCGTAATTCCAGCTACGCTGAAAGTAATTCCTTATGTAAAGGACAGAGGGTTTGTATATGGTGTAGGAACAAGTCAAAATTAACTATCCCCAAGTTAGAGCTATTGGCATTGTTGTTAGGATATAGGTTAGGGAAGCACTTGCAGAACTTAAGTCCAAAAAAGGCTGTCTTTTGGACTGAAAGTAATTATTGCTTGGATCACTGATAAGGAGAATAAAAATGTATTAATTTCTAATTGTGTGGGGGAGTGTATTCAACAGACATCCAGCATTTCTTTGAGACATGTGACTACCAAATTGAACCCCGCTGATGTTCTACCAAGAGGGTCCACCTTAAAGGAGCTGTCACATAATCATTTCTGGCACCTGAAATAAATGTAACCTTTAATGCTTACATGCTAGGAATGGCACAATCTCATTGTTGCCAATTTACTGGAGCTTCACACATACACCTATGCATTTACAAACTGTTTCCATGAATTCTAGTTGTCATAGTAATGCAATAATAAAATTGCTTTAATGTATATATATTACAAATAGATACACTAATTTCACTTATTTCCCTGGTTTTGTAATTCATAACCTTACACTTAAATGTTTATTTCAAAATTATCCAATGCACATCTTTCCTCCCGAAAGATCCCTAGTTTCCTTGGACTCCAGGGCAAACGTAGTCATTGCTTAAGATTGTTGTGAAGAAAGTGTCCAGCGTCTATGGGTATGAGTGGTGTGCAGGTTAAGCACATGAAATGGAAAGTTTGACACAAACAACTCCGCAAACATTGAGATGGCGTCAATCTTCTACATTTTTGGGGTTTTAAGTAAAAATTTTGAAAACGTCATGGAGGTAAGTTTGCACTGCACATGGCTAGACTTTCATTAACCTCTGTTTAATATTAAATTATGACATTATAAGAACTGCAACTGCGCGAAATCCATTAGCCAATAATATTACATTACATGAACGTACAAGGCTGTAATTAGAGGAGCGATCAGTAGGTGGAGCTACTGTGCAGGTAGGAGGAAATAGTCACAGTGAGCTATGGGGAGGAGTCAAGTAGAAAGGAAACGAACATACGAACAAACGAGAGTGACTTTATGACAGTGGAAACATCAACAAAGACCTTAGAAAAAATGCATACTTACCATAATTTGATTATTTTTTCCCCCTGTTATTATGCATTTGCACAAGGAATGTATTAGAATAAATATCTTGCTTTCACGTGTTTTACCCAAGAAAAATATAAATTACACTGTAGGAGGTGGGTGGACTCTACTGAAAAATAACCCTGCTCGTTAACTCACCTTCCAGAAAAAGATTTTACATGTCCTGACACCGAAGATGGACAATAGTCATCAGTGTCAGGACGTGTAAAATCTTTTTCTGGAAGGTGGGTTAACGAGCCGGGTTATTTTTCAGTAGAGTCCACCCACCTCCAACATTGTAATTCATATTTTTCTTGGGTAAAACACGTGAAAGCAAGATATTTATTCTAAATACATTCCCTGTGCAAATGCATAATAACAGGGAAAAAATAATCAAATTATGGAAAGTATGCATTTTTTCTAAGGTCTTTGTTGATGTTTCCACTGTCAAAAAGAGTTACTCTTGTTTGTTCATATGTCCGTTTCCTTTCTACTCGACTCCTCCCCATAGCTCATTGTGACTATTTCCTCCTACCTGCACAGTAGCTCCACCTACTGATCGCTGTCCTATAATTACAGCCTTGTACGTCCATGTAATGTAATATTATTGGCTAATGGATTTTGCCCAGTCACAATTCTTAAATATTTTTGTACTAAGTTTTGATTGGCTTTTCAGGAAAGTACTCTTTCACCCTCTTATGTTTGCATGGAAAACCATTTTTTCCGTTAGTATTTTTGTTGCCTTTTTGTATTCTGGAGTTATTAACTTCCATTGCTCGTCTTTGTTTTACCTCACCCTAAACCCCCAGTTCCCACCAGGGTGCCCCAATTACTGTTGTAATATTTATTGTGGTGGTCAATGGAAAACAAGGGTTTTGCACAAGATAGGGGAAACAACCAACTGGACTAGCTGATCCAGTTTTCATCTCGTGTGGATCCACCCTCCGCAAAAGTACTTTAACATGTCCTGATACCGGAGATGGCCACTATTCACGAGTCATCAGTGGTGAGAGCAACAGCTCGAGACCTCTACTATCCTCTCAAAGTAAGTATTTTCTCCAAAGATAGAAATTAAGGCCATATTCTAAGATTAAACAGAGGTTAATGAAAGTCTAGCTATGCGCAGAGCAAACTTACCTCCATGACACTTTCAAAATTTTTACTTATAACACAAACAATTTAGGAGATTGACACCATCTCGATGTTTGCAGAGTCACTTGTGTCAAACTTTCCATTCCATGTGCTAAATCTGCACACCACTTGTACCCATAGATGCTGGGACACTCTTCACAAAAATTGTCAATAATGATGACGCCCATGAGGGATCCAAGGAAACTGACTATATTTCGGTAGAAAGAAGAAGCGTGCACTAGATCATTATTTAATAAATAGTTAAACAGCAGTATAAGGTCATGAATTCCATAAATTTTTTTACATTCATGATTGTTAATTTGAAAATATTCGTTGTTGAAAAAGTAACTAGATTCCTGACTCAAATATCAATAAGTTTGTTGTGAACAGTACCTATGGTGTTGTTTGCGCTCCTCTATTATTTAATTCAGTGTTGCCTATTGGTATGTGTTTACCCCTCCAAACTGGGTATAAGACTTACACAAAACCGGGGAAATAAGTGAAATTAGCATATCTATTTGTAGTATATATACATATTTGAGCAATTTTCTCATTAGTGCATTACTATGACAACTAGAATTCATGGAAAGTTTGTAAATGCATCGGTGTATGTGTGAAGCTCCACTAAATTGGCAAAGATGAAGTTTTGCCGCTGTCTGCTCGTATCTACTTTAGAAATATCTGTAGTTTTTGGGGGTTAATTTGGTTGCAAAAAAGGGATAATGGACGCAAATTAAAATAAACATTTTGAAGTAGAGTAAAGTTAAACTAAATAATGAGTAATGAGTAAAGTAAACAATTAAAGAAATAAAGCTTTGCACCTCATAAATTGTGTAGTCGTGTGCTGCCCGCAACTGTGCTTAGGAACCAGGAACCATAATGTAGTTCAAGTGTAATTTGAAGTGAATTACGACCAAAAAAATTATAATTACAATCAAATAAGCACTATGGAGTTTCATCTGTGATGGCAGTAAGGATAAAACCACCGATTGCAAGGTAAAAATTAATTTCAGGTCGAACCATGACCCCAGGAATACGTAGGAAGTTTCATGCTTTCACTAATATAGCAACAAAATATTTTATTGTGCTGATTACAACTGCAATCTTGAGTAAGATCAATAAACGTTACATAAATACGTACGCTAATATTGTTCGTTCAAATGAGCACTGGGAAGGACGTTGGATCAATGCTGGTTACGAACAGCACCTCAGTCGATCAACGTCATGTTGGATTTAAAAACTGCCTTGAAAACATATTTTACGAAGAGCTCACATGCTTATTTTAGTTCGTATGGCGCTTTCATATATCACATTATGTTGACGAAATCTTTTAAATGGTATGCTTAATTTTTTCACCAATTAAATATAGAGTGAATAAGGCTGATCCACCCGAGTACGATGGATCCAAGGCGGTGTTTCCCCCTAATAACATCAGAATAATAAAACACGAAAACTAGCAGAAAAATGGTTTTTAGTGCAAAAATCGTTGGTTGGATTATCGAAAAATTACCACGAAGGGGCAAGACTGGCCCAGGTAGTCCAATCGTTTGTTTCCCCTCTAGGCTAGACACACATCATCCAGGTGCCAAATCCCCAAGGACGTCAGTAATCATGGCTCGCCATTCCTCAATATTTCCAGCTCTCTGCAGCAACTGAGCTGCAGACATTCTTCCTCCAGTCATTCTCACCAATCCATTGACATTTTTGTCTAGGTCTAACTCTCGGTCTCCTTCCATTGATTTTACCAGCGAGAGAGATGTTCTAGTTCTTGTCTTCTCACTATGTGACCCACAAACCGCGTTTGTCTACCTCTCACTGAGGACAAGAGCTCTCTTTCAGCGCCTACTCTCTCTAATACTTCATTAGTTTTCCTTTCTGTCCACGACATTTCTAACATCCTCCTAAACCACATTTCTGCAGCCTGTAATCTCTCCTCGTCTGCCTTCCTCAAAGTCCAAGTTTCACAGCCATACAACAATACAGACCAAACAAAACATTTCACAAACCTCCTCCTTGGATTCATAGATATTTTCAAGTTGGTGACTAATTTCTTGATCTTACCAAATGCATCTTTTGCCATGGATATTCTTTTCTTGATCTCTTTATCGCATTTTCCATCCCTTGTGACAGTACATCCTAAATAATTAAAACTATCAGTTTGTTTAACTGTTTCAGCATCAATTCTTATATCTATTCTTGGGGGTATTTCATCCTTGGTGATAACCATAACTAATGTTTTCTTAATATTTATGGACAGACTTCTCTCTCTGCTTGATAGGTGTAATCATCAGCATATCTGATATTAATATTGACTCTTCCAACCCTAATACCTTCCATATCCCAGAGATCTCTCATTATCATTTCACTAAAAACCTAAATTGAATAGACCCGGTGATAGCCTAACACAGCCCTTACTTACACCTCTCTTGATGTGCCGAGTCTCTGATTCGTCATTTTCTACTTTCACTGATGTTTCTTGATTCCAATATAAATTCTTTATCAATCTGAGATCTTTCCCATCGATATTTATCCGTTCTAGTATCCTTATAATATCTACATAGCTAAGACACAACGAATGGGAAAACACTTTGGTGTTCTAGCCTATCATGCATTTCGAAGTAAAAAATGTGGTTCATTAGCTTGCTATAGGCTACAATAGGATTTTACGGATTGGCTATCTCGGTTGACTACTCATAATACTAACGTTGCAACCAAACAACACAATCACCAAACAAATTTAAAAATGAACAGTGCAAACTGGCCTAGGCTACCAAAACTTTACCCTGTTTACATGGTCAGTTGTATGTTAATTCCTCTGGCCAGTTCTATTAACATACCGTACTCCCAACAAATACACAATACACATCCACCAAGGTGCATACGTACCTACGTATATAAAGAGGTTTTCCCACTCAATAACGTACCATACGTATATAAAGAGGTTTTCCCACTTAATAACGCACCACCCTAAATAACGACTAAATATACGAACGAGAGTAGAGACTGACTCAGTCAGAATGCGTTCAACAGTTTCGGGCCCTTCACGGAGCCGTAAGGATCGCAAGGAATATAAACGACAGATGCGGCCGCAGTACATCAATTTTAACTGCTTGTTTGTTAGGCTAAACTATGCCCTTTACTTTGTTATTATTTTCGAGCTAATCTCAAACAAATTGAACGTCAGTCATGGCTGGTGTGGCCACATAGCCAAGATTTACTTGCATACGTACTGAACAAAGTACAAACGTGACGTTTTATATTTAATCCAGAATTGATGAAAGTATCTGATAAAATGTATAGGTAAGTGAGACGATAATAAGGTAAAAGACGGTGTTCTATAATAAATAAACAGGAGTTGCAGACGGCATATAACCTTTATTGCCAAAGCAGTATCTCCATGTATCAGGAGTATTAACCAAGACCACCGAGATAGAAGGCCTGTTCGATGTTTTGTGACGTAAGCAAGGGTGGTCCAAGCTGCTAGCACTGACTACGCTGCCAGACGGAAGAATTTTAAGCAAACCCTTGCCAAGTCTATTTTTTGGTCTGCCATTTTTAATTTGCTTATTTTTCTCGTCTACACTAATTAGTGTACACCAAATAATACTTACTGGAAACACAAATTATAAGATTAATATAAAATGCTGATCCAAAACAATTTGTTTAGTTACAATACAGTGTATACCAATAAACAAACGGCTGTGCATAGGTTTACATCACAAAAAGCCACGTCCTTTCTATATGTGAATGAAATAACTCTCTCTTACATACATCCATTATTTGGTATTTAAATTTTCTAACTTTCTCTTTGGCTACAATAGTTATTTTCTTTAACAACAATTATTCAATGAAACGTTAGTAGAAACCCATAGTTAATTTTTCTATGTTTTTCTGTACTACAACCTTCATTACTTATTGAGCAGCATATCTATTATTTACCTTTTGACCTTTAAAAGTTTATAAATTCATGATTGTCAACCAAATGTAAAATTTTTACATTTGCATCCTGAATAAAAAGGGAGTGAGTTTTTCCAATAGTTAGTAAAACTTGAACGATATACTCATTGAATATTTGTAAAACTAAATGAACATTTTGTTTCTCAAAGGTGTAGGGAGATAACGCTTTTAATGATAATATTATGAATGTTCAAAGAGTAAACCTCTGTACCAAGAAGTTTTTCAAAGGGCTGAATGGTGCATAATGAATTTCGTTTTCCAAATTATTGACTTCAAAGGATAACTGAGGTAACTTAATTGTTTTATTTATAACTTTCTGGCCAAGGCAATTATTCCTGATACATTTTAATAATTTTACTGAAACATACACAAAAAAGGACATTTGTTACTCTGAAATAGGTGAGGATACACTATAGACAGCTGTGGAATTCTGGGAAAATAGGACACTGCTTCCCAATGATAGGCAGCATTAAGATGTCACAATGCAAAACACAGTAAAAATGATTTTTTCTAACCCTATAATTACTTTCTTCAGTGTGCAGTGCAAAACATCAGCTTTTATGCTTTGATTGAGAATTTGTTCAACTTACTTGAATTTATACTTAATCTGTTCAACATAAAGTAAAATGCGCCTGTTGCAGCTTCACTATGTATAAGCTGTTTTATGTAAGCTATGGCTAGGCAGGTGCTAGCATTCCGGGGTGGCTAAGCATCTGTTACATAAAAGGGATATATTAAGACAATATGTTTCAGACACCGTTGTAATGTGAAGTGCTGTGACATTACTTAGAATGTAGGAGTCATCATTTAACTTCCCTTAGAGACAGAGTGCCCGAGGTGACAAGCTCAGGGAATGCTGATGTGTCTTTTTGGGTGGCGTGATATCAAAGTTGCTGTCTTAGCAGGTCAGTGCGATGTCCTGTCGCTATGCACGGGCGGTCGCAGAGGTGACTTCTGAAACTGGATACAGGCAGTTCCTGCTTGTGGACAAAGTTTGTGAGTTTGTGCGTGTGTGCGAGCTTTTCCCTACATATGAGAGTGTAAGGTAACCAAGGTGATAGATCCTTACAGAAGCGGCAGAAGCCAAGATGGCTTCTGCAAAAGTATTTTTGAGAGAAGTGTTGTGAATACTGTGTTGAATGGGTAAGCATACTTATTTCGGCCAAAAGTGTGGCTTGTCTGTATTTGAATATTTATTTCAAAGATGTTCTATTTCATATGATCTTTTGATTTTAATCTTGTGCTTATCAAGGTGTTCTCCTGTCTTCTAACAGGCGGTTCTGGAGAAAGGGGAACTGATCTGAGACAAGGAGAACTGACTTAATTACTATGGTGTACTGTAGTATGACTATGCCTAGTTTTATGACTAAGATAATGTTGGATTATTGGAGTAGAAATTTGGAGTAGGGTTATCTGAGTCAACCTTTCGTTTAATCTTTTTTGTTAAGAAACAGAGTTATTTAGTTTACACTTTGCTTTTAAATAAATGTTATTTTTTGTAAGTTCACATGTCTGATTTGATGGCCTTAGATAATGGAGGGAGAGGGTGTGTCATGGAGAGAGAGTAGAGATATGTGGATAGAGAGAGAGAGAGAGAGAGAGAGAGAGAGAGAGAGAGAGAGAGAGAGAGAGAGAGAGAGGGGGGGGGGGTGTTGCCAGTGCTTTAGATGCACGATCCATTGTTACCTTTTAAAATAGAAGAACCGAGATTTAAGAATCTTCTGTTATATATATATATTACAGTAACATAAATTTCATTTAAAAGTTAAGCTTAATACTTATATAGTCAAATTTTTCCTCTCTCTCATTCATAGTTTGTGGTAGGTAATTTTTACCTCATCCATTTTTACCTTTACCGCCTAGAACTGTAAATGTGGTTCTAAAACATAGACATAACCAAGAGTTTCAATAGTCCAAATAAAAAGCAATTTCAGAACAAAAATTTCTTAAAAGTGTTCGAGAAGACTTCTAAAAATAAGATCAGTTAGTCGGAAGGGGGAAATTAGACACTTGTATTCAGGAAATGTTACAAGCATATTGGGGGAGGGAATTAAAGCCCTTGTTATTTCAATTTTGTGTGCTGTGACCTTGACTTTTTCCTGCCTGTAGCTTCGTCCAGGCGTGTATTGTTCATGCTGTCTCTTATGTTTTTGCATGCCCTCTTTTTTTTTTGTGTCTGTAATTATTCTGGAAAGGCTGTCTTCAAATCTTCTTCCAGTATTGCCTGCAATTACATTATTGGTACATGTTATGAAGGCATTTTCTACAATCAGTCTGACCAATTTATTTGTTCTTGTTATTATTATTATTGGAAAAGTAAATCCACAATAATATGTCTGATCTTGTTATTTAAAATACAAAGCAGAAAGCTTTCGAAGACCTGCACGGTCCTTCTTGTCAATCTGAATACAATTACTAACAGTGACCATACAAGAACTTTGTTTTTTGACTAGTTTACAAATTGCCTGTTTGATGATGTAGTTGGCTCTTCACGTTATCCCCTCGTTCTCCAACGGCAAACCAGCTAATCGCCTAGATCTTCGAAGTGGCGGTTCGTCTCTTGAATCGTTTGATATGTTGTCCATAGCAGCTTGGGCGCCTGCAACTAGGGACACGGGATGGGTCTCTGTTACCTGAACGAAAAGATGAGGCAGCGGCAGTATCAGAGGTGGCTAGATTATTGGTGTTATTACCATGCAACCTATGTCTGTTATAATCTCTGATAAACCGACAGCAAATTATTTAAAATAAAATCTTCTTGCGTAAAGGCTTTATTGCCATCCATAGAGAGACCCCTGTTAATAATTGCTCCTTCAACTAACCTTCTAATACCTGTATCCTTACTATTGAAAATTACTTTTGACTCGTTCCAATTAAGGCGGTGATCGGCATTTAAACTATGTGAGACTAGTGCATTATTCTCAGCATGCAAATTATAAGCTCTTTTGTGTTCATTGATTCTGACTGGCAGTCCCCTCCCACTTTCTCCATAATATTTCTTATCGCAATCCAGACAAGGTATTTCATAAACACCAATTTCTTTGTTAAAGCTATGGTTGGAGTTATTATTTTGCATGAGACAGCCTTTGAGTGTATTCTTATAGTTGAATACCAGGTTGACCTTTTCTTCACCTTTTTCATTTACTGTTTTTCTAATATTATGTAAGTTGGGATTAAATGGTAAAGTTAGATACTTTTTTGTATTCATATTGACTTTTTATATAGAAAATCCTTTTGGCTTTAGTGAAGGCATTATTTATGAAATTTTCTGGATAGCATAATTTTCCAAAACCTTCTTTTATATGATGAAATTCGCTGTCAATATATTCAGGATCACATATTTTCAAGGCTCTTAGGATGAAATTTATCATTATATTTTGCTTTACTTCATTATTATGAAAATAATAGAAGTGGACATAAGCTTTAGCATTAGTCACTTTTCTGTAAACACTAAATCTAAAACTAAATGTAATAGGGTCGTGGTATACCAAAACATCCAAAAAGGGCAGCTTATTTTCTGCTTCATATTCCACTGTAAATTGAATGGAAGGTAGTATGCTATTGACAAATCTCAAAAACTGTTCGAAGTCTATTTGATTACCTTGGAAAATTACGAAGACATCGTCGACATATCTGGCCCAAATGAGTGGTTTTAGATTTGATCACATTTGGAGAGGATTTCAGTTTCTACAAATTCCATGCATAAATTTGCAAGTATGGGGGATAAGGGTGAACCCATGGCTACGCCAAATTTTTGTTTATAGCCTTCATTGTTGAATGAAAATATTGTGGATGAGACACAGACGAATCAAGTCTAAAAACTGTTCTGTAGGAATAGGGAAGTTAACATTTCCAATATCTGACTGTTCTTTTAATTTTGTAAGGACAAACTCAAGAGGCACATTAGTGAAAAGGGCCGTAACATCTAGGCTAATAATTTTTCCTCTTACATTACCCAGTATCCTAAGCCTGTCTATAAAGTTACTTGAATGAAATAAGTGAGCATTAGAAAAGGAGCCAAAAATGAACTCTTAATCTTGGAAAAAAAAAAAAAAAAAAAAAAAAAAAAAAAAAAAAAAAAAAAAAAAAAAAAAAAAAAAAAAAAAAAAAGAAGTAGGAAAAAAAAAAAAAAATAGTAGTAGTCCGCTTCCACGCTCATTCCGAGACCCCCCCCGGCATACGGGAGACAATTTTTAATATACCACTTCGGCGTTTAAGGGTTAATGGAAACAAGTTAGTCAAAACGACCAAAACAAGCTTTGTTAGCATAACTCAAAGACATGTGAAAGAATGTGCATTGCTGTTGTTGAATGCTAAGGGGTCAGAGGTGAGGTTGTTTTATCAGCTGTTTTAAGTTTTTCTGCTTTCATCTGCATGACATCATCATATTATGTAACTCCTATAGATAGGTGCCTTATGAATTCAATACTGATTAAGACTAATTATGACTGATGGGTTTGTCATAAAACAAATTAAATTGCATAAACTCTACATGCATTTCCCAAACACTTGTTTGGTTATACCTGATGGTTGCTAACTAGTCCAGACATAACATAGATACTAATGTGATATTAAAACTGAAGTTATAGGATAACACCAACCCATACCTGAGTGCTAGAAGAATGATCATCTTTTTCTCAAGTATCCATCCTCATCAAAGAAAACAAACAAACTTTTCTTTTTATTTCCCATTTGCATTACATTTCTGTATGAAATTCTGTGTGGAATTCTAAGAACATAAAATAAAAACAAACATGAATCAAACTGAAATAATTCATATATCCTTTCATGTTAGAATCACATGTAAAAAGTTTGCAAAAACTATCTAAGATGTATGCAGGAATACAAATGACAAATTCAACACAAGTAATGTAAAATTATATACATTTAAAAATCTTATCTGTACAGGGTTTATAATAAACTTAAACTAAAACATTTAACTAAGCATTTCATTAAAAAAAAAAAAACTTGGAAATACTCTCCGCTATTGACCTTTTATCACAGTTCGTTTTCTTTGTGACGCCATGAGACAATGACCAACCAAAACAACCCATAATATAAGTATTACACACGATAACATATAGCCCATGAAGATGTCAATGGCCATCACTAACTAGAAATATATCCATGTAACACTTGAATATTATGCTGGACTGATAATAACATACAAGACAAACATACAAAAATAAGCCTTAACCAAGGAGGAGCACCATCCCAGTTGAGCACTTTCTATGACAGAATACTTCTTCCACTTGCAATGTAAACACCAGAATTATAAAATGAGACATGGACTGCAACACATACAATCAAAACCTGGCTTGTTTGATTTATTATTCTGACTTCAAAACTTTACTTTGAAAATTAAAACATTTGATGAGCCATGCTATAAATTTTCCCCTTACAAGACTGCTTATAATGCAAAAAAATTTGTTAACAAATATAACTTATAATGACTCTTGCAGGTACATGCATCCAGTACGAGGGCCCAATATAAATACTGAATTTCTTTACATAATCATGGTAATATGTTACAACCCCAGTCTTAATTATGAGTATGACAAAATTGAGGCTAAAAATTATTGTGAGAAACAAATGTAAGCATATATCAGAGAAAAACAGGAAGCATACAAGAATAGAGCAAAATGTTTATAAATGTTTCTGTTTGTTTTATGTAAATGAGCATAGCACAAACGCTTTCCTCTCTGAATAAATTATCAAGATAAAGAATTAATACTATCACACAAACAATTAACTCAAAACCAAAGTATGGCATGATCTACGGTGGATAATAAGATACCTCGATAACATTTCAACATAGGAAATGCTGAAGCTTTCTGAAACTTTTACTTTAGCCAGTAAATATTCCGTAAAGCTCCCATTTCTGATGGCTTTATATGCAACAAAGTAGATTCCAGTACCAATGGAACATCCTATGCTTCCCAATCATTCTACTGCAACAATGATTTAACTAAAATGGCACCTCCTTGGCATACTCTGAGTGGGATACTAGAAAACGAGAAAGGCATTTTCTCACAGAGTGATAATCTCATCAGCAAATGAGCAGCATTTAGTAGATCCTCTTTTTAATCAAAATATATCAAAGCCTACTCAATACCAATTTTTTCCAACAAGTCTTATGACACAAAACTAACTGCAGGAAACATTACATTAAGTGACAGCTAAAAAAATGCAAGCATATATATGTATATACACCTAATACTTCATAGCACTTCATCCAATCATAAGACACTTAATAATGGTGGTAAAGTGCAGAATTACCCTCATCAAAAATCTTCTGTTGAAAAGTTGAAGCTTAGCCAAGTTTAATGCCTTTACCTTTCAAATTAAATAAATATGATGAGTAAAAGTATATGGACATCATGTAAAAATGATATTATTTTTTATACATTTTGTGGTGAAAACATCTGCACACTAAAATATTTTAGTAATGTTTGCACCACTACAGAAACAAAACCCTGTCAGAGAGAAAAAAGAGAAAGTACATCAAAGAAAAAATTATCCTAATCAACAGAGTGACTGGCATTCTGATAAGTTCCAATGATTAACACTATATACTTACCACTGGAAGAAAATTAACATATTGAATGAAAATGATAGTCAACGTGGTATCCATATGAAATGCACTCTTTGGTGTTTGGCTGGTATATGATTAACAATATGAGAAATTATGAATTACGCATTTCATCATTTGTATTGTGAAAACTAATCATAACTAATTTTTCCAAACACATGTACCATGAAAATATGTAATCATTTTACTTAACACAATATTGTATTCTCAGAAAATTTGTATTCCTGAAAAATTCAAATGAAATTACTCAAACAGCACCAAATTAACTATAATGAAACAGATAATACATAGCTGAACCTATGACTGGAATTTAATTTCATAAAATTCAAACATAAAATCAAATGACTGAAGAAATGAGAATTGCGTTGTAAAAATCCTTTGGAAATGAACATTGTACCATTTCTCCTCATTAAAAACCCACTATACATCAACTATTTCACTTATAACAAATGCAGCTATCAAAATCTTATAAATAACGGCAGTGCAGTACAGAATTATTAGGTTATCACAATGCACTTACGAAATTCAGTTAACTTCAGTGACAAGATACAATTATAAATTATCTACATGCAATAATCTTATTCTAATCTCGCACCCTTAGTCCCCATATTGACGTTCGGCGAATTCCAACTGTGGGCCGTGCAACAGATGAAAATAGATACTTGTTTACGTGGATCCGGGACAGACTTTGTCTTAGAGTTGCTATGGCACTCTCATTGAGTATTCCATAAATATCCAGGTACAAAAGGCTTGGAATCATCTTCAGTTCACTGAAAGTAAAAAAAAAAAAATTAATTAAACAATTCTACTTTACTTAAGCTATAATGCCCTTACAGTCTCCTTTTACTGAAGGTTGTGCTCATATACAGTGGTCCTCCTGTATTCATGGGGGATGTGTACCAAATGGTGCTCATATACAGTAGTCCCCTGTATTCGCAGGGGATGCGTACCAGACACCCCCTCACGAATAGTTAGAACCCAAGAGTAGTTGGAACCCTTACAAAAATGCTTAATACCTCCTGTTTTGTTAGTTAAAACTCAAGAAAACCTACGAAAAATGTTTATACCTGGTATGTTTAATATTTTTATAAAAAAATGCATTTTATGATGAAACTGATATAAAAAAAAAAACTAATTACTGTACTTGAGGAAAGAAGGCTTCATTCAAGTGTTATCTTCCAAGGTCAGATTTCTACCCTTATATATATATATATATATATATATATATATATATATATATATATATATACACACACACACACACACATATATATATATATACGTACATATGAATCACGAAAGTTAGGAACGTGATAAATCCATAAATAAAGATATATGCCACGAAAGAAAATAAACGACGGAGTATCCGTGAGACTTTTCGACGTTAACCCTTAAACGCCGAAGGGGTATATTAAAAATCGTCTTCCGTGTGCGGAGGGGGTCCCGGAGTGAGCGCCGAAGCGGAAAAAATATTTTTTTCAAAAAATCACAGCACGCTTAGTTTTCAAAATTAAGAGTTCATTTTTGGCTCCTTTTTTTGTCATTGCCTGAAGTTTAGTATGCAACCATCAGGAAATGAAAAAAATTTAAAAATTATCATTATCTATATAAATAATGCGATATATGATAGCGCAAAAACAAAATTTCATATATAATTGTATTCAAATCGCGCTATGCGCAAAACAGTTAAAGGTAATGAGTTAATTTTTTTTCGTTGTAATGTACACTAAATTGCAATCATTGGTATATAACACATTGTAAAACAATAAAAGCAACACAGAGAAAATATTATCACAATATAATGCATAAATTCGTAACGCCTGGATGTAAACCAATGTTTTTTTTTAAATTCACCATAAATCTAAAAATTGTCCTAGAGACTTCCAATTTCTTTCAAAATGAAGACAAATGATTGAATATTACTATACTGCAAGAGTATTAGCTTACAATTCCAGTTTTTGACCATATCTGACGAGTTAAAGTTGACCGAATGTCTTTTTTTATATGCAATTATTTCGGAAATTAGAAAAGCTACAACCTTCAAATATTTTTCATTTTATTCTACATAAAATTGGGCATATTTTCATATATAAAACTCTATGAAATGCCTAATATGAAATGGAGCAAATATTCCGAGAATGCGACGTACGCATTTCGGAGATTTGTGGCGGAGAATCCGCGCGGAGGGTGGAGAGTTTTTTTTTTTTTTTTTTTTTAAATTCACCATAAATCTAAATATTGTGCTAGAGACTTCGAATTTGTTTCAAGATGAAGATAAATGACTGAATATTACTAGACTGTAGAATTTTAGCTTACAATTGCGTTTTTTTCGACGTTTCGGTAAAGTCAAAGTTGACCGAATGTGGTTTTTTTCTATTTTCTTGTGATTTATATGCAAATATTTCAAATATGAGAAAAGCTACAACCTTCAATTTATTTTTAGATGTATTCTACATGAAAATTGCGCCCACAATTTTCCAATTTATATAAAACTTTATGTAAACGGCTAATTTTTAAAATGGTGCAAACATTACCACAATCGCATGTATGATTTTTTCGCAAGTGTTACCGCGCGGACGTAAGGAAAAGGTTATTTTTTTCATAAATTCACCATAAATCAAAATATTGTGCTAGAGACTTCCAATTTGTTGCACTGAAGGTAAATGATTGAATATTACTAGAATATAAGAGTTTTAGCTTACAATTGTGTTTTTTGACCATTTCGGTAGAGTCAAAGTTGAACGAAGGTTGAAAATTTGTCACTTATCATTTTTTCTATGAAAAATATTTCAAAACTGATAAAAGCTACAACCATGGTTGTTTTTAGTTGTATTGTGCATGAAATTGCGCACATTGCCATATATGAAACTTCATGTAACGGCTAATTTTAAAATGGTGCAAACATTACCGCAATCGCATGTATGATTTTTTTCGGAAGTTACCTTGCGCGGACGTAAGGAAAAAAGTTTTTTTCTTTATAAATTCACCCATTTAAATTCGAAATATTATGCTAGAGGACTTCTCCAATTTGTTGCAAAATGAAGGTAAATGATTGAATATTACTAAAATATATGAGTTTAAGCTTACAATTGCGTTTTTCGACCATTTCGTAGAGTCAAAGTTGACCGAAGGTTGAAATTTTTGGCACTTATCGTTGTTATTTATATGAAAATATCTCAAAACTGATAAAAGCTACAATCATGAGTATTTATTTGTTGTATTCTACATAAAAATGCACACATTTTCATACATAATACTTCATGTAACGGCTAATTTAAAATGGCACAAAAATTATGTCAAAGTGACAAAAATAATTTCCGAGATGTGTGTCACCGATACTTTTTAGTGCGGCAAGAAAGAAATTCGCGCTTGCGCGCCTGCGTAACAAGGCGCTTCATTCAAGAGTTTTTGGTGGTTGGTCAGGCCATGAAAAGTATTTTTACCGCGAATTTTTAAAAACTTTTGTATGTCGACGTAAAGTACGTCCAGTCGGCACCCGAGAGACAAAAAAAAACAAAAAAAGGATTTTGGACGTAGGAAAAATCTATTTCTGGGTGATTGGCTTTCTCGTGTCGCCCTATGAAAGGATCCTTAATATCATTCTTTCTAGGCAAAATTAATCTAAAATTACCAGAGAAAAACAAAATTAAGAAAATGTCAGTAAAACTGACTCGCTCACTCTATAAAAGAGTGTCGGTATGAGAATAGGGGCGAGTGGGATCACTACCACGAGAACATTCCCATTGTTTAGACCGCTTCCAATCAAAATCCCCACTAGGAGAGAGCTGATACTAACCGGGTGATGCGGCCTCTACTACTACCAATATGCCTCAGGGAAACGCTACGGCCACGCAGCGCCCCTAGCGGCATCATCCTTAATCTATGAACATCTTGTCCTGCAGGGAGGGGCAAACAAATTATAGGGAGGGTGGGTTTTCATAGGGCGACCCAAGTTCATAGGATAGGGGGGGGCGAGAGTACAACGAGCCAATCACCGAACACGAAGCCAATCACCCAGAAATAGATTTTTCCTACGTCAAAATCTTTTTCTGGGCTCCGCTTCGTGTCGGCCTATGAAAGAGTACCAGAGGAAACAGACAAGATGGGAAAAAGGACAATGAAAATCGTTTGTAAAAAAGAGGGATATAATATAAGTGAATCAGGTATATTACAGAATACAAAACTAAGTACTTTAAAGCTAACTTATTCTAAACAATAAGACATAAAAGAAGCCAATAATATAAAGTACTTAAAATTAACTTATATTAAACATAGTAATATACAATAATGCAATGCAATTTAACAAATAGATCCACTTAAATAAGGTATTTACATAATATACAAACATTGTGTCCTACCCTAGCATAAAAATAAGGGTAGGTACACTGAAGTACATTATAAGTACATAGTGTGGATGTCCCTAGCAAAAAAATAAGGGAGCAATCCACCAATATGATCTCAGCGGCTAAGGCTAGAGTATCCGAATAGCATGGCGATAGGGTGAGGCATGTTGGACGAGGTAGGTAGAAAGGAGACCTGGATCTATACTATGACTACTATACAGTATCAGGAGAAACAATGTTTCCCGCTGCTACTGCAGAAAATTTTAAATGATTCCAAGGACTTTAGGTAGGTGACGTTTAAAAGACTGTCGGAGATTTCCATCCAGTATACTTTTTAAGATCCTCGAAGTTCATATGTTGAAAGTAGTTAATTGAGGTGGCTACTCCCCTGATGTCATGTGCTTTTGGAAATGGAATCAGGATTGGCTTGTTTAATGAAGTAAAGGATCTGTTGTCTAGTACCTTTGTTTACTGATAAAGTACCACCTTTTTCTCTCATGAGAGAGAAACCTGAGGATCTTGAGGATGTGCGAGATAGAAAGGCTCTTAAAGTTGATACTGGGCAGAGAGAAGGATCTTGCGGAAGTGGGATGACTTTCCAAGGAGCCCACCTTGCAAGAGGATCCTCATTTTTAGCCAAAAAACTACGATCCGGAGCAAGCAGAACTTCTCCTGAGGGGAGGAATTCCACATGACCCGCATCTCTGGATAGAGCCGACAGTTCTGAAATTCTAGCTCCTGAAGCTAGGCTTAATAAGAATAACGTCTTTCTAAGAAGCATTATGAATGTACAAGACGAGTTGTCAGTATCTGATGCTAGTTTGAGGACATCATTTAAGAACCATGAGACTGCAGTAGTCCCTTTGAGAAGGTCTAAGTCTAGCACAGGCTTTAGGGATAGACGTAAAGTAAGATTCAGTTAGGTCTATCTGGAAACCCAACTGGAAGATCTTCAAAGCCGAATTATGAGTAGTAATAGTGCTAGCAGCTAAACCTTTTTCAAACAAGGATCTGAAAAAGGATTATGTTAAGTTAACTGTCCATGGTTGTAGTGTTTGATTCTTTCAGGAAGGATGCTAATTTTTTAACAGCTGAGTCATATTGTCTAATAGTTGACTCTCTCTTATCTGATTCTGGAAGAGGATGTTTTGTGGACAATCAATGTTAGCATCTTGTTAGCCGCAACTTCATGAAGTCCATAAAGTTTAGGGTCTGAAGATTCCTGAGGAAGCGAACACGTCCTCATTTGTACTGATTGTGACAGCTTGGGATTGGGAATCCGTTGAGGTCGGAGACCCAATTCCAGAAGCAGAGGATACCATTGCTCTTGGGCCAGTCTGGAGCAATCAGGGCTACTAGTCCCTTGAAAGTCCTCAGCTTGCTCAAGACTTTCAGAGAAGATTCACTGAGGAAAGACATAAATTTTTCTCCACTGATTCCAATCTAACGACAGGGTGTCCGTGGCATAAGCCAGAGGGTCCATGTTGGGGGCCACATAGCAAGGGAGCTTGTGGTTTGCTTGTGAAGCGAAGAGATCTACTTGGAGACCTGGGACTCTCCGGCATATCCACTGGAATGACCTGTCGTCCAGGGACCATTCTGATTCCAGAGGACCGACCGGGACAAAGCGTCTGCTATCACATTTCTTACCCCCGCCAGGTGAGTGGCGGACAGATGCCATTTGTGTTTGTCTGCTAGTGCAAAGATGGCTATCATGACATGGTTCACATGTTTGGATTTGGACCTCCTCTGTTGATACAATGAACTACCACTGCACTGTCCAAACTAGTCTTAGATGAGACTTTTTCGGGGGAAGAAGTCTCTTCAGGAAGTGTAAGAAATACTGCCATTGCCTCCAAGACGTTTATGTGGAGCTGGCGGAACTGAACTGACCAAGTCCCCTGGACTTGCTTGAATTGAGAATATCCCCCCCACCCGGACAGGGAGGCATCCGTGTGAATGGTTAACACTGGAAGGGGATATTGAAGGGGTACTAGTTTTGGCCAGGTTCTTCACTTTTGTCCATGGACGGAGCTGATTGCGAAGGATCTGTGGAATTACTGACAACTTGTCTCGAGATTTGGCGTTTGCTCTCGATCGCCAAACTCGGTTTTATATCTTTCAGCCTTGCTTTCAGGAGGATGTCTGTCACTGAGGCAAACTGAAGAGAACCTAGGATTCTTTCCTGGCTTCTCCTTGATGTTTGTTTGCATTTGAGAAATTGTTTCAGACTTGGCTATTTCTTTCAGTTTGACCACTGGGAATTGACAGATTGTGGGAAGACAAATCCCATTGGATTCCTAGCCACTGAAAACAGACTCTGGAGTAAGTCTGGATTTCGTCTTGTTTATCTGGAACCCCAGATGTTCCAGAAATTGAACTACCTTTTTCGTGGCTTTGAGACATTCCTCGACTGTTGGTGCCCAGATCAACCAATCGTCGAGGTATGCTGCTACCATTATCCCCTGAGTTCTCAATTGTTGAACCACCACTTCTGCTATTTTCGTGAATACCCTGGGGGCTACATTCAGACCGAAGGGCATCACTTTGAATGAGAATGTAAGATCGATGGAGCATGTGACGGCTCCACGAGGAAGTAAGGTCCTTACCTGCGAGATGGTAAGCATTTTTGAAACTTGTCGCAAACGAATGAAAGAGTTTAGCCTTGACAGTCTAAGATTACCCTTCTTTTTGTTGAGCCTTTCTTTGGCACCTCGAATAAGCGACCTTGAAATTTTAGATGCTTGACTCTCTCAATAGCTCCTTTCTGAAGGAGTTCGCTCGCATAATCTGTCAATTCCTTTGAAGGTTCCTGTAAAATGATTTGATTGGAGGAGGATCTTGATCCAACTCCAACCCAATCCCTTGGACACTATGCTCTGTGCCCAATTGCTGTAACCCCCATCTGTGACGGAAGAGGAACAGCCTCCCTCCTACCTGGGGAGCCTCACTGTTGTTGGGCGGGTTGACCTCCACGCCCTCCTCTGAACTGCCTACCCCTTGTCGGTCTTCCTGTGCCACGCTGGCGAAAGTGGCCTCTCGCTCTGCTACCTCTCGACTGCCTATTAAAGGGAGGGTAAGCCTGACCTTCATACATAGGGTTGAAGGCCGGCGAGAGTGCGTAGAGGTCGAGGGTTGCGACTGAGGAGACAACAGGAGGATGGGTTGGGTCTGTTTTTTGAGGTTGAAGGTTGCCCCTGTTGGTAACAGGGACGGCCTGAACGAACTGCTGTTGCTGCTGATGTTTTTGGTAAGGCTGGAACCTCTTACCAGACTTCTTTAGTTTCTTACCAGCAGCGGGGGCGGATTCTTGTTTCCTCTTAGAGGAGATACCCCACCTAGCTCTAAGGCTCTGGTTGAGCCTAGCAGCCTCATGGTGCACCTCATTCACAGCGGACTCTGGGAAGAGGTCCGCCCCCCACATGCTGGAAGCCAGGAGTCTATTAGGTTCGTGCCTAATAGTGCATTCCTGCAGAACGTGCTTTCGGCAGTTCCTCCTAGCTTGGAAGAAGTCGAAAGCATCCGTCTGAACTGTTTGAAGCTGAGACTTGGCCAGAATCTTAAAATAGAGGTTCTGTGCCTATACGATAGAGCCGCCATCTCAGTGATAATTAGAGAGTTGAGGGATCTTTCCAAACCTAGTTCGAGCGTTCGAACTCTGCCTGGATCAAGGTATCAGGCAGCCTTGGAAGCTTTTTCGCCAACTGGTCCATTGCACAGTCTGGTTTGAGCTTACCAAGCGTGAATGGTGGGCAGGCAAGTTCTCCCACAATTCTCCGAAGGCTGGAAAGAGCGGAGAAGTAGAATCCGCTTCCCTCAGCTGTGGCATGGGCTCATCCTTGAGGACTGCCTGAAGAGTCGCTTCCCACTATTTTGGTAGCGAACGGAAGAGAAGCCTCCTCCTCCGTCGCAAAAATAGTGAAAGGACTCGTGAAAGCCTGGAGCTTAGTGTTGGTACACTCCCAGTCCTCAAGGCAGTGAACCCATTCCTGCTGAGCGTGCTCTCTACTATAAAGCACGTTCTCTCTGGAGATCTTGTCCTCCCTAGTGAGGGCCGCCACGGTCAGCCTAGCATATCCAATGAAAGGCTGAGTCAATCCCGGAGGATAAAACTCGAAGTCCTCAATCTTTCGAGTTCCACACTCCGGGACAGAGATCATACCGTCCTTGAATGGAGCGTAAGCGGCCACTTTCCATGGGTTATCCATGGAGAAGGCTGGTAGCGACTCATAAGGAGGTAGCTGGAGAATGCCAGCACCTGCTACTGGGGAGACTGGATGAGGAGCCTGAGCAAGCCCAGCTACTCGGTCCTCCTTCTCTCTAACTCTGTTAGAGAGATCTTGGATGGACTGGCCCGACTGACTAAGGGTGTTCGACGCTGTGCAAACATCTGTTCGAACTTGGTTCCGAGGGCGGAGACCTGCGAGCCTACCATCTCTCCTACCTGTTGCATCACCACTGCTGAGAAGGCAGTGGGATCAAAGGTGCTCGGTCCCGCTACTCCAACCGGCGTTGCCGGAGTGGATGCGGTGGAGGCCGGAGAAGGCATTGGCTCAGCAGGAGCGCGAGCCTTCTCCTTAGAAGCCTTGCTTCTAGAGCTCTTGGAGTATGAAGAGCTCGGCTTAGCCTTCAACCGCGTCAGCATAGGAAGTCGAAGACTTCTTTACTGAAGAAGACGACGACGATTCTTTTTAGAAGTCGTCTTATGGAGGGTCTTCTGTTCTCTCTGTCCCTTCACCTTTGGGGTACAGAGAGAGCGGGAGAGCGAGCAGGGATCTCAGATCCCGTAAAGCCTTGGAAAGAAGCAGTAGAAGGGACAGGAGAAGATCCAGGAGCGCCCAACAAGGAAAGACCTTGGGCGCCCGACACACCTACCTCAACCAACAAATCCTCCGCACTACCGCCATAGGCTCAATATTTAGGTCCAAGGTTGCGACATCTGGGACCGGCTCTTGCGTGGCCACGGCCCGAACGACTGCTGCACCTCTTGCTGGATGGAGGCGATGAGAGGGGCTGCAGAGATAGGGTCAACGTATCCTGTTGACTTGCCGCCGGGGAAGATCTGGATGGCCAGCTTCTTATCCAAGATGTATGGCTGGCCCTACCCCTTGGCGGCGTTCTTCCCGAAGCCGCCCACCCAAGCCTTCAGGGTTGCTAGGGCGACTTCCTTCACGGCGGCAGCCTGAAAGAGAAGGCGAAATGAAGCTTCTAGTGGCGGGAACGGGGTTTAACAAGCTTATGACTAAGTGTTTATTAGTAATACGATAAAGAAGTCTAAAATCGACTTACCCCCCCACCAGCTGACTGACAAGGTCATAACAAGATGGTGCAGGCTTCCGGGGTGCCAGACGATCATGGCGTTGTGGGTCGTAGCACACGGGGCGTGAGTCCTGCACTCATCGTGGGCGCAGGGGTCGTACAAAGTCGCATTGCACCCTAGGACCTGACAGTTGGTAGCCTGTAAGTGGAAAGATACATAAGTATCAGGAGAACACTTACAGCCTCAATTCTCTCCGCTGCATGGCGGAGCGAGAAAGTTAGATTAAACCAGAGCCCCGCCATAATACGTGTGGTAACAAGATGGTTGGAGTTTGTCCAAGGCTACGCCGGAGACAAGAGAAAGAATCCAAACCAGGTGTGGTGGTGAGAGATGAAACCACGACGGAAAACGACGGAGATGGTATACACACAGATAGATAATACTAAATTCACCGTAAAATTAGGGTATATCCTTATATTAATAACGAAATAAATATCAATCTTTCCCCTCTACTAGAAGAGTGCCCGGGTAAGAAGCAAGCTCTCCTCCGGTAGCGGAAAAAAGGGAATTAGGATCAAGTAGGCAAGCAATAGACCACTAGTAGTGACCACCCCGCCCGCTGGCGGAGCCAGACGAACTATAACCAAAGGTGCCCCGGCTGCGGCGGAAGGCTCCGTTCGTTTATAGTGGGGGAAAGGTGGGACTGAGCAATGGGGGGGGGGTTCCCCCCGGCGTAATGCGGCGGGAGAGAGAGAGAGAGAGAGAGAGAGAGAGGGTGGGGGGGTTGGCCTACTCCTCCCCGTCCCAATAACTACCCGCTCGGGTGACCCGTTACCCGATACAAGTGGTCGCCCTATACCCCAGCTGGGAAGAACCCCTGGCCTCCTCAGAGAAGGAGGGAGGAAGGCTACTGAGGTTGTCATGGCAACCAAGGGGTCCCCCAGACCCTCCCTATACCTGGTAGGGAGGGAAGGGGAAGGGTAAGGTGCGATGGAACACGTGACCGCAAGTGGCCTAAGCCGCGATAGCAACACAACCGTGGGAGGGCCACGTGAACCAGGCTGTACCAATACATGGGACATTGCCCCAACCTAGGCTAGCCTAACACCCTAAATAGAACTAAAATTACATCGTAAAAGGTGGAAAAGACACTTTTAGTAAAAGAAAAAGAAGCCCAGGAGGAGGCAAACTGTTCCGAGGAACAGTTGACTACTCGGAGCCAGCGATAGCCGATGAGAGCAAAGAGCCGGGATGCTGGCCAGAAACACAGAATAGCCCTAAATACCAAACTAAGAGAAATGGTAAACGGGCTGACCTAGCTAAAAAGGCGATGTAAAAACGATGAACGTGAATATAGTAAGCCCTATAAGTACAAGAAGTCCAGTATGGAAGACCGGGAATTCTTAACATGAGGCAGCATGGCGCTGCCACGAGTCGACCGGGAAACCGTATATGACCTATTAGAAGGAAAATACTGGTCCCTGGAAGACTAAAATACGGTAAAATACTACTTATGAGGCACTTAATTTAGCCGATGCGATGGCAGCACATTCCATGATTGATAAGGAGGTAAATCCAAAGATAAACAGCACAAGTGAAAAAAGCGTACAACGCGTACTGTCTAATGATTAAGGATGACCGCTAGGGGCGCTGCTGTCCGTGGCGTCCCTAGTAGTAGTAGTAGCGGCCGCATCACCGTTAGTATCAGCTCTCTCTAGTGGGGATTTTGATTGGAAGGTCTAAATGGTGAATGTCTCGTGGTAGTGATCCCACCTCGCCCCTATTCTCATACCGACACTTCTTTTATAAAGTGAGCGAGTCAGTTTTACGGACATTTTCTTAATTTTGTTTTTCTCTGGGTAATTTAGATTAATTTTGCCTAGAAAGAATGATATTAAGGATCCTTTCATAGGCCGACACGAGCTGAGCCCAGAAATGTAGACGTAAAATACGTCCACTCGGCGTTTTAAGGGTTGAACGTCCTTTACTAGGCAGAAACTGACATACATGAGGAAAAAGACAATACAAGAAGATTCGTACAACTGACAGATAGGGATTATAGAGAGATTAGTACCTAGAATCCGACACACCTGGCATGCATGCATGCATGCATGCATATATATATATATATATATATATATATAATATATATATATATATATATATATAAAAGGCGAACACCACGGAAATGATAGTCAGGAATCCAAGCGCTTTCGTCTTTATTCAGACATCGTCAAGGAGCTCCTTGACGATGTCTGAATAAAGACGAAAGCGCTTGGATTCCTGACTATCATTTCCCGTGGTATTCGCTTATTTATGAAGTCACGTGCATCTACTGTGATTTTTAAAGCATATATATATATATATAAAAGCAATCACACGTTTAATTGAAGAGCAGTTCTCTGTTCTTAGACTAGGTCACGTACATTAGTTATCTTAACCTTTAATGGACAGATATCATCATATGAGTAACAATATCAGGTTTTGAGGGGTGGTGGACATATTCACTCATGGTGAGCATCAACATTAGGCACAATCGATTTGGAGGGATTGGGCGGGAGAGAGGTTCCATTACTTCTATATCCCAAAAATTCACTAATGGCAACTTTTAGACTGGCTCAGATCAATGATTGTAGGCGGCTCATTATAGTTAGTTGTGATCTTGACTTCAAGAGGGTTTGTTTTTATTATAAAGGATTAGTTTATCCAGACCCCTGAGCCTAATAAAGGCTCTTCTCGAGCTGGTTTTCAAGAATTAATCTGGAGGAGGAGGACTTTATTTAGAAAACCGATTTTACTTAGGAACATGATGATCTTATTAAATAAGAAATATTTTCCTTCAGAAAGAATGCTTTTTAATGTTGGGTTTCAAAAATAAATGCTTTTTTGTTGATTCCAAATTGAACATTCAATCAAGAGTTAGATAGTCATTGGTGTTTGACATGTGTTACATTTTACTGGATCTGCATGTAGATTTGACATTAAATGACCATGTGAAAATCTAGTATGGTCTATACATAGTCTTGTTAATCTAACTTCTTTTAATTCTTTCTTTTTGAGACAATGACATCCATGAATGTACTGCTGATTTTATATTTCCCAGTTTATTTGTAGTTTGTACTGATGTCCATTCTTTTTGCCAGTCTTGATATATTAAAAGGTTTAATAGTTGTTACCCAGTATGATACTTGGCATGTGTAATTGTCAATGGAATAGTGCAAGCTAATTTGGCAGCTGTACCTGCTTATTTGTTTCCTTCCATTCCCACGTGCTGGAATACAACAAATCTTATCAATAGTCCTGACTGAAAAAGTTGATGAATTTTTATTTGTATTTCTTGTATAAGATGATTAGGAGATTTGTATTTGTTTATAGCATCGATAATATCTTTGTGAGTCACTGAATATTGTGGTTTCCCAGATATTGTCTAGTGCTATTCATATGGCTGTGAGTTCTGCAGTATATACTGATAATACTGGGAGAAGATTTATTTTGATAAATTTATTTTTTGAGACTGCTGAAGCTCCTACTCCATTTTTTTTTTTTTTTTATCCACCTGTATAAATTGTAAGTTGATCTTATTTTCTTCTGATGTGTTCCAATGTGTGTTGGTTATACATCTCTGTGTTTGTCATATTTCTTTTTAGAAAATATGATAGAGCAGTACATATTTTCATTCATTTCAAAGTCCAAGGTGGTGGGAGTTCTATTGTTGGATGGAAAATTGGTGTAATATTATGTGACCTCATTAATATTTGGTTCTTTCTGGGAAAGAGCTAGCAATATTGTTGTCAAATATTTAATTATAATTCAGAAAGCAGGTTGCAGTGGGAGATGTTCCTGCTTGAAGGGAAAGACCCCCTATGCATAGTTACTGAGTTGTGGTGATGTTTTAGGGATAATATACCTGCTTCTGTTAACACAGAGTTTATTGGGGATGATTGAAATGCTCCTGTACACAATTGTATTCCTTCATGATGTAATGCATCTAGTGTTTTTAATGTTGTTTCTGAGGTGGATGAATATGTTTGGCTACAATGAATCCATTATAGATAATACAGTTGCTTTGCATAACATTAGCAATAGTTTTTTTTAATATGGATAGGGCTTTTATGCCTTTTGCTTTAATATGTTTGAGGTGTGCCTTGCAGTTCAGGTGTTGATCACACACCAATCTTAGGTATTTATTATCTGTGCAAAATTTAATTTCAGTATTACAATTGTTTAGGGCTTTAAGTATCTTTATCTTTGTAGAAGATATCTGCATTTCTTTTATTTATTGAAAATTGGAATCCTACTGAATTTGCCCAGTTGGTAATATTTGTGATGGCTGTATTGAGGATTCTTTGTTCATGTCTTAGTACACTACTTGTATAGTATATGGTAAAGTCATCAACATACAAGCTGTTTTTAACTCCTTTTCGTAAATTTATTGTGATTTTATTGATTGTTGCTAAAGCAAACAGTACAGCTTAGGACACTGACTTGAGGGATTCCTTCTTCTAATTTATAAATATTTGGACGTGAAATCTCTATTCAAATTTGGAAAGCTCTGTTTGTAACAAAATTTTTAATAAAAATTGGTAAACAACCTCTTATTCTTTTAGAGTAAAGTTTTGGCAGGATAATGGGTCTCCATCTGGTATCATATGCTTTTTCTATATAAAAAAAATATTGCCATTGTTAATTTTTTATAATTATATCCTTTTATGATATAATCTTCTAGACAGGTTAGTGGATCAAGGGTTGATCTACCAACTATTGATCCTGACTGTGTTGGTGTTAGAACTGAATTTTTTGTTATGACAAATGTCACAGATATTGGTTTATAACTGGATGGATTACTTCAATCTTTCCCAGGCTTATTTACTGGGATAATGATAGTATGTTTCCATTTATCTAGAAAAACATGTTTCATCCAGATGGTATTATGAGTTTTAGTAAATATGATTTGGCAATGGGAGCTGGTCTTTGTATTGTTTCAAATATTTTATCATAGCCTGGGGTTGATGGATGACATGAATTTAGAGCCTTATTCAATTCATCCATATTAGCTGCATAATTATATTCTGAATCTTAAATAATTTCAAAACTGAGTATGGTGTCTTTTCCTTGTTCTTATATATTGAAAATGTTCAATTAGATTGGAGTAGGCACTTACATTTTCAGTGTTTCCCTATTATAATTGATATTTCATATGGGTCACAATATAATTTCCCATTTTGGTTTATTGCACTTCTTGGTTATCTTACATATTTTCCATTAATTTTCTTTGTTTTTGGTCAAATATCTTTCATAGATGTAGTTGTTGACAAGCTTGATACATAATTTTTCGACGATATTTTCTCATATATTGCATTTTTTTTTATTTTGTAATTTGGCATTATATTTATTATATAATGGTTCAATATAATTGATTATTATTTTGATTACTACTTTGTATCTTGTTTAGAATGTATGTATTGTTGGGCATTCTATTGAGGGTTTTGAGTCGTTATTTAAGTCTGCTAAGATTTCAAATTAATATGTGTTTGATTTTACTTAAAGTTGTTAAGATTAGAGACCACCATAGGACAGGGGATTTTTTTGGTAGTGTTTTGTAGGAAAGCTATAATTGGCAGCATTTATTATGAAATTTGTGTTAGATTCACATATTTTATAGTGGTTTTGGTTATACGAAAATGGTGGTATTTCTGGCATGTAGATTATACATGTCCCAGTCTGGTTTTTGGATATTATATTTTACGGGTGGCAATAGTCTATTATTGTTTAAATGATTATGGGCATGGGGAAGTGGTCACTGGTATGTAAGTCATCTAGGACATTCTACTCAAGTCTTTCAGCTGAGTTGACTAAGCACAGTGAGATATTTACTGAAGAAAAGGTTAAGTGGGTATTGAAGAAGTATGTTGGGATATCACTTTCATTTAGGCAGCATAGGTCATATTTCAATACATATTTTTCTATGCTTTTTCCCGGTGTATCAGCATGGTGGTTGTTATCCCAAAGGGGACTATGAGCATAAAAAACTCCTGCTCTACATAGGGGTTTCTATATGGTTGCATATGTTACAAATAGTGATCATATTTTAATCTGGCATATATAATTTGATAGCTGTTATCTGATATGCTTGTGATGGTATGTTTCAAAGTTCATAGATGATACTATTATGAACATATATTGCAGTGCCTAGTTTTCCACCCTCAGTCGGTGAATAACAAGCAATTTTGTTACTGCTGAACGTTTGTGGGGTTAAAGCCTGTGTTGTGGGCATATATACATATTGGGTTGTGGTCTCATGGGATTCTTTGTAATGTAATTCACCTACACATGGTCAGGTTAATAGGCCATTTATATTCCATTGAATAATTCTATATTTCACAATTGGGAGGAATTGGTATTAAATTCTGTAAACTGATTGTTGATTTTACTTTATCTAGAAGTTTATATGTATTTGAATTGATTTGTGGTTTTTTAATTGTATTTGTATACTGAATTAGATTCAGTAGGTGTTTGTTTTCCATGATTAAACATGGATAAGTCTTTTATTTTATAATTTCTTTTTGCATTTTAAGGATTCTGAACACAATTCATTCTCATGTTAATGTGTTAAGGGTATTTTTGTAATTCAACAAAACTGTCTATACAATTTTGTATTGTCATCTGTCCTGGTGTTTCCAAGTAATTGCAGAGGCAACGCGCCGGGAGCGTCAAATGCAAGTTATTTTCAGGAAAAATCCCCACCCCCCAGAGTCAATCATAGAAAATGTAGTTAACGCCATTGGGTCGACTGATAATGAATCTTGAAGAAATGCAAACCCGATGTGCATGCGTAACTACTAAGCGTCAAGTGCATCAGTTCAACTTGAGGTTCCACAAAGTTTACAAGTACTATATGCAGTCCAACATTTTTTTAATCTCTTGTGACGATTTTTCGGCATTTGTAAGTACATTTTCTTTTTTTTTAGTGTTTTTATGTGTAAGCAAATGATTTTGTGAATACGATTTCAAGTTTTTTTTTTTTTTTTTTTAAATAGTTATTTGTTCTTATAGAAGAACAATGGCGTCACATGGCAGGAAGGAGATGGTGACTCCCAGCAAATTTTACGGGCTTTTATTCGATGATGACACTGATGTATCTGATAGTGAAGTGCAACCTAGTGTTGAAAAGGAGTGATTTAATGAATTATGATCAGGAACGTAGTAGGTGATTCTGGCAAGGAGATGCAGTGGGCCAAAGACAACAAAAACTTTGTCAAGGCTGTTGTTGGTGAGACGAAACATGCCAGTGACCCAGTCCCATTGGAAACAACAACCCTTAACCCCCTCCAACCCATGCATATGTATACCCCAGAAAAACAATCCCCCTACCGCTGGGACCTCGCCTGCCTCATCTCGGTTTGAGGACTTTGACCTCTCTCTCAACCATCTACTGTACATGCCTCAACCTCCCATCTCTAACCCATCCATCTCCGACCCATCAACCTCTCATCCATCCACCTCCCGCCCATACCATTTGCAAGAAAAGTCAAAGATTGCTGTGAAGAATCTTGTTTTTAGAAACGACGACAAACTTGACTTTGATGAGTTGGATGGCAGCAACGAGTCAGAGGTTGACTTGTCTGAATGGAAAGATGATGACCTTTCCAATGATGGTGAGGATCATCACTCTCAACCTGTCACAACTCTTGCATGGACAAGGAACCTTGGTGGAGGTCGCGTCAGGCAACAGACATGGGGCCTTCGAGCCAGACAGTGTGGTGGCAAGGGGAGTGGGTCTCTAACCCCCTGGTCAGAAAAGTCAGCAGACGAAGCAGATAGGAGCGCTCGGTGGAGCACCGATCCCTCCACACTCCCCATGGAAATACCTTTTACTGGAACACCCGAGTTATGGCCAGATTTATTGAACTTGCAAATGGGGCTAGATTTTCTTCAGCTGTTTTTCACTGGATATTTGTTTGTTTTCATTGCACAAACAAATATATATGCTGAATAACAGTTTGGAGGTGTGACAGATACTTGCCGTAATTTATGGTTGGGAGTGAATGTGAAGGATATTGCACAGTACTTGGCCTAGTTATTCTTATGAGGGTCATTTGTAAACCATCCTTGCAGGACTATTGATTCATGAATGAAGCTCTGCATATGCCAATCTTCATAAGAGCAATGTCATGTTGGAGGTTTTTGGAAATAAGCAAGGCAACACTGATCACCTTGTGAAAGTTCGTGCCATCCTTGAATACTTCCGATCAAGGTTCAGGTCTGTGTACATGTATACTCCTAAGCAGGACCTCTCAATTGATGAAGGGAGGCTACTGTGGAAAGGGAGGGTTAGGTTCAAAGCGTATAATCTTGCAAAGCCGACTAAATGTGGCTAAATGTGGAATAAAAATGTATATCATTGCTGAAGCTGGGAGCAGCTTCGTTTCAATTTTGAAGCCTACAGCAGGATTTACACATCCACCTGCGACACTGTCTTCTCTCTGCTTGGCGATCTCACAGGAAAGGGTTATCGTCGGTATATGGACAATTACTATAACTCTGTAGCCCTTTCCCAAGAGTTGTATGATGCGGGGGTGCATATGTGTGGCCCTCTGACCCTTCGAAGAGGAGGCCCCAAGGTACTGCAACTCCTTGCACGGACCAACATACCCCGAGACACGATGTTACTTCCAGAGGAACAAGAACACCTTCGTGATCATCTGGAAGGATGTTAACCTTGTGAAGCTGGTAACAAATATTCATAATGCCAATACTGAGCCCCACGATCGTCGTCAGAAGGGCACCCATGAAAGGTTGCAGTTGCACCGACCCAAGGCAGTCTCTGATTACAATCATTTCATAGGTGGTGTTGATCATTATGACCAAATGATCAAATATTACCAGTTCACGAAGCATACAAGCATTGTATGCCTTTTTTCTCTACCGGAAGTACTCTTTAATTCCGGAGAAGAAGCTGAGCTTGAAAATGTTCACAGTCATATTTGCAATACAGCTGACTGAGCTAAATCCGGCCGTACAAGGAGAGAGAGAGAATTTCTCTTTCAGAAATGTTAATTTATGTACATACTCTTCTAACACTCCCAGCCAAAAAGAGGGAGAGAGTTATCACTTCGAACTATGTATCTTGTGTGGAGAGAGAAAGAGAGAGAGAGAGAGATAGGAACTTTAGTAGCCATGCAACACAGCCTCAGTTGGCAACTCCTACCCCTCCTGTCACATTACTTGATATATTTGACAGCTGTGGACCACAGACCCTCAGCTTGGCTACCTGGAGTTGGAACGAAGGTTCGGAAGACTGTGATTTCCTTCATTCTTTCACAATTTTTTTAACTTATAAATGAAATCTTACTAACTCACTATAGTATTTTATTTAATGATTTGATATTATTGCTGTTCACATTAATATTAATATTTGAAAATTAGTAAATAATATATTTATCATGCAAAAACCACATATTTCTGTAAGAGAAAGAGAGAGAGAGAGAATTATTATTTCTGTTAACCCTTAAACGCCTATTGGACGTATTTTACGTCGAGATAAATTGTCTGTTGGGTGCCGATTGGACGTATTTTACGTCGACATAGAAAAGTTTTTTTTTAAAAATTCACAGAAAAATACTTATAGGCCTACCAGCCAAAAACTTTTGAATCACACGCCTTGGGGGATGCTGGGAGTTCACGGATCAAGGTGTTGTTTTATTTACAATCGTTACGAAGGCGTGCAAGTGCGAATTTCGTTCTTATCACACTAAAAAGTATCAGGGACACATCTCAGAAATTATTTTGTCGCTTTGACATAATTTTTGCACCATTTTAAATTAGCCGTTACATGGAGTATTATATATAAAAATGTGTGCAATTTCATGTAGAATAAAAAAAAAAAAAAAAACAATTTTGACTAACGAATGGTTCGAAAACGCAATTGTAAGCTAAAACTCTTATATCTTAGTAATATTCAATCATTAACCTTCATTTTGAAACAAATTGGAAGTCTCTAGAACAATATTTAGATTTATTGTGAATTTTTGAAAAAAACATTTTTTTATGTCCGCGTTACAAATTCATACATCATTTTGTGATAATATTTTCTCTGTGTTGCTTTGATTGTTTTACAATGTGTTTATATACCAAAATTATTGCAATTTAGTGTACAATATAATGAGAAAAAATTAACTCATTAGCTTTAACCGTTTTGCTCACACGCGATTTGAATACAATTATATATGACATTTTTTTTTTGCGCTATCATATATCGCATTATTTATATATGATAATGATATTTTTTTTCATTTCTGATGGTTGCATACTAAACTTCAGGCATTGACAAAAAAAGGAGCCAAAAATGAACTCTTAATCTTGAAAACTAAGCACGCTGTGATTTTTTGAAAAAAATATTTTTTCCGCTTCGCCGCTCACTCCGAGACCCCCTCGGCATACGGGAGACGATTTTTATTATACCCCTTAGGCGTTTAAGGGTTAAGTGAAATAATTTAATCTTATTAAACTTACTAATACAGTATTAACGCGGAAAAATAATTATAGGCCTACCCGGCGAAAACTTTTGAATCACGCACCTTGAGGGATGCTGGGAGTTCACGGATCAAGCTGTTGTTTTGTTTACAAGTGTTACCCAGGCGAGTATGCGTGATTTTCTTTCTTCTTGCACTAAAAAGCATCAGCGACACATCTCGGAAATTATTTTGTCACTGACATAATTTTCGCACCATTTTATATTAGCAGTTACATAGTTTTATATATTAAAATATGAGCAATTTCATATAGAATACAACAAAAAGCAACCCATGGTTGTAGCTTTTATCAGTTTTGAAATATTTTCATATAAATAACGATGTGCCAAAATTTCAACCTTTCGGTCAACTTTGACTCAACCGAAATGGTCAAAGAACGCAATTGTAAACTAAAACACTTATATTCTATTAATATTCAATCATTTACCTTCATTTTGCAACAAATTGGAAGTCTCTGGCACAATATTTTGATTTATGGTGAATTTTTGAAAAAAACTTTTTCCTTACATCCGCGCAGTAACTCTTCCGAAAAAATCAGAAATTTTTTCGTCCGATTGACGTAATGTTTGCACCATTTTATATTAGCTGTTACATAAATTTTTATATATGAAAATATGTACAGTTTCATGTAGAATACAACAAAAAACAACCCATGGTTGTAACTTTTATCAGTTTCCAAATATTTTCATATAAAGAACGATAAATGCCAAAATTTCAACCTTCGGTCAACTTTGACAACCGAAATGGTAAAAATACGCAATTGTAAGCTAAAACTCTTACATTCTAGTAACATTCAATCATTTACCTTTATTTTGTGACAAAATTTGAGTCTCTAGCACAATATGTCGATTTACGGTAAATTAAAAAAAAAAAACTTTTTCCTTACGTTGGCACGGTAACTCTTCCGAAAAAATCAGAAATTATTTTGTCAGATTGTCCTAACGCTTGCACAGTTTTATATTAGCCGTTAAATAAAGTTTTATATATGAAAATGTGTGAAATTTCATGTAGAATACAACAAAAAACAACTCATGGTTGTAGCTTTTATTAGTTTTCAAATATTTTCAAATAAATAACAATAAGTGCCAAAATTTCAACCTTCGGTCAACTTTGACCCGACCGAAATGGTCGAAAACTGCAATTGTAAGCTAAAACTCTTCCATTCTAGTAATATTCAATCATTTACCTTCATTTTGTAACAAACTGGAACTCTTTAGCACAATACTTTGATTTATGGTAGAGAGAAAAAAAAATCCTAGGCCAAGCGGTAACTGCCGAAAAAATCAGAATTTTTTTTGTCTGATTGTCGTAATGTTTGCACCGTTTTATATTAGCCGTTACATAAAGTTATACAGTAGACCCTTGACTCACGAACACAATCCGTTCCTAGACCTTGGTCGTGTTCGAAATTGTTCGTGACTCGGAGCTAATTTCCCCATAAGGTTTAATGGGAATAATATTAATTGGTTCTCGACCCCTACGAACCAATATATATTATGTATATTTTGCCTTATTTTACACAGATAATGTAAAAGTCAGTGTAAAAAACCTTAATATATCTAATAATATAAAATTTAAAAATGGTAAACTAACACTATAAAAACGTTTGTAAAGTGAACACTTACTATGACTGGCGAGACTTCTGGCTTGACGGACAAGAGAAGAGGAGGGTGGTGGGTGGGGAGGAGGTTATTGTGCGGAAGGAGACCCTTCCCCCATCCAGGTCGGGGAGATCTCGTTCCGGAAGATTCAATCTTCTAGGTTTTTTTTTGGTGAACTTTTAATCACAAACTTATCCAATGTCTGTTGCCTTTTCCTTCCTTGCATAACTCTTCTGAAATGGCTCATTAAATTTTCATTGAGCATATTCACGATCCTGTTCGTACAATTTTGTCCGGATGATACAATTCAGGAGCACTGGACATCATTCCACTTTTCCAATGCGGCTTTTATCACATCACTGCTGACATCTGTAACTTCCTCCCCAGCCTCCTCTTCGTCAGTTGATTGCTCCCGAGCAAGTTGCTCCTGCTGCTCTTTGTGGAGTTGAACAAGTTCGTCCGCAGTCAAATCTTCTGAATGTTCAGCGACCAATTCTTCAACATCTTCGTCGTTGACTTGTAGACCCATACTGTTGCCCATGGACACAATTTCTCGCACAATCTCTGCATCGAAGCCCTCAAAGTCACGGACAGTTACGCACTGGGGCCAAGTTTTTTTCCGCCACGCAGAATTTAATGTGCGGTACGTAAACTTCAGTCCATGCGTTATCAATGAGGGTTATGCAGTGAAAAACATTAAAGTGCTTCTTCCAAAATTCTTTTAAGGTTAATTTGTCTCTTCAGTTACACTGGAAGCATCTGGAGAAGAGCGCCTTCGTATATAATTTCTTAAAATTGCTTATGACTTGTTGGTCCATGGGCTGGAGAACAGAGGTCGTGTTGGGTGGAAGGAACTTGAACTGAATGAAGTCATGTTCACTGCAGTCAGCCAAGTACGAAGGGTGTGCCGGGGCATTATCCATGATCAGAAGGCACCGCAGGGGTAGCTTGTTCTCTGTTAGGTACTGACTCACGGTCGGCGCAAACACTTCATCAATCCACTCCATAAACAAGCTCCGTTGTCCACCCATGCTTTTGTATTGGCCCTCCACATTACAGGCAGTCTGGCCTTATTTACGTTGTGCTGCTTAAAGGCACGCGGGTTATTTGAATGGTAGACAAGTAGCGGCTTTAGTTTCAAGTCGCCACTTGCGTTTGAGCATAACAAAAGCGTAAGCCTGTCCTTCATTGGCTTGTGGCCTGGGAGCGCCTTCTCTTCTTGGGTGATAAATGTCCTGTTGGGCATCTTCTTCCAGAAGAGGCCCGTTTCATCACAATTGAAAATCTGTTGAGCGACATATCCTTCGGCCTCCACGAACTCGGCAAACTCGGTCACGAATGCCTCAGCAGCAGCCTTGTTTGCGCTAGCAGCCTCACCATGCCTAATTACAGAGTGAATTCCAGTTCTCTTCTTGAAGTTATCAAACCAACCCTTTACTAGCTTAAAATCATCTGGCGTGGCACTAGTAGAAGGAGTTTCCTTCAGCAAACTCTGATACACTTGCCGAGCTTTCTCACAGATGATCAGCTCGTTTACACTATCACCTGCCATCTGTTTCTCATGTACCCACTCCAAAATTATTTTTTCTGCCTCTTCGAAGGTTTGCGATCTCAGCTTGGTTAGTACTGTCACTCCCTTCGCAACATTTGCTTCTTTAATGGCATCCTTGTTTTTCGAAATTGTCGACTTGGCCATCTTGTACTCACTTGCGATATCGGTCACGTGAACACCACGTTCAAACTTTTCTATAATTTCTTTATTTCAATGGTTATCTTCCTCTGCACCCTCTTCTCACCATCACACTTCACTTTCTTACTTTCACCACCACTCTTCACTTTCTATGGGCCCATTATGAAGAAAATCACAAGTTTTAGCGCAAAAAATGCTAAGCGAATTGACGAACGTCTTGTACACAATGAGATGAGACAAAGAGCGATGCGTGGGTGACGCCGTGCGTGGGCGGCTGGAGGATGGCTGGTCCCATGGCAACTCAAAGCTCTCACGTTGTGCTGGGCGATTTCGCGCATTTTTCAAATGTTTGTGTCTAAAATTAGTTTGTGAAACAAAGTGAATTGTTATTTTCCAGAAATTTCCAGCATTTTTCAAATGTTCATGTCTCAAAATTAGTTCATGACCCAAACAGAATTTTTATTTTCCGCATTTTTTTTTGTTCATATCTCAAAGTTAGTTCGTAAGTCAAGGGTGAAATTTTACCTATAATTTTGGTCGGGGATCGAGTTGTACGTGGGTCAATGCGTTCGTGAGTCAAGGGTCTACTATATGTGAAAATGTGCGCAGTTTCATGTAGAATACAACAAAAAACAACCCATGGCTGTAGCTTTTATCAATTTTGAAATATTTTCATATAAATAACGATAAGTGCCAAAATTTATCGTTGGAAAATCCAGTGAATAGGCGAATTTCCTGCAAATAATGGGTAGATATGCTCCAGAGAGAAATCCGTGAATCTGTAGAATGCGAATACAGGGAGGCCCACTGTATCAGTAATATAATGATAAAAAGCATTGTCAGAACTTGCCTAGTAGTAGGCTATGTCAGAAACTAGTTCTGTGTATAATATAACTGAAAATAATGCTATTAGTCAAAATAAAGATAATAACATGTTCTACAACGAAATCGTTTAATGACGTAGTCGCTGGAATGGAACCCGTTGTTAAATGAGGAGTACCTGTATAATGAAAAGGAATATATATATATATATATATATATACAGGCGGTCCCCGGGTTACGACGGGGGTTCCGTTCTTAAGACGCGTCGTAACCCGAAAATCGTCGTAAGCCGGAACGACGTTCTTGAAAACATGTCCACAGGGAAAATTTCACTACTAATTTGCAATTTTTCTTAGGGCCGTATCTCTAAAATTATCACTAATTTACTCTTTTTTCATGTGCAACACTGTGTATTCACAAATACTGTATATTTTCATTAAAAATACAAGAGAGAGAGAGAGAGAGGAGGAGAGAGAGAGAGAGAGAGAGAGATAGAGAAATAACTCCTTAGGTTTCAAAGATTGAAATGGAATGTCTGTAGGCAACTTTTTCCCCCTCCCATAAATACATATATTTCTCCAGAGAAGAGAGAAAGAGAGGACTGTGCAATTATGTTTGTCTGTCTATCAATTCTTTTGCTGAGAGCGAGAGAGATAAAAGGAAGAAATAGAAACACCAAATGTATGACAAGTATCTTGTGGAGAGAGAGAGAGAGAGAGAGAGAGAGAGAGAGAGAGAGAGAGAGAGAGAGAGAGAGAGAGAGAGAGAGAGAGAGAGAGAGAGAGAGAGAGAGAGAGTTGTTTAAAAGAGAGAAATGGAATGATTATTGTATTTAAAATACTCAGATATGAATTTTGTACTTGTATTATTATTGGAAAATATTAATGATAAACTTATTACATACACGTCCATGAAAATGATCTCATCTCAGTAAGAGAGAGAGAGAGAGAGATTACATAAAACCATTAAATTCGTTGACCATTGTATGGCATTGTTAAGCTTGAGTGTCACTCGAGTTGAGGTGGGGAATTGATACAGAAAAAGACAAAGGGAAGAATTTTCTTTTGAAATTATTTTATCGTATTATTACTATTTCTATTATTATTATTATTATTAGTATTATTTGAAAATATAATAAACACGTGCATCTACCATAAAAAATTCTCTCATCTAGTAAGAAAGAGGAATTATCCTTACAAGTGAAATGGAAAGGTCATTTTCATCTCTAAAATACGACCATTATGAATTTTGTAATTAGTTTTATTATTATTATTATTATTATTATTATTAAATAACTGAAAGTTATCAATAAACATTTTACATACCAGTACCATTAAAAAATCTTTCATTTCGGTAAGACGAGAGAGAGTGTTTATCTCTCTTTGTTTCTAACGCTTCCAGTCGCGAGAGAGGAGGGCGTTACCACTATGACTCATTATTACCTTGTGTGGCAAAAGAGAGAGAGAGAGAGAGAGAGAGAGAGAGAGTTAACCTTAATTAAAAGTGACATGGATAGATTAGTACGTATTGTATTTCTTTAAAATACTATCACATATGAATTTTGTAATTACAGTTATTATTATTCTATTATTATTATTTGAAAGTATTAAAAACAAATAGTACAAGTACATAAAAAATCTTGAGTCTCAGTAAATGAGAGAGAGAGAGAGAGGAGAGAGAGAGAGAGAGAGAGAGAGAGAGAGAGAGAGAGAGAGAGAGGGGGGGGGGGGAAATGTCAGGACCACTCATTGCAACACCGCAGCTCTCCCCCAACTCTCCCCAGCTCTTCCCCCGTTTTGGCTGTCACAGAACATGATATATCTCGACAGTTTTAGTACCTGGAAAGGTTACAGAAAAGACTGGGATTTCCTTCATTCTTCGATAATTTTTAAATATAAGCTAAAATCTTACTAATTCACTATGGTGTTTTCTTTAATGAATTTATATTATTGCACTGTATAAATTAATATTAATATTTGAAAATAGTAAATCATTTATTTATCATACTAAAAAAACATACATCTTTGTAGTATAGAGAGAGAGAGAGAGAAAATTATAGTGATTATTTTCTTGGAAAATACAAAAGAGAGAGAGAGAGAGATAGAGAGAGATAGAGAGAGAGAGAGAGAGAGAGAGTGAGAGAGAGAGAGAGAGAGAGAAACTGTGCTAAACTATAAAGGATTCTTATCTTATCATAATATGTGTTTTTTTAAAAGCATCGTAAACTCAGAGCGTCGGAAGCGTCAGCGTCGTAACCTCGGAACAAGCGTCGTAACCCAGGGCGGATTTTTCAATGAATATTTAAGAAAACGCGTCGTAACCTCGGAACGTCGTAAGCCGGACCGTCGTAACCCGGGGACCGCCTGTATATATATATATATAAATATATATATATATAATAATAATAATAATAATAATAATAACAATAATAATAATAATATATATATATATTCTTTAAATATTCCCCTTGAGAAGACTATCAAGACAAACCTTTTGATCAAAACAATAAGACATTTGGCATGCACGAATTCCTTGCCCTTAGTATGCTCGACTTATACAGTTGGGCCTCGATAATAGCAGGGGATAAGGCCCAAAACCCCCCATGATAAGTAAATACCTTCGTTATCTTGGTACTTCCCTCAAAAATTGCTTAAAACTGCCTACTTTAATAGTTAACCCACCCAAGACCTCTATTCCAATGTTTATAACTGCCTACTTTAGTTCAGACATCAAATATGTCTTCAACAATCACCTTAAACTAAATTCAAGACAGTTTCAAAGTTATTTTACAACATTAGCCTTAAAAATATATGTAGTGTATGTACTACTGTACATATGTAGCCTACTAGCCTATGGATTACAGCTAGAAGCCTACATACGCATGTGCTATTACGTACTCACGTGGGCCTCTTTCGTTTTATAAGGAAAGAGAGAGAAGTAAGAAAAATATCAAAATTATGTAAATCACATGGGTAATCACCAACGATCTATGTTGATAAAGATGTTGATGATTTTGCAGTGCAATCGGATGAATAATAAAGATAATCCTACCAGCAGCATGCAGCAAAACTTCTCTTCCCTTCTTCACAATACATTAATATATTTCACGTAATAACCTTCATCTGACGTTTAGGCTTCTTTCCCATAAGAGTAAAAGAATCAGGGCTTTTGGATGCCACATAATTAACTCATTTATATGGATACAATTTAAAGACCGCGGTGAACACGACTTCAATAGCATAAAAAAAAATGTGGGTAGGCCAGTGTTGCCAAATGGGAATGGCAATTTCTTGCTAGATTTTGTTCCATAAAGTGGTAAAATATTCACATCATACGCAACAATGCCATCCAGCCAATTCCAACCGATTGCTCTCTTTTTCGATTCAAACATGTTTCTTACATACACAGTGTACTTGTACATTACCTAACATGATCCCTAATAATTTTCGAAACATATTCTATTCAATTCCTGAAAATGGTTTTGCAAGATTCTTTTTTTTTCTTACTTTTGTTCTTTTTTCTTACATAATATATCAAACATAGTAGAATAAAAGAAATATTCAACTTAACATTACAAAGATTTGATGCCAAAATATGTATGCTAGATGTATTTAAAGACAAATGCAAGTTTTCCTGCCAGATGCTGGATTGAAAATTTTCTTGGTAATTACCTCAAGAAAATGAAAGCTAGCATTAAAAATGCGAAACAGATTCGTGTTAGTAGTACAAATGATAGTTACTGTATCCTTAAAAATATCAAAATAAACGAAGTCGCAAAGCCGATTCTATTCATGATTTTCTAAACACGTAACCTAAAAGGAAAACTTTATTTTGTTTGTTTCATCATGCCACAAACCCCTGACAATGCAGAGTACATATGATCATTCTAAACTATTATTTACTACCAGAATAACAATGATATTGTGTATTGAAAATTAATGTTACGTATATTCCCAAACATTATTACTACCATGACTAGTACTATTACAATTTCGAAAGATAATCTTGCTGTGAACGCTACCATAATTTGATTTTCATATACATGCATACATTTTGTCAGCTGGCTGGCTTCGCATAGATAAAAGTTGATTTCACTGATATGAAATTATTCCACGAATAGCATTTTTATTATGAAGATATGACGATAACATGAGAGAGATTTGTTTGTTTGTATGGTGTTTTTACGCTGCATGGAACCAGTGGTTATTCAGCAATGAGAGAGAGAGAGAGAGAGAGAGAGAGAGAGAGAGAGAGAGAGAGAGAGAGAGAGAGAGAGAGAGAGAGAGAGAGAGAGATTCTTTCTTCAAATCTCCATTAAATGAAGAATGAGTAAAAATGTATTTTATTTTAACCTTTGGAAACCACCACTGAATATCGGCAGTGACAACTTAAACACAACTCAATAAACGCTCGATAGTTATGGCAGATAACGTCAGCAATCAGCTGTTTCTCTAGAGAGAGAGAGAGAGAGAGAGAGAGAGAGAGAGAGAGAGAGAGAGAGAGAGAGAGAGAGAGAGAGAGAGAGTCTCTTGCCTGATTTGGTTGTAACATTGACAGATATCCATTAGCGAAAATTGAAAAATAGTTGTGTATTGAGAATAATGATTACTTTAATAAAAATGATATTGTTATGAATACAATAAAGTTTCATACATACTTACCTGGCAGATATATACATAGCTAAGACTCCGTCGTCCCCGACAGAAATTCAAATTTCGCGCCACTCGCTACAGGTAGGTCAGGTGATCTACCGGCCTGCCCTGGGCGGCAGGACTAGGAACCATCCCCGTTTTCTATCATATTTTCTCTCTTCCACCTGTCTCCTGCGGGGAGGCTGGGTGGGCCTTTAATTGTATATATCTGCCAGGTAAGTATGTATGAAACTTTATTGTAACATAACAATATCATTTTCATACAATCAACTTACCTGTCAGATATATACATAGCTGATTGGCACCCTTCTGGTGGAGGGTAAGAGACAGCTACTATATGAATAGACAGGTAAACAACATATGTTGTAGTATAAATAAAACCTTGGTTCCTACCTTATAGGTGGTAGACTTCGTGGGTGTTTGCCCAGTAGTCTGCATCACCTCAAGAAACTTTAGCGAGATATATGATCTATGGCCAAGAGTTCTTGTGGGTCTGCCGATGGGGTCTTATCCACTTACTCGGCAGAGCCTAAAAGGACTTTGTCAATGGGTGCTGATCCACTTATATGACAATACACTTATGAAGGAGCACACAACCAATCCCGACCACCTGATCCTAACCATATGTTAGAACTAAGGATTGTTACGAGTTATCCCCGAACTCGTCACAACAACCGTAACTCAAAACCACTACGCACACATACATAATTTTCAAAAAAAATTATACTCATCTAATTGGAAATGACAAGCGTCTCTTACTGAACAAAACAGACGGCCGCCCGTGCGAGCCTAAGTCCTCCATTGTTCGAAGAGACTCTCGAACATATCCAAAAAGAAGAAAAGTATATACATTTTAAGGATTGGTGTCGGCTCCCGTACCCAGAATCGTATCCGCCGATACGAAAGGACCTAGAGAAAAACACTTCTCATATGTCACACGAACGTCTTTCAAGTAATGAGATGCAAATACTGAGTTGCATCTGCAAAATGTCGTATCTATATGTTTTTAAGTGACATATTCTTATAAAAACGAGAGAGACGTCGCTTACAGCTCTTACTTCATGAGCTTTTACTCTCAGTAGTTGTAACTGTTCGTCAGGACAGACCTTATGAGCGTCCGTAATGACGTTTCTTACAACGAAATGCCAGAGCATTCTTGGACATTCAGTCTTGTGGGGTCTTTTACCGCGCACCAAAGACCTTGTCTAGAGCCTCCCAACTGACGCTTTCTCTGAAGGTAGAACTTCAGCGCTCTAACAGGGCATAGAGACCTCTCTGCTTCTCTGCCTACGAGACTCGACATTCCTTTGACTTCGAATGACTTAGGCCAGGGATTCATGGAATTCTCGTTTTTCGCTAAAAACAGGGTCTTAAACGAGCAAATAGCCGAGTCTCCCTTGAATCCTACTTTATCCTGCAGAGCTTGTAATTCACTAATTCTCTTTGCCGTAGCTAAAGATAATAGGAATAGGCATTTTCTAGTTATGTCTCTAAACGATGCCAGATGAGGAGGTTCGAATCTATCCGATGACAGATATTTGAGGACTACGTCCAGGTTCCAGTTCGGAGGTACTGGTTCCTTAGACTTTGAAGTCTCAAAAGATCTTATGAGATCGTGGAGATCTTTTGTTATTTGCCAGATCTAATCCTCTGTTCCTGAATACAGCCGAGAGCATACTTCTGTATCCCTTTATTGTGGATACGGCTAGATGAGATTTTTCTCTCAGGAATAGCAGGAAATCAGCAATTTCCGCTATAGAGGTAGTGGAGGAGGACAACTTCTTGGATCTACACCACCTTCTAAATACCTCCCACTTCGATTGGTATACTTTCATAGTGGAGGTTCTGCGTGCTCTCGCGATCGCGCTTGCCACTTCGCGAGAAAAGCCTCTCGCTCTGACAAGTCTTTCGATAGTCGAAAGGCAGTCAGAGCGAGAGCGGAGAGGTTTTGATGGTACCTCTGAAGTGTGGTTGTCTGAGAAGATCCGTCCTTCTTGGTAGGGATCTTGGAAAGTCTACGATCCACTCTACCACCTCCGTGAACCATTCCTGGGCCGGCCAAAAGGGGGCTATTAACGTCATCCTCGTTCTCCTTTGACGCCACAAACTTCTTCATTACTAACCCCAGGATCTTGAATGGGGGAAAAGCATAAACGTCTACTCGAGACCAGTTTAGCAGGAAGGCGTCCACCATAAGTGCTCTTGGATCTTCCACGACCGAGCAAAACACTGGGAGCCTTTTTGAAATGAATGTTGCGAAGAGATCCACATGAGGAGTTCCCCACAGAGACCAGAGATCGAGACACACTTCCTCGTGTAGTGTCCATTCTATATGAAGGACCTGGTTCCTACCTGACTGAGCCTGTCCGCCCTCACATTCCTTACTACCCTGTACGAACCTTGTCAGCAGGGAGATGTTCCTGTGAGACGTCCAAAGTAATAGATCTCTCGTGAGCTCGTAAAGGAACGAGGAGTGCGTCCCTCCCTGTTTCCGAATGTAGGCAAGTGCGGTGGTGTTGTCCACGTTTACTTGCACTACCCTGTTTGACACCAGCGGTTCTAGGCTCTTCAAGGCCAGATGTACGGCGAAGAGCTCTTTGCAGTTTATGTGCCAAGACACCTGTGCTGGTTGCCAGGTGCCTGACACTTCCTCCGAGCCGCCTAATGTCGCTCCCCAACCTCTCTCCGACGCAGTCGGAGAACAACACTAGGTCTGGGTTCTGTGTTCTTAGAGAGATCCCTTTGTTCTCTTCCAGAGGGAGCAAACCACCATTGTAGGTGTGACTTTATCTCCACTGGAATGGGAAAAACGTCCGACAGTTGTCCGGTTTTCCAGCTCCAAGACCTCTTGAGGAAGAATTGAAGCGGACGTACATGCAGTCTTCCTAGAGGGACGAATTGTTGTAGCGAGGAAAGCGTCCCCAGAAGGCTCAACCATTCCCTTTCGCTGACGTTGTTGCTTCTCTAAGAAGAGAGAGACTATTCGCAAACCTTTTGCGATTCTCTCTTGCGAAGGAAAAACTTGAAAACCCCGAGAATCCATCCGAATCCCTAGATAGACTAGGTCTTGTCTGGGGTCAACTGAGACTTCTCGAGGTTCACAAGCAATCCCAACGCTTTGATTAAATCGAGAGTTAACTTTAGGTCCTCCAAGCACTGTCTCTCCGATCTGGCCCTGATGAGCCAGTCGTCCAGATACATAGAGACATTCACTCCTTTGAGGTGAAGAAACCTCGCCACATTCTTCATCAGGCTTGTGAAGACCTGAGGAGCTGTGGACAGGCCGAAACACAAGGCTCTGAACTGAAAGATCCTTCCCCCCGTCATGAAACGGAGGTACTTCTTTGATGAAGGGTGGATCGGGACGTGAAAGTAGGCGTCCTGGAGATCTAAAGACACCATCCAATCTCCCTGACGTAATGACGCCATGACTGAAGCAGAAGTCTCCATGGAGAACTTCTCCTTCTGAACAAATTTGTTCAGAGAGCTGACGTCCAGTACTGGTCTCCAGCCTCCCGAGGCTTTCGCCACCAGAAAAAGGCGATTGTAAAACCCCGGGGAGCGTTGATCCCGTACCAATTCTATCGCTCTCTGTCCCACATTTGCTCCACCATCAATCGAAGAGTATCCCTCAGCACAGGATCCTTGTATTTGGCTGATAGTTCCCTTGGTATTGACGTTAAGGGAGGAGTGTTCAGGAAAAGGGATACGATATCCCTTCCTTAAGATCGCCAACGCTGACGCGTCTGCATTTATCAGTGTCCAGGCTTCCACAAATCCAGGAGCCTGGCACCTACTGGTGCTTGGAGGAGAGAATCTTCATTTTCCTTTCTTAAAGAGACGAAAAGCAGATCTACTCTTCTCTGGAGCCTTCCTCCTTGTGGAAGGTCTGGAGGTCGGAAACCCCTCGAAAGGGCTGCACCGTTGCACTGGGTCCTTTCTTGTCCGATGCAGCACTGGGTCCTTTCTTGTCCGATGCAGCAACAGGTTTCTTCTTTCTTGCTGACTGCGTCAGCAGATCCTGAGTTGCCTTCTCAGTTAAAGAATGCGCAATGTCCTTTACTAACTGAGAAGGGAACAAAAGTCAGATAGAGGCGCATATAGAAGTGCTGCTCTCTGAGCATGTGAGACTGCCTTAGTAAGAAGGCGCCATATACAGTCCTTTTCTTTAAAAGACCTGCTCCAAACAAAGAGGTTATTTCAAAAGATCCATCCTGTACCGCCTTGTCAATACAAGACAATATGCATAAAAGGGCTTCAGGTTCGATTCCTTCCGAATCATGTGCTTTCTTGGACATCACCCCAAGACCAATCTAAGAAGTTAAAAACTTCCAATACACGAAAGAGTCCTTGAGGAGATGATCCAGTTCCGAAATACCCCATGTAATCCGTGCAGAATTGAGACTTGGACGCCTTGAAGCGTCAACCAAAGTCGAAAATCTGTTTTCGGTTGTAGAAGGGAGAGCAATACCCATATTCTCTCCCGTCTGATACCAAACGCCTCTTTTCCCAGCCAATCTTGCTGGAGGCATACAGAAGACTGTCCTTACTAAGTCTTTCTTAGACTTCATCCAAGAGTCTAAGGAATGTAAAGCTCTTTTCATCGATATGGTAGGTTTCATTTTGAGAAAAGACGAAGGATTCTTCGTCTTAGTACTGGAAAAGAGCGAGCGCGGAGAAGGAGGAGCGGCAGGAGTCAACTCGTCTCCGTACTCCTCCAGCAGTAGGGTAGTCAACACCTTATAGTTAGAGAGACCTTCTCTTCCACTATATTCGTCATCCGAGTTTTCCTCTAACTCGGGATCCACATGCTTCTCCGCTCTCCTTTCGAAGTTCGTTCGTCTTCTTGAGGAGACAAACTCCTAATAGGAGAGGGGCTAAGGGAATGATACTCCTTCCTCTTTCCCGCTCTAATAGTCCGTTTGAAGGGCGGTCATAGGCTTCGGCTTCTCTAGAAGTTTTAGAAGACGCTTCCCGCTTACATGACGCTTCCCGTTCGGCAAGCGTCATGGATGACGTCTTTTGCTGACGTCTCGATGACGCTTCGCGCTTGGAAGACGCTCCGCACTCGAAAGGCGTCCTACTTGGCGTCATAATCTTGGACGGAGCGTCATGTCTATGCTCCTTTTCCAATGACGCTTCGCGTCTAAAAGACGTCTTACGTCTCTCTGGAGTTACGACACTCTCGTAAGCACCTGTTCTCGCTCTCGAACTAGACGTTTCTGTAAGACGTTTAGCCGTTTCCCGTCTGTATGACGCTTCTCGTTGAACAGGTGAGAGAGGACGAGACTTCTTAATTGGAAGCGTCACGTCCTTCCGACGTGGCGCTAAAACTCCCACTAAAGATGACAGTTGCTCTTGAAACTGCCATGATGATCTTTCTTGACGCTTCTCCCACGTCCAGTGCATGACGTCTTTCGTCATCACTCGGGGGAGAAGAAGGAAAGGGTACTTCCGCGTACACGTCAGGTGACGCTGACGTCCCCTTCGCTTTCTTGCTAGAAGACGGAGCGTCATCTGAGAAACGCTCTGGACTAGAATCAATGTCAGGCTTCATATGACGCTTCAGCGGTCTCGACAAGTTCGATTCCTTCCACCCTCGTTTAGGTGAGGGAGAGGGAGATGACGAGAAACACTCGCGAATGACGCTCTAAAGCGCCCTTGAGCCGCCTGCCACGAAGCAGAGCTAGCTGAAGGGACGTCTGACCGTTGGGGATTCCCCACAACCTCCTTAAGGCTTTCGACTTTCCTTCTCCTCTGGGCTTGTGAGCTTGGAAGAGGTCTAGGCCTGGGAGCGTCGCAGGGACGATCAAACGCCCCCTCCACAACACTGGGAGAACAACTCACTTCACAGTAATGTTCACTTTCACTAGCTTACCTTTGAAGTCCGCCATCTTGGACTTCATGTCTCTAATTGTAGCTTTCAGATTGCGATTTCCGATGCCGAATCCGAAAAAGCACTCTGAGAATGAGATACATAGGGAGAATACTACTCAGTAGGATTAGAATTATCAGTAAAAGGCTCAATAGGCCTTGAACTCACACCTTTCAATCGTCTAATTCTATCCCTCTCTAACTTCTTCAAATAAGAAGTCAAAGTCTTCCACTCTTCTGCATTCAATCCCTCGCATTCCTTACAAGTATTGATAGCAGAACACTGAAACCCCCTACATTTACGGCATACAGTGTGAGGATCAACCGAAGCTTTCGGTATCCTCACCCTGCAGCCTACATTCACACACATTCTCACACTCACATTAGAATCAGACATACTGAGAAAAATCCAAAAGAGTTATTCCAAAAACAGTCCACAGTAGCGAATGCCAAAACACGATCCAAATACGTCACCAAAAAGCCGAAAAACGTTGATCAAATGTTGAAAAATGAATCTAAGTCAGGAGGTAATAACAACAATGTTGATACCACCGGCGACAGAGAAAATATGATAGAAAACGGGGATGGTTCCTAGTCCTGCCGCCCAGGGCAGGCCGGTAGATCACCTGACCTACCTGTAGCGAGTGGCGCGAAATTTGAATTTCTGTCGGGACGACGGAGTCTTAGCTATGTATATATCTGACAGGTAAGTTGATTGTATGAAACTATTGTTTTACTGTGTCTAATCATATTACATGTATTATTACCATATTATAGTATTATGATATGAAAATAGCGATCTACCATTTACATTCTTAAAATAATCAACTGATGTCGTTTTACCAATAGCATCGCTGTTTTTAGTTGCTGAATGGAACTTAATTCAGAGATATGCCTATAATATATAAGGTGAGAATGGTTTTATTACCTTTATTGTCAGTTAACATCATAATGTGAATCTATTCATGTATGTTGGTAGTTATCGCACTGCAACTAGGTTTAGCCTACCAATGAACGTCATACATATACCTTGAATAGGCTATTTATTATGAAGATATGCCAATAATAGACAAGGTGCGAATAGTTTTATTACTTTTATTGTCAGTTAATATCATGTGAGTTGTTTCATGTATGTTGGTGATTATCGGACCGCGGTCGAGGCTTAGCCTACCTATAAACATCGCATATGCAACACGTTTGTCCCGCGATGCTGTGATTCATACCAGCGATATAGCATGAGAAGCGGTCCAAGAAAAAACCTGTGAATGACTGATTACGTGATACTGATCCGTGATTAAGCGATGCCCCACTGTACTATAATGTACTGTACAGTAAATTTTATAGTACTATACTGCATAAATATAATTTTACTTATTGCGCTATTGCGGGATTACGGCGCCATTTGATTGGTCTAGGGTGCTGTTAAAGGGTCTAGAATTTCGGAAGGTGTGCGGCGGCCATAGGCTTTAAAATCGCTTAGCATCGAAAATCACTTGGTGTCGGCAGCCGGGAATGGAACCCCTGCCACTAACCGAGGGCCGCCTGTAGTCATAATAAAGAGAATAACATGCTTAACCACAAATTCTTTTAATGATGTGGTCTAGAACGGAACCCTGTCATTAAACAAGGAGTCTATGCATTCATCATCTAAAAATCGGGTCATTAGAGAATACAACAGTACATATTCTTTTATTACACTATTCGGACAAGGAATGTTCATTTTTACCAACACTCGTTAAAATTGTGTATCATATACAAAAATCTCTCAATTCATATCAAACATTATTGAGACTTGTACATAGATAATTCAATAAAGATTAGTTCGTAGAGAACGCAAAATCTAATTTGTTACGTTAATCGGTAAATTAGGTACTGAGCACAAAATTTCAGTTTTCACACTATTCAGAAAATTAAAGCCAGCCTTTACCAATCAAATGATCCAAATCTATCATATATAATTTGAAACTCTATGTATTCATTACCAAAGAGAATAGGTCCGGTAGCGAAGCATAAGTTATTACTCTATTCGGAAACAGCATGAAATGAATACATTACAGTTGACCCCTGCTATTCCTGGACTCTGGATTCAGACTCATGTATGTGCAGATTTCTGTATGGACTTTAAACACATTATATGTGGGAAATTTGTGTAATTGCAGTAATTTTCTGAGAAATATCCACAAATTACTGAATTTTAATAACAATTTCATGATTAAATGCACTTTTTGTGATAAAACTATAAAAAAAAATCCAGGTATAACCATTTTTGGTGGGATTTTCTTGAGTCTGAACTAATAAACTAGGCAGTTTTAAGCATTTTTATATGGGTTCTAAGTATTCACAGGAGAGCTAAGTAATTATTTGGTAGGCTACTTATATATGTAAAACCTAAGAGTGTCTTGTAAAAGAGGCCCAAAGAGGGGGTGTAAATGGTCCCTTCCAACTTCCCCTTGGAAGGTAGGGAGAATTTTTAGAAGCTTGTTTTACTTACACTATGTGCATTTGCATGTCTTCCTCTTTCCATCGTTGTGTTTTTTCTTAAATTGGCTGACCTCAAAGTTTGCCCGGTCTGGGGAGCTGCATATATTGATTTTTAGCCCAGCTATTAAGGGTTAATACCCATCAGTCAAATAAGTGTAACAATTTAAGAGATGGATACAATTACTTAACTGGCACTCTTTATAAACTGACAAGCAATATTATCAAGCAGAAAGCTTTATCTGTTTTATTATAAGATTCAATCCTCATAACCTGTCATCTGCTTGAAATGATAGGCTTTAGGAATGGTAAAAAATTGCTTTTTTTTCACTTTTATATGCCTACTAATTCACAGTGAGGAGAAAGTAGCAGTGCTACACTTAAACCTTATACAAATATATTTTGTGAAGACTTGAATACCCCAGTGCAAATGTTGACCCCTATCTAGAGAAATTATTTTCATACTCTAAAACAGATAAAATTGCTTTGTACCAAAATGTCTGGGTTGATCTGGAAACTCCCCAAGTTATTTGTGATAGCTTTCTCAAGGTTTAACACGTTGCTTTCTTAAGGTTTAACAGATTTTCATCATGCCTTTTAGGTATGCTACGTTTGCTTTCCCGCTCATGTCTGGGCAATATGCATTTTGTTTCTTCTCATTTTTAGTTCAAGACTGACAATCAACTGTTTGACTTGACATAATTGAAATGGAGTTTTTATTTTATAACAGCATCACCTGGGATTGCCTGGAGGGCTTGTTAATAAATATATCAAATCTTATTATAAAAATTACAACTCCTTTTATTAAAGCTTTACAACTGAATAATCTGAAAACGCTGAAGATTCAGAAAAGTCTCCTGAATGCAGTTTCCAAAACATGATATTTGAAAATTTCAGGCCAGGTGTTCTAATGAAACACAGAATCAAGTCTTCAAAGGGAATAAGCAATGTAAATGTTTTGACTTACATATATGCATCTGGCTGTATTGTATAGCAGCGTGAAAAGGCTAAGTATTCAACACTGCGTAGCTGACTAATGATGGTTGTGACTGCAGCTGCAGTGAGTTGCGTCCCATCACTCACATCAAGTTCCACAAGTCCTGGAGCTTGATCCGCTAATAACTTTATATCTGAAAGATAAAAAGCAAAGTACAATTAGGTATTGGTTTAGAGTAAGCTTTGGTAAAATCACAAATTTCTGAGGAACAGCTGCATTTTTCTACATACATCAACCTAGTCTTTTGTGTGGATTGCATTTGGTGCAAGCTAGTCCAGTCCTTGAAGCTTGGTAATAAAGAAGTTAAATAGCGGTAGATGAGTAGAGGGTGAGGGACCAACTAACTCACTCAGTATGCAGCACCAGTTCTTCCTTCAGCATCAAGGACAAAAGCAGGATTGGTTAGAGATGGGATTATTATCTAAGACTTCAGGTTTCTGTATGCAAACTTTAAAAAATTGTGGTTTGTTCCAACTAGGATACTAACGTTTCTTCATCTTTTATATGACAATTCACTCCTTATGATAATTTCACCTTTAACCAACCCTGCTTTTGTCTATGATGCTGAAGGTAAAAATGAGGTGTTGCATACCGAGTTAGTAGTTGGCCCCTTGGCCCTTACTCATTTATCACTGTTTGAAGTACTACTGTGTTACCAGGCATTAACAACCAGACTAGCTTACACACTAGGTAATATGTAAAAGAAAGAGGTTGTATCCTTGTAAGAATAATTTTCATATACAAGTTATTCATAATTCCTGCTGGATATGATATTATAGTACATTTCCTTTAGTAATAGATAGTAAAAAAAATGTATGCAAATGAAAGAAAAATAACTGTTAACACCGTGAAAGAAAAATAACTCTTAACATCATAGTAAAAAAATGCATCATGTTTTCTATGAGAGAGAAAATAAAGAAACAAACTAGTACACAATAACCAAAATCTTTTATATCTTAAAATCTTCTTAATAAAATTATAAGAAATTCAAAATGAGTTTATTACTGTTCTAGTAGAGAAAACCAGATTAATTTTGGTGTATTTGTAAAGAGTAGGATACCCCAATTCTGATATCAGGAATACTCCAATATAGTACAGTAGTGCCTCAGGATACGAAATTAATCCATTCTGAAGTGGCTTTGTTACCTGATTTCTTTGTATCTTGAACCACGTTTTACATGTAAATTGCCTAATTCGTTCCAAGCCCTACAAAAACACCACAGTAAATTTTATAATAAAGCTAAATTGACCAATAAACAATGAAATACAACAATTTGGACCATTCAATACCTAACATAAACTATACTATACCTGTAAATAAAGTGTACAGGCAGTCCCCGGGTTACGACGGGACGCGTCGTAACCCGAAAATCGTCGTAAGCCGGAACGACGTTGTTGAAAAAATATCCACAAGGAAAATGTCACTAATTTGCAATTTTTCTTAGGGCCGTATCTCTAAAATTATCACTAATTTACTTTTTTCATGTGCAACACTGTGTATTCACAAATTACTGTATACTATTTTCATTAAAATACAAGAGAGAGAGAGAGATCACACAAAACCATTAAATTTGTTGACCACTGTATGGCATTGTTACTGTTGACCACTGTATGGCATTGTTACTTTCCCAGCTCCGAGTGTCACTGGAGTTATGAGGTAGGGAAATTGATACAGAAAAAGACGAAGGGAAGAATTTTCTTTTGAAATTAGTTATCGTATTATTACTACTTCTATTATTATTATTATTTGAAAATATAATAAACACATGCATCTACCATAAAAAATTTTCTCATCTCAGTAAGAAAGAGGAATTATCCTTACAAGTGAAATGGAAAGGTCATTTTCATCTCTTTAAAATACGACCATTATGAATTTTGTAATTACAGTTTTATTATTATTATTATTAAATAACTGAAATTATCAATAAACATTTTACATACTAGTGCCATAAAAATTCTTTCATCTCGGTAAGAGAGAGAGAGAGAGAGAGAGAGAGAGAGAGAGAGAGAGAGAGAGAGAGAGAGAGTGTTTATCTCTCTCTGTTCTCTCAAAAAATACTTATAACGCTTCCAGCGAAAGAGAGGAAGAGAGTTACCACTATGACACATTGTTATCTTGTGTGGCTATCTCTCAAAAAATACTTATAACGCTTCCAGCGAAAGAGAGGGAGGGAGGGTTACCACTATGACACATTTTTATCTTGTGGGCTAAGAGAGAGAGAGAGAGAGATGGAGAGAGAGAGAGAGAGGTAGATAGGAGGAGAGAGAGAGACGAGATAGAGAGAGAGAGAGTTGAGAGAGAAGGTTAAACCTTAATTAAAAGTGACATGGATAGATTAGTATTGTATTGTATTTCTTTAAAATACTATCACATATGAATTTTGTGATTACAGTTATTATTATTTGAAAGTATTAAAAACAAATAGTACAAGTACATGAAAAATCTCGAGTCTCAGTAAATGAGAGAGAGAGAGAGAGAGAGAGAGAGAGAGAGAGAGAGAGAGAGAGAGAGAGGGGGGGGATTTCATGAGCACTTGATGGCAACCCAGCAGCTCTTCCCCCTCCTGGCTGTCACAGAACTTGATATATCTGACAGTTTTAGTACCTGGAGTTAGAGAAAGGTTAGCAAAAGAAGACTGGGATTTCCTTCATTCTTCCATAATTTTTTAAATATATAAGCTAAAATCTTACTAATTCACTATGGTATTTTCTTTAATGAATTGATATTATTGCTGTATAAATTAATATTAATATTTGAAAATAGTAAATCATTTATTTATCATACAAAAAAACATACATCTTTGTAGAAGAGAGAGAGAGAGAGAGAAGAGAGAGAGAGAGGAGAGAGAGACGAGAGAGAGAGAGAGAGAGAGAGAGAGAGAGAGAGAGAGGTGAGAGAGGAGAGAGAGAGAGATTTATTATTTTTATTATGTGATATCATTTCAACTTATTAAACTTACTAATACAGTATTAATCAAAATTAATATTTGAAAATTAGTAAATCATTTTTGTATTATAAAAATGTATTTAGTCATGAAAATAAACATCAAAATACACTAATTAGTTATTATTTTCGTCGGAAAATACAAAGAGAGAGAGAGAGAGAGAGAGAGAGAGAGAGAGAGAGAGAGAGAGAGAGAGAGAGAGAGAAACTATGGTTTTTATATCCAAGTCTAAGTAGAGTATAAATGGATTCTTTAAGTGAAATAATGTTTCAATGATATTTTGCTGTTTTGTATTAAAGATATGTATACTGTTTGAGAATGCGTTCCTTATCCTTGACTATGGTTACCATACAGTTTAATAGCGTAAATTAATTTATGTGCCCTCCGCTCACAAACTAGTTCTGCGTATGAGGTATCATTAAAAAGCATAAAAAACCGTTGTAACCTTGGAATTTGCGTTGTAATCTAACCAGAAACTTAGTTTTGTTAATTATGTATACTGGAAACAAGCAATGATTTTTTCATTATTTGCGCTTTTGGACTGTTATAAACTGCGCATCTCAAGCTAGTGTATTCATTCGCTCAGAAACTAGTTCCGCATATGAGGCGTCACTAAAAAGGGATTTTGACGAAGGAAAAATCTATTTCTGGGCGAGAGACCTGTGCCGCTCCGTGTAATGCTCCTTTTAGCATCCTTTCTAAGGTATATAACTGCTATATATTACCAGAGAAAAAGTTGCATTGGAATGCTAGGAATAAACCCAGCTCGCTCACCTATATAAAAAGTGTCGAAAATCATCATAACCTCAAAATTTTTGTTGTAATCTAACCAAAAACTTATTTTTATCAATATACTGTGCTAAACTATAAAGGATTTTTATCATAGCATGCATTTTTTAAAAGCATCATTAACACGGAGTGTCGGAAGCGGCAGTGTTGTAACCTCGGAACAAGTGTTGTAACCCAGGGCGGATTTTTCAATGAATATTTAAGAAAAAGCGTCGTAACCTCGGAACGTCGAAAGCCGGAGCCGTCGTAACCCGAGGACTGCCTGTATTAGTGTACATGGTACAAGAAATACTTTACGTACATATGTAGTAAAATGTGGAACCTCACCTTTCGAGTGAGGCAATCTCCGAAAGTGGTGACAGAGGAGAACAAATGGCAGAAAACATGAACACTTAACTTTACAAAACATTAACACTAAACTTTAAGAAACACATTAACAAATGGCAGAAAACATTAACACTTAACTTTACAAAAAACTTAAAATGAAATTAGAGCATCCTTTTCTGCCGTTGTCATAGGGTCGTCCTCCTCCTCCTCGCCGCTACTAGAGAACTCTTCTTGAACAATGTTATGTTGCATGGCCTCCAACTCCTTCAGGTCATCTATCGTAAGCTCCTCTTGGTGCTCCTCGAGAAGGTCATTGATGTCGTTCTCGTTAACGACCAGCCCCATGGACTTGCCGTGAGCAACGATCTCGTCAAGATCTGGTTGCGAAATATTTTCAGGGTCGTCAACTGTTTCTGAATCTGCATCAGCTTCGCCCACGTTGAATCCCTCAAAATCTCGGGTGGATACGGCACCAGGCCAGAGTTTCCTCCTCAAAAAATTCAAGGTTCACCTCGAAACCTCCTGCCAAGCTTGATCGGTGAGTCGGATGCATATTATGATATCGAAATGCTCCTTCCAAAATTCACGCGAGGTGAGGTTTTGTGGTATTGGTGATGTCGAGAGATGTTTCGTATACAGCTTCTTGAAGTTCGATATCACTTGCTGGTCCATGGGCTGGAGGAGAGGGGTGGTGTTAGGCGGAAGATAAAGAACCTTGATGAAAGAATACTCCGCTAGGATATCTTACTCGAGGCCAGGAGGGTGAGCAGGGTCATTGTCCAACAACAGCAGACACTTCAGAGGGAGGCACTTCTCTTCAAAGAATTTCTTCACTGTCGGGCCGAAACACAGATTTACCCACTCCGTGAAAAAAAAAAGTCTCGTTACCCAGGCTTTCGCATTAGCCCTCCACATCACTGGAAGCTTCTCCTTTAGCACTTTGAAGGCTCGAGGAGTCTCCGAATGATACACAAGTAGGGGCTTCACCTTGCAATCCCCATTGGCGTTCGAACAAAGTGCGAGCATAAGCCTGTCTTTAATAGGCTTATGCCCGGGTAGCTTCTCTTCCTCCGTGATGTACGTCCAACAAGGCATTTTTTTCCATAAAAGGCCAGTCTCATCACAGTTGAAGACTTGCTGAGAATTGTAGCCTTCGTTGATCGTCATCTTGTCGAACGTCTTAATAAAGGCTTCGGCCGCTTTCGTGTCCGAGCTGGCCGCCTCCCCATGCTGCACCACTGAATGGATGCCAATCTGTTTCCGGAATTTTTCAAACCACCCATGAGAAGCCTTGAAGTCTGGGGTTGGCGTTGATGCTCCTTCCCCTCCGTCGTCTTTGGCCTGGGCAATCAAATCGCCGAAAATAGTGCTGGCCTTCTGGAAGATTACCATCTCGGTTATCGTATCGCCAGCGATTTTTTTGTCTTTTATCCGACAAGAAGCAGCCTCTCCATCTCGTCGTGCACATGGCTCCACAGTTAGACAAAATAGTCACGCCCTTGGAAGGTGTAGCTGCTTTGATGGCTTCCTTCTGCTTAAGGATGGTGCCCATCGTCGATGGATTTCGGCCGTATTCCTTAGCTATCACACTCAACCCATGCCAACTTCATATTTTTTAATGATCTCCATCTTTGTCTCCGTAGAAAGTATCCTCTTCTTTCCGTGAACTCCAGCAACTTTCTTGGGACCCATGACTATGTATATACTGCATGTAATTAAGTTATGTAGTATATGTACTAAAGTTCTCACACAACACGATGAAGTAGTACAACGAAACCACTAACGAATTCCCATTAATAAACGAAATCGTATAGAACGAACGAATTCCGTGTGCGTACGATAACGCTGGTGCGAAGCAATGGCTGAAGAACGCCTTTACGTAGATGCATGATGAGAGAGATGCTGACCTATAGGAGAGCAGGATCTTATGGTAGTGACTAGCATCAAGAACCAATGGGAGAGCGGGAGGATGGTGGGAGTCTACTCAGTTGGCGGCGCGCCAGTTTTAAAATTGTTATCGGTGGTCCGGGCGAATCTCGGGACTTTACAGCAACAACCTTTCGTAATCTGAACTATTTTCGTATGTAGAGCCAAAAAATCTTTGTATTTGCTTTCGTAACTTGAATTTTTTGTAAACTGGGACTTTCATATGTCGAGGTATCACTGTACGTATTATGATATGAACATAGCGATCTACCATTTGCATTCTGGTTTTGTTTACATTCAGAGATAGACCTATAATATATAAGGTGAGAATGGTTTTATTACCTTTATTGTCAGTTAACCCTTAAACGCCTATTGGACGTATTAAATGTCGACGAAAATTGTCTGTTGGGTGCCGAATTGACGTATGAAACGTCGACACAAAAAAGTTTGTTTAAAGGCCTACTTGGCAAAAACTTTTGAATCATGCACCTTGAGGGATGCTGGGAGTTCACAGATCAAGCTGTTGTTTTATTTACAATTGTTACGCAGGCGCGCAAGCGCGAATTTCTTTCTTTTCACACTAAAAGCATCCGCGACACTTCTCAGAAATTATGTTGTCACTTTGACATAATTTTTGCACCATTTTATATTAGCCGTTATAAAGAGTTTTATATACGAAAATGTGTGCAATTTCATGTAGAATACAACAAACAACCCATGGTTGTAGCTTTTACCAGTTTTGAAATATTTTCATATAAATAACGGTAAGTGCAAAAATTTCAACCTTCGGTCAACTTTGACTACCAAAATGGTCAAAAAACGCAATTGTAAGCTAAAACTCTTATAGTCTACTAATATTCAATCATTTACCTTCATTTTACAACAAATTGGAAGTCTCTAGCACAATATTTTGATTTATGGTGAATTTATAAAAAAACTTTTTTCTTACGTCAGCGCAGTAACACTTCCGAAAAAATCAAATTTTTTTTGTCCGATTGTCATAATGTTTGCACCATTTTATATTAGCCGTTACATAAAGTTTTATATATGAAAATGTGTGCAATTTCATGTAGAATGCAACTAAAAACAACCCATGGTTGTAGCTTCTATAATTTTCAAATATTTTTATATAAATAACGTTAAGTGCCAAAATTTCAACCTCCGGTCAACTTTGACTCGACCGAAATGGTCAATAACCACAATTGTAAGGTAAAACTCTTCCATTCTAGTAATATTCAATCATTTACCTTTATTTTGCAACAAATTGGAAGTCTCTAGCACAATATTTCGATTTATGGTGAATTTTTGAAACAAAAACTTTTTCCTACGTCCCGTGGTAACTGCCAAAAAAATCATACATTTTTTTGTCTGTTTGTCGTAATGTTTGCACCATAGTTTTATATATGGAAATGTGTGCAATTCCATGTAGAATACAACAATAAACAACCCATGGTTGTGGCTTTTATTAATTTTGAAATATTTTCATATAAATAACGATAAGTGCCAAAATATCAACCTTCGGTCAACTTTGACTCAACCGAAATGGTCGAAAAACACAATTGTAAGCCAAAACTTCCACATTCTAGTAATATTCAACCATTTACCTTTACATTGAAACACACTGGAAGTCTCTAGCACAATATTTCGATTTATGGTGAATTTTTGGAAAAAAAAAAAAAAAAAAAAAAAAAAAAAAAAAAAAAAAAAAATCCTTACGTCCGCGCGATAACTTCCGAAAAATCTGAAATTTTTCGTCCGATTGTCGTAATGTTTGCAGTTTTATATTAGCCGTTACATAAAGTTTTATATATGAAAATGTGCACAATTTCATGTAGAATACAACAAAAAACAACACATGGTTGTAGCTTTTATTAGTTTTGAAATATTTTCATACAAATAACAATAAGTGCCAAAATTTCAACCTTCGGTCAACTTTGACTTGACCGAAATGGTAAAAAAACGCAATTATAAGCTAAAACTATTACATTCTAGTAATATTCAATCATTTACCTTAATTTGAAACAAATTGGAAGTCTCTAGCACAATAATTTGATTTATTGTGAATTTATGAAAAAAAAAATTTTCCTTACATCTGCGCGGTAACTCTTCCAAAAAAATCAGAAACTTGTTTGTCCGATTGTCGTAATGTTTGCACAGTTTTATATTAGCCGTTACATAAAGTTTTATACATGAAAATGTGCACAATTTCATGTAGAATACAACAAAAAACAACCCATGGTTGTAGCTTTTATCAGTTTTGAAATATTTTCATATAAATAACAACAAATAGAAAACATTAGACCTTCAGTCAACTTTAACTCAACCGAAATGGTCAAAAACTGCAATTGTAAGTTACAACACTTACAGTCTAGTAATATTCAATTAATTATCTTCATTTTGCAACAAACGGAAGTCTCTAGCACAATATTTTGATTAATGGTGAATTTTTTAACACAACCTTTTTTTACGTCCGCATGTTACAAATTCATGCATCATATTGTGATAATATTTTCTCTGTGTTGCTTTGATCATTTTACAATTTGTTATATACCAAATTCATCGCAATTTAGTACACAATACAATGAAAAAATAATGAACTCATTAGCTTTAACCGTTTTGCTCACAGCGCGATTTGTATACAATTATATATAAAAAAATTTTTGCACACTCATATACTATTCCAATATTATATATTTTTTTTTCATTTATGATGGGTGCATACTAAACTTCAGGCAATGACAAAAAAAAGGAGCCAAAAATGAACTTTTAATCTTGAAAATTAAGCGTGCTGTGATAAAAAAAAAACATTTTTTTCCGCTTCGGCGCTCACTCGTGAACGCCGCCGGCATACAGGAGACTTTTGGAAATACCGGCTTAGCATTTAAGGGTTAATATCATAATGTGAATCTGTTCTTGTATGTTGGTAGGTATCGCACTGCAAGTAGGCTTAGCCTACCAATAAACGTCATACATATACATATATGTAGGTGATTATTGGACAGCGGCCGAGGCTTGGCCTACCGATAAACATCACATACGCAACACTGTATTTTAATTTCTGGGTTCGACCTGTGTCGGCCGGTGAAATGGTCCTGTAGCACACATTTCTTAGTATAAATAGATTCTAAATATACCAGAGAAAAAGCTAAAATGGAATGCTGAAGTTACTACCTTCAGCTCGAACACCCAAGGGCGTCGGTATAAGCACTAGGGCGAGTGGAGGCCACTATCACAGGACTTCTGCCAATTAGAAGATTCCTTTCAAAGTCCCTCACAAGGGAAGAGCCATTACAAGGACTACCACTTATACCTTCCGCTCGCTACTACTACCACCCACGCCCGGCATTTTCATTCCTGTAATTAGCGCATTGCTTTCCGCACGTGTCTCTCGTTGCTCCCCTTTGTGTGTTTTTTTGTCGAAGCTATGTCTGCTGGTGAGCTCCCAGCTTTTTCATCCAAGTTGAGTATTCCATTTTATGTTTTGGTAATTAGTGTGGTCACGATGCATTCCCTTTTTAGCACATTTTGGCCCTTAGTTCTCGTGAACCGGGGTGACGCTCTTTCATCCGCCATCTTGGGTGCATCTTCTGACGCGTGCGTTCTTTCCCTTTGTTTGATTATGATTACATTTGCTCACTGTTTAGTTTTTACCGTTTTTTAGTATTCCCGTGCATTTTCATAACTCCTGCTGTATCTGGAGCTCTGATTTTACGTTATTTATTTATACGATATAGGCTCTAACGCGCTCCTGACGTCCTCTGGGGTCTTTAATTTATTGTTTATTTCACCCTCTAGCCTTTGGCTTTCTCCTTAGTCCCTCAGGAGTGTGTTCGTTCCCCTTCGTACATATTCTTTATTATATATTATTATGTGTGTGTAGTGTATTTGGGCTTCCAGTTAGCCTATTGTATGCTTCCATTGTTGAGAGGCCATTTCCTCTCTCTCTCTCTCGATTTTATGCATGCATGCTTTTTTGTTTTTTCGATGTTAGCCAGGTATGCACTTGATTTTATGCACATTTATGATTTTCATATCACTGTGAGGTTGGAAGTTTTGCTCTCCTTCCCTGGCTTACCCGACCAGGCCTAGGCTAGGTTTTGGAAGGTAGGCCAGGTGACCCTACCCCTCTACCCCTTAGGCCCTCCATTATCACCCTCCACCGCCTGCGCTACGGTGCTTGCTGGGAGGACGATCCAGGATAGAGAGTCCCTCTCTTGTCATGTTTGTTGGGCCTAAACCCTCCCTACCTGACCAGATCGAAATTTCGATTTTGTTGGTTTTGTTGGGTTCCCACCGTCCACGTCATGACGTCCTTGGAGGCCTAACTAGCCTACCTGACCGGATCCGAACCGATCTCGAATGGTTCGGCTAGGTCCCTGCTGGGTATATCCTCTTTCACCTTATTGTTCCCTTTGCAATTCTTCCAGTGATGCCTTATTATTGTATTATGTTGTTTTGTTGTGTATTGCCTTGGCCTTGCCTCCTTTAGGGTGCCAGTTGGCCTACCGCCTCCTGTCCCCTTTAGTAGTAGGCTAGTACAGCTTCCCGGTAAGGGTGGTTGATCACTAAATCGTTTGCTAGTGGCCCAGGGCGTTCACAAAACTTGTTTCCCCACTCCCCTAGACCACCCCTCCTCCCCCGCAACGGTCCTGTCCGGCGCTGCCTACTAGCTCGCGGTGCTAGTAGTCCTACCGATGAACAGCCGCTAGAGTATCCTTCCTTCCGTTGGGGGGAGGGATGGGTTAGGGGGGAGTGGTTACTAGTGGTTACTTGTGGTTGGTGTAATCTCCTTTTTGTCTCCAGACCCACATGTCCGCTGGTCAGGTGGGGTCTACCATCGCACCAGCCAGCAGGCTATGCACCGGATTGTAAGCAGGCTATGCACCGGATTGTACGTTTTTACTGCTCCGTCGCTCAGTTGTCTCTTCTCCCTGTTGTCTCCGCCTCCCCACTTACGTGGGAATGGATTTGGGCTCAGAGTTGCGTTTCTAGTCACCTTAGAATCGCTTCTCTCCCCCCGATGCGTTCAGGTTCAGGCCTAGGTCTTACCTTTTCCCCCTGTTCCGCTCGTATCAGCCCGTCTCCGTCGGTGTTACTTTATGATAACGGGATTATGAGACTCCGGAGTAGGCAAGCCTTTAAGGGATTACACCAGATTTATTAAATGTTATTCATATGTATCGTTAAACTCTGTAGGTATATCTCCGGACCCGTAGGGTTCCGATGTAGTGTGGTCTACCATCACACTCGCCAGGTAAAAGATACCGGAGTTTATTATACCATAGTTTCCGTCACTCAGTTTTCCGTCTTCTTTGCTATCACTGTTCCCCATTTCAATGGGGACGGTAAGGGGTTCAGATATGCGACTACGTTAATTCATTGCTTTTCTGATTCGGTACGGTCAGATTCAGGATTAGGTCTTACCTTCTCTCTCTGTTCTGCTCGTATCAGACCCCATACACTGGTTATAGCTTTACTACCCCGAAGACGCACTCCGGAGCAGGCGGAGACACCCAGAGCTTTTTCTTTTATTCATTCAGTGAGTTGAAATGATTTAAGGAGGTAAAATCATGAACCGATATTCCCTTTAAGAATCAAATATCTGGTTAAAGTGCATGCTCCTGCCGGAGGCTTTACTTATAATACTCATTTGACCTTTCAACTTACAGATGGTCCGCTGCCAGGTAGAGGGTTGCTCCGCCACCCTCGTCAAGCCGTATGGACATGTAGTCTGCAGGTCCCACGCGAACTGCGCCATCCAGCTGGAGGACTACCTGGTCTGGCACCCGGACCCCTGCACTGTGTGTTACGAGATGGTTGCTATCATCTCTGACGAGTCTGTAAATAATGTTCTCACCTCGTCATTTCCTTGAAATTTCTGCTATACGTCAACCTTATGAAATTTCTTTGACTCGCAATTCCCCAGATGGGATACTAATTCGAAAATTTTTCACAGGCTAGTTTGGCGCTCCGGACGGAGACCAAAGTGTCCCTGAAGTCCTGGGTGGGAGGATTCGGCAGGAACGCCAAGAAAGGGCAGCCCTACATGCTGTCCAAGAGTATGTGCTCCCTGCTGTACCCGGGAGCCATGGCTTCGACGGCTGTTCCTGCGTCAGTGGCGGATCCTATCATCGAGGGCACTCGTCTGGAGATGCTACCCCTTCCAGAGGACCAAGGCGGCTTGTGTGACCTGGTGGCAGAGGAGGTTGTGGCCATCAGCCTCCACCACGAACCGATAGCCACCGAGGATCAGGAGGTAGGTAGGGAGGTGTAGGGAGGTAAGTGAGGAAGGTAGTCTCTCCTTTAGCCCCACTCCTTCTTCTTCCCCTTCCTTCCAGGGCTTTTCTTCTAAGTCCGCCCCCTCTTGGGATAGATCGGCCTCGGTCATTCCTAAAGTTAAGGCTTGGAAGACGAGATCCCTTCCAAAGGGATCCAAACCTGCTCCGGTGGGTTCTGCTAAGTCGTCTTCGGCCCCCAAGCCGTCGATCTCTACTCCCAAACCTCCCTCTTCCAAGGCTTCTCCCCCTCCCAAGGAGTCGAGAGCCAAGACCTCCAGAGCCAAGCCGACGGAGTCTGGCTTTGACCAGGAGGCGTTCACTAATCTCCTCAAGATGAAGATGAGCGAAGTAGTAGATACCAAGCTTGAGTCAGCGTCCACTCGACTCGCTTCAGGCCTGGAGACCTCGGGTCAGTCAATACTGTCCTGACCCAGAGGATCAGAGCCCAGGAGGAATTAGTGTCTGGAATCCTCCAGTCCAGGACCTCGGCACAGACCATGACAGTACCAGACGCGTCAAAGCTGCCGCCATTTGACAACAGTAACCCGTGGCGGTTAGCTTTGCATGCCCCGTATTCGGATGGGAAACTGACGATTGAAGGTTGCGGAACCCGACCGGTAGAAGACTTCGAGTTCTTCCCGGAGGGCCTCCAGTTTCTGTTCCTGGGCTATGCTAACTAGCAGAAGATGCGCTAGTCAGGGTAGACAAGGTCCCGAAAGAGACCGTCATCTACCCTAGGGACCAGGCCCAGGCTGCACGGGTTCGCACACTTACAGAATGGGAATGTGTCAATACAAAGTTAACACCCCATAAAGGTAGCTTCACAATGTTTGTGACCCTGCGAAGAGTTCCGTCTTCTTGCACTTTAAAAGTCGCGGAATTGACTCTACAGGCAGCGGTAGAAGATAAGCCCTTACCTCTATTAAGAGAGACAGAGGCTACCTCCTTACTCTTCCCCGGAGATGTAGAGTTTTGGACTGACGCTCCGGCTACGTTCACGGTGAGCAAACTCGACCCGGAGTGTGCCTCCACCCTGTTTGCTGAGAAGCTACCTAGAATTCTGGACCCCTTGGTCAAAGCGGAATTCGAAACTAGATGCAGACTGAGTAGGTCGATTAATTCAGTCACCTCGGCTGAGTTGATCTCTACGACGTTCGCCAATGAGGCTCTTTTTCGAGTCCACACGAAGTCTCTATTACAGGCCTTCCAGTCGGACCTGTATGACTTTACTGTGGCTAGGTGAGCCTGCAGGATGCAAGTCTTTGCGAATGCTTCCATAAGGCACGAGCCGAACAAACTTATAAAGTCTTCAATCTGGGGCGCCAACCTGTTCTCTGAAGATGCGGTCAACAACGTCTTCAGTGAGGTGGCTAAAGCCAACCAGAATCTTCGTGTCTGTTGGGGACTTCCTTTCAAAAGGAAGTTTGACACCCCTGGACCCCAATCCAGACCTAGGAAGAGGCCAAGGAAATTCCATCCTTACCAGCCCTCTCATCCTCAGACGGTTGTCCAGGCGGTCCCTGTCTCCCAGGTTGGTAAGCCTTCAACATCCAAGGCTCAGCCACAGCAGCAGTTTGTCTTGGTTCAGACTTCTCCGGCCCAGCAACCCTCAACCACCACAACCTTGGTGACCTCCCCAGCCTTCAACGCCTCCTACGAGTTGCGAGGAGCATTTCGCGGCTACAGTAGGCATGCTGGAAGTAGCAGAGCCAGAGGTGCCTTCCAGCAAAGAAGTGGCTCTAGAGGCAGGGGTTTCAGGGGAGGCAGAGGAAGCAGAACTGCAACCAACCAGTGAGAGCCTGCAGGTGGGCAGGAGACTATATCTCTTCCAGGACCATTGGACCTTCAGTCTGTGGGCCCACTGTATTGTTTCGAAAGGTCTAGGGTGGAAATGGGAGAAAGGGCCTCCTCCACCAGTCAGTTTTCACCAGACTCCAACGATGGACCTGCTAGACTATGCCAAAGATCTCCTCCAAAAGAAGGCAATAAAGAAAGTCAAATACCTAAAGTTTCAAGGACGTCTGTTCAGTGTACAAAAGAAGGATTCGGACAAACGAAGAGTGATTCTGGACTTGTCCCGTCTCAATTCATACATTCAATGCGACAAGTTCCGCATGCTGACCGTCTCGCAGGTGCCGACCTTACTTCCCCGTGGGGCCATCACCACCTCTATAGATCTTACAGACCCTTACTATCATGTTCCGACAGCAAGAAATTTCTCTCCGTACCTAGGCTTCAAGCTAGGAATAAAGGCTTACTCATTCAGAGTCATGCCATTTGGGCTCAACATAGCGCCCAGAATATTCACCAAATTAGGAGAGACAATAGTTCAAGAACTAAGAGCTCAAGGGGTAATGTTAGTAGCTTACCTAGACGACTGGCTCATTTGGACAACCAACGACGAGGAGTGTCGCAAAGCAACAGCCAAAGTAATAGAATTTCTAGAGTATCTGGGTTTCCAGATAAACAAGGAAAAATCTCGGCTCATTCCGGATTCCCGCTTTCAATGGCTGGGAATACAATGGGACCTAAACTCGCACAAACTATCTCTCCCATCCAAGAAGGTCAGAGAGATAGCGAAGGCTACGAGACAGTTTCTCAAGAACAAAAAAGCTTCTCGTCGTGCCCAAGAGAGAATTCTAGGTTCACTGCAGTTTGCCTCGATAACGGATGTCCTGTTAAAAGCCAGGCTGAAGGATATCAATCGAGTCTGGTGAAAGAGAGCCAATGTCACATTCAGACAAGATCTCTTTAATTCCGCCGATATTAATGAAAAGGCTCCGCCGGAGCCTTTCCAAGTGAGTGCCACTGCAATTTCCTCCGCCGTCTCTGAGTGGTTGGGGGGGTTACTCACAATACAAGAAAGTTCAAGGAACGTGGTTTAAGATGTTCCGCCAGTTCCACATCAATGTCCTAAAAGCAATGGCCATTTTTCTGACTTTAAAACGTCTGGCTCCAGCCAAAAATGTTCATATAAGGTTAGTCTCGGACAACGCAGTGATAGTCCATTGCATAAACATAGGAGGCTCCAGGTCGAGCAAAGTAAACCATGTAATGATTACGATTTTCTCGTTAGCGACGAAAAATCATTGGCACCTGTCAGCTACTCATCTGGCAGGAGTGAGAAATGTCATCGCAGACTTACTATCCAGGAAGGACGACGGAGTGGTCCCTGGACACAAAGTCATTCCGCTGGATTTGCAATCAAATCCCGGACCTTCAAGTAGACCTGTTCGCCATGAAGTCCGGTCACAAACTTCCGTGTTACGTGGCTCCCAACCTGGACCCTCTAGCTCACCCCACGGATGTGATGTCCATAGACTGGAACAGTTGGCAGAAGATTTACCTATTTCTGCCAGTAAATCTTCTGATGAAAGTCCTGCACAAACTCAGATCTTTCAAGGGACAAGTAGCATTGGTCGCACCCAACTGGCCGAAGAGCAACTGGTTCCCTCTTCTGCTAGAATTGAATCTCCGTCCCAGATGGATCCCCTGTCCAGAACTGACCCAAGTAGTACAAACTTGGATTGTGTCAGCTTCCTCAAGAATTCTGAGTGCCCTAACTTTATGGACTTCATGAAGTTTGCGGCCCAAAAGGATGCTATTATCGATCCACTAAATATCTTGTTTAAAGAATCAGATAAAAGAGAGTCAACGCTCAGACAGTATGATTCTGCAGTGAAGAAATTGGCCATCTTTCTAAAAGAATCAGATGTCCAAAAGATGACTACGAATCTGGCAATTTCTTTAGAACCCTATTCGAGAAAGGTCTAGCTGCTAGTACCATTACTACAACCAAATCTGCCTTAAGGAAGATTTTTCAGCTTGGCTTTAACATTGATTTGACTGATTCGTACTTCTCTTCAATTCCGCGAGCATGTGCCCGTCTGAGATCTTAATGAGTCTGGCGTCAGGCGCCAGAATATCTGAACTGTCGGCTCTCTCTAGAGACCCAAGCCACATCGAATTCCTTCCGTTGGGTGAAGTGCTACTATCCCTGGATCGGAAATTCTTGGCCTAGAATAAAGACCCACAAAACAGATGGGCTCCCTGGAAAATTATTCCTCTTACACAAGACACATCATTGTGTCCTGTCGTCACTCTTAAATCCTATCTGGCCAGGACTTCCAAAAAGTCTTCAGGTTCCCTTTTTTATTAGAGAGAAAGGTGGTACAATTTCCTTGAAAGGTATTAGACAACAAATCCTTTATTTTATTAAACAAGCCAATCCGGATTCAGTTCCGCATGTCCATGATATCCGAGCAGTGGCTACCTCGATTAACTATTTTCACAATATGAACTTCGAGGACCTGAAGAAATATACGGGTTGGAAATCTCCGGCAGTATTTAAACACCACTTTCTCAAGAATCTAGAGGGCCTTAAATTCTCAGCAGTGGCTGCAGGGAGCATAGTCTCCCCTGAGATGACAGAGTCCTAAAACTCTCCTTTTTTCTTTGATACTCACTCCTTCCTACTTGCCTCGCTCGTATTCCCTACCAATCTTCCCCCCCGGTGCGGGGCTGGTTTGCTTGCCAGTCCGTTGACGGACTTGTATATAGCGTTGGGACCCACCTTTTGTATTCCTTACCTGTTTTGTACATACTTATATGTATATAGTCATACTGCTTCATATGCCATTCCATTGTATTATTACTTTATTTCTAATTATTAAGTCTTAATTTTAAGAATTCAGATAAGTTTGTCCGTCTTTCAAGCTTGGAAGGCAATTCTCTGATACTATTTCACCGGCCAACACAGGTCGAACCCAGAAAAGGGATTTTGACAAAGGAAAACTCTATTTCTGGGGGAATACCTGTGTCACCCGGTGAACCCGCCCCTCTTTTTCCTGATCCCCACCCTGTAGCCAGTCCAAGCTTGGGTGCGTATTCCAGGAATGAAGATGCCGGGCGTGGGTGGTAGTAGTAGCGAGCGGAAGGTATAAGTGGTAGTCCTTGTAACGGCTCTTCCCTTGTGAGGGACTTTGAAAGGAATCTTCTAATTGGCAGAAGTCCTGTGATAGTGGCCTCCACTCGCCCTAGTGTTTATACCGACGCCCTTGGGTGTTCGAGCTGGAGGTAGTAACTTCAGCATTCCATTTTAGCTTTTTTTCTGGTATATATTTAGAATCTATTTATACTAAGAAATGCGTGCTACATGACCATTTCACCGGACGACACAGGTCTCCCCCCAGAAATAGATTTTCCTTCGTCAAAATCCCTTTATTAAGAACCACTTTTTTACCATTAATCATATAGCTGAAAAATAAGACCCTTTCATTTTCAGATTTATGGAAAATGCATTTTTGTTTGGTGCAAATAACTTTTTGTTCCTGTTTATCATTTGTGCTTAATTATTTTGAAATATTTCTGTAACCTTAGTTGAACTTATTAGATGTCCATTACATATATACAGTGTTCCCCCCCGTATTCGCGGGGGATGCGTACCAGACCCCACCCCTACCCCCGGAATAGTTAGAACCCGCAAATAGTTGGAATCCCTATAATAATGCTTAAAAACTCCTAACTCAAGAAAAACCCATTAAAAATTTTATACATGGTTTTTTAATTGTTTTATCACAAAGTGCATTTTATGATGAAATTGATTATAAAAAAACCCAGGAATTTGTGGAGATTTCTCATAGAAAAATACTGCGAATGCATGAATTTTCCACTAATAATGCGGGTAAACATTCCCGAGAGAAATCTGCGAATGTGAGAGTCCGCGAATCTGGAGAATGCAAATATGGGGATCCACTGTATATACTTTTGTTCTTAAAATTTCCAATTATAACAGAGTCCCATAAAGTATAGTAAGTTAATTTTTATAAATTCATAAAAAATTCTTATAAATAAGTGTCAAACAAAATCTAAAACAAACAAAATTTTAATGTTGTTACTTCAAGGCTTCCAACATTTTCATGTACTATAACCACATGACCAAAGTACCTTCTTAGTTATCAGTGTTCAATTCTGCAGATTTGACTGGATAGGAACTTCCATTTAATCTTCAGCTTTTGATTAATAAACTGGTTTATAATGCATTTTTTATACTAATCAGGAATTCAAAACAATCTAAATTTAGAAAAATTATAGTAAATTGTTTCTAAAAAATACTCTTCATTTAATCAGGCTTCAAAGATTCACAAGATCACTTACGAGAATCTGTTAAGGTACTACGACAACCTGATATATTCAAGCGTTCCAAAGACGAAGGAAATCGACGGCATATAACCCGAAGATCTTCTGTTGATAGCCCAGTCCAGGCTAAATTTAATGACTGCATCCTGCAAATAAATGATCACAAATAGGTAAAAAAATAATTTCTTTTATGTTGTATTTGTTTGAGCTGAATAAATCACCAATGATATCAATAACCTTATCAGAAAGCTAGTTTATGCTGCAATGTTTTTCAATTTACTTTAAACATTAAAAAACATTTATAGTTTTTCCTATAGAAAATAAGCATCAACATGTCTACAACATAGGCCTGAATATATCTGACCAAGGTCATATCTGCTAGCCGGTGTATCCTGACCAAACTGCAAAAAGAAAGCTACAAGGAATCCAAAACAGCTTCAAGAACTACTCTTGTACATGTAACACATTTTTATTCTATTCACTGAGGAAATAGACTTATTTATCAACAGTCTGGAAATCTTTTCATTACATACATACATCCAGATTACTAATACTCTTTCTAATCCCTATTATAAAAAGGCTCACAGTTCAGCATGCTGGCATGGTAGCAGAAGTGTTCTGCATACAGTTATGATTAACTGCAGCTCTTGGTAGTTCTAAATTCAAAGCTGGGTTGGAAATACCCAAGGAGCACTAGGTACAGGTTCTTTTTTCTTTTCCAAGTTTGGTTAAAATGACAGAGAAAATAGTCTTCAGTTTTCAATATCTCTTAAATTTATCTTATTACCAAATAGCCAAAGCTTTGTTAGTGACCTAAAGGTTACAGGTAAAAAAAAGTGAACATGACAACAAAATATAGACTTAACCACAAACCTAAAAACTACCTGAAATGTATATTTTACAGTATATCTTTATCAAGAAATAACAAAATTGTATTATCAAATTACCTAAGCAAACAACAAAATAATGTTTCACTGACTTACCTTCTGCACTTTGTCAGAATAGGAGTTAAACAAGAATGACTGAGGCCATACACCATAGCCAAATTCAATGTTTCAAGTTTCACATTATTTGAAATGTGTGAGCAAATTATCTTTGAAACTGTGCAGTGTTCTAAACTAAGTTTCTTGAGCTCAAAACAAACACTCAGCAACTCTTCCAAAGCTGAAAAGAAAGTAAACAAACTTAAGAATACTGTCCATGCTCCAAACCATCACATAGTTTAAATACTAAAAAAATATGTTTCTTGGACAATGCTTTTGGAATGAATTAACATACTTTTATATTGCTTATCAAACTCTTCTCTTCTTTTCCACTGTTTTCCCTACATTCTGTCCTAGCAGAGCTAGGGCAGTTGCACAGCTTGGGACTACAATAATTCGGAGAAGGTATCCAAGACCTTAGGGGCAACATGCCTCAAGTACAAAGAGGTAAAAGTGGTATGGTGTCTTTGTATCTGTGGCAACAAATTCTTCTTAACTGTTAAGGAAAGAGCAATACCCACGAGTCTGTGAACCCTTGCTGCAAGGGATACGTGGCAGTCACCCTGGTCAAACAACTGACATGCTACTTGATGACCTTCCAATGCAGATCAGGATGGGTTTTGGTTTCTCCCTACCTGTGCCTGCCTGGCAATTACAAAAGTTTTGACACTCTGGCCTAATGTCTCGAACCCAGAGCAGGTATAATTAAGAAAAAATTCTACTGGACACATCAGCATCTTGTTGCAATCAATCATCACCAACAAAATCTAAAAGAGGAAAGCCTCAAATCTATTGTTCTTACTGGTTTCTTCCATACACCTGGTTCATCCCTAGCAATCAGCTCCTGTACTATCTTCTTGTATGGAATAAACATTCAGCTCTGGTTTCATCATCAGCATCATAGGAAGAGGGCAAACGACTTGGCAGAAAGCAGATAGTACTAGTATTCCCAAATAAACCAAAATAAAAATTTCACAATAAAATCAAACTATTTGGATATGTACTTACCTACTGTAGACTATAGCTTTGCACTATTTGGTGCAACTAGCATTACACACACACACACACAAAGCTTGGCTAATCACCTGTTCCCAACCAGGTGGCGCTAGAATGTATAATTATGTTCTTGTCAAGTTTTCATGACCACCCACTAAGTTGTAGGAAGGCTAGGAGGGTTTCCACTTTCACAGTAGGTTAAATTTCCAAATATAAACTTTGTACGGCCCTCATAGCGAGACTTGTCAGAAGATCCTTACTGAGGTAGAAAGAACTCTAATTCATCTAGCACTATTGTACATTCGCATCAGCCGTGCATTTGATGTCTAGGCCAGTCCCTTACGGCACTCCTGATTGGCTGTTGATAAGCCAGTCACAGGGCTGGAAACTCTCAGTCTCTCTCGAGAGTTCACATGGGAAGGATCTATGTGCTACCTTTCCTGAGGGATACTTTTTAAAGACGTATCCCTCATGAGATGGGGAGCATACATCCTGCCTATGTGAACTCCAATCGGCAGCATCGTAAGGGACTGGCCTAGACATCAAATGCACAGTTGATGTGAATTTACTATAGTAACTACTGTGCCCAAGTTGAAAGCCCATAACAGATTGTCGAAACCCAAAGCCAACTACCACCTTCACATAAATGAAGGTGTACTCTAATATACCAATCTGTACCTTCAAGTACCCAAAAATTCAATAGCATCCCTGCTGCAACAATAGGAATAAGGGCTTTACACCTCATGGAAAATTTTAGCATCTCGTAAATAATATGAGTCAACAACAAACATTCCTGTAATCTACATGACAACCTTATAAAGCGAAAGGTTTTAAAGGTAATAAAGACATGCTTATGGAAAAAAAGCCACAAAGATCATTTTAAAAAAGATAAATGGCTCAGGAATCAACTCTGTGTGCACTGACTTAACCATTAAGGGACAGGCTAAATGTGTATTAAGCACTCTCTCAGGCTGGGTAAACTTTAAGGTTGGCCAATTTAAGAACAAACACATCAATGGAAAGAGGAAGATATGCAAATGCACAAGGTGTATGAGAAGAAGAGAGGGGAAAAAAATCTTTACTATCCATGGGAAGTTGCTAGCGATTACTTACAATCCTCTGTGGGGCCTTTTTTACACGACACTCGTAAAAATCTGCTAATTTTACAGTCATATATGTTTTTTTTAATTCTTTTATTTTATTTTGAGACATGATAAGCACAGCTCACACAATATCATAACATCTAAGAACTAAAATCAGAAACAAATTCAGAGAATATTTATTGTAGAATAGCATTTACAAGATTTATGGAGGTGGGGAGATTCAGTCACTTTTGGCAAAGTATACAAGTTTTTTTTCTAATACTATAGGCAGTCCCCAGTTATCGACAGTTTCGCTTAATGGCGATTAGTTTTATGGCATTTGTCTAGCATCATAAAATCAACTATTTAATGCACCTTAACAGGCTGAGTTTCGATTATCGGTGCCATAAGGTGCCAATAAGAGTTATAGTGCCATAACATACCCAACAGGGGCGCCATTAACCGAAACCCGGTGCCATAAATTGCAGAGTTTCGGTTATCAGTACCCACTGAGAACGGAACCCACGCTGATAACCGGGGTCTGCCTGTATTTCTTTACTCTTTTCTTTGCAATACAATTATAGCTGACATACTATCATATAAAAGATAAGAACTAAAAGCAACAGCAATATACGAGGGTTGTCCATAAAATAAAATTCCCAAGGAGCTGCAGTTGCAAGGAACGCTGTTATGCTGGATCCAATGACACTGGTGTGTACCTAACCCCCCCCCAGCTGTCTGTGCCGTTCAGTCTTGGCTTGCCAGACGTTAGAGATGGAGCTCCACTCGCTTCTCCCACCAGGTGCGAATTATGCTCTGTCATTTGTCTGTGTGCAAAAAACACTGCGCCGGTTGACATTCATTCCCAACTGTGTGAAGTCTATGAAGAAAAGTGTATGAGCATACAACAAGTGTGCAAATGGTGTAGAGAATTCAAAGACGGACGTACAAACGTCCATAACGAACAGAGTTCTGGACGGCCATCGGTTTCGGATGAAACTATTGCGAAAGTGGAAGAAACAATGCTGAAAGATCAAAGGGTGACGGTTCGGGAGCTCTGTGAGACAATCCCTGATGTCAGCAAGACCTGCATTGACAAAATTTTGACAGACCATTTAGGGTATGCCATCTCTTCCCTGAATTGAAGAAACTCCTGGGTGGGACGCATTTCGGAACTGGAAAGGAGCTGAAAGAAGAGGTTTAAAGCTACCTTCGCAGCGCAGCGGGAGAGTTCTATGATTCAGGCATAAAGAAAATGTTACACCGCATGCAAAAATGCATTGATCTCAATGGGGATTATGTCAAAAAATAGGAAAATGTCTAAGCTTTCCAAAAATGTATTATTCAATGGCAATTAACATGTTTTTCATTGTGAAAAATCTTTCGGAACCTTATTTTATGGTCAACCCTTATATAAACAAACGCCATAAGATAGAATGGGGTAATATATTCCCCATCAAGTCTCAAGGCACACTGATCCCCCTCTGTCCTATGCTGAGACACTGCAGTTGCCATAAGCCATTTATGGGCCACTGAAGTGAAATGACCATCTTTCCCACTTAATTCATCCAAATATTCCAGTCAGCTTGATGCAGAACTGAATGTAATGTAAAGTGTTATTGCTGTAACAGAAAACTGCTCTGCGTACCTGAGATACTGGCAGAACTTAAATCAGGCTATCCAGTGAAAAGACAGTGGGGGATTTAATGGGATGGGGTGGTGTGGGGGAGGGGGATGACGACGACAAGGGAACTGGCCACAGCTTCCCCCCCTTAATATAAATAATACAACACTGTTTTCTTTCAATAAATCATTATCAGTAACAAAAATTTGCTTAGTTATATACAGTGTTCACCCTGCATTCACGGGGATGGGTACCAGACACCCCTGCGAATAGCTCGAACCTGCAAAAAGTTAGAACTCCCCTCTAAATATGCTTATATCTGCGTATCTTGAAAGTTCAAATACCAAATGTGTGCTTAAAGTATCATCCTACATCAAATATACCATTGAATTAGTATTATTAATATCATTTCAATGTCATCTGAAACATTTTACCATTAGAAATACATAAACCAGCCAATAACAGAGAGAGAGAGAGAGAGAGAGAGAGAGAGAGAGAGAGAGAGAGAGAGAGAGAGAGAGAGAGAGGATTGAAATGAACTTCTATAGGCACCACTTCTTCCCCTCTCATAATAAATACACATCTTTTCCAGAGAGATAAAAAGAGATGGTTGAACAAGTATCTATTTGTCTGTCTATCAATTCTTCCGCTGAGAGAGAAAGTTACAAGGAGTTACAAGGATTAAGATGTCTCAAAGACTTGTTAGTCCATCCGAGGAGACATCGTGTGCTCTCTTCTCTGTAGGAGCAGGTTTACTATGTATTCAGTGTCCTAATGATTTTTGTCTAGCTTTCTTTTAAACTCTTCCACACTGTTGCTGTTTACAACTTCTGGTGGCATTTTTTTCCATGTGTCACATATTTTGTATGTAGCTTATCTGAAATATAAAACAAAACTTTAACGGATATATAAAAAAAACTTGTCTTACCATGAATCTCAATAGCTGCCATACTTAGGTCCAAGTACTGCAATCTACTACGAAGTGGAGGAAGACTTGGCAGGTAATGTAATTGTGGAGAAAATATAGGGCTACTAATCTGAAACAAAAAATATAAGATTAGTGCTGAATTAAAGTTATAATGTGAGTTCAACAAGAGAGTACATCAAAAATGTAAGTGGTCTGACTGTAAATTTGTGTATGGATGGTCATAACCATCCATCATTTATAGTATACATATTTTAATAATTACAGTCACCTCTCAATTAACATAAGGGTTATGATCCTGGAGAGCTCGCGTTAATTAAAAAAGCGTTATTTAAACATATTTTTCCCATAAGACACAACAGTAATAAGGGGGGGTTACGTTCCTGGACTTGGGGAACACCGCACTTTTGGATAACAGCAACATCTGTTTGCTTGCATTTCAACCATCGTACAATAGTAAACAACTACGGCAGTTATTTTATAAATGACGTTATGTAGAATAGGACTGATTTATTTTTATGTGATAAATATAATGCTGTAAAATTTAAACCAAGTTGTAGCTGAAGCTGAGAAAGCTGTTCAAGCTGCTAGATAAAATTGAGAGAAAATCATTTTAATCAGAACTACAGGGCTTGAAACAACAAACTTTACTGTTGTTTTCATGCAAATCAAAGATAAATAACGTAAAGCTCGTATTACGATGAAATCAAGATTAAATAGTGAACGGAATCAGATCTTCTTTTTACGCAATAAACATACTCCCAACGCAATGTGTTAACGAAAAAAATTATTTTAGTTCACAAAGAGATTTATCTAAGTCATATTTCCACTTAAAAATTAGTTATATAACAAAAAATTAGCTTGTCTCATATAAGTAAAGTATCTAGGTATTCATTTATCCTAACAAGAAGCAAGAAAATTTATTGCAGAATTGAGTTGAATACTGCAAAATAAACTTGTATTTGCCATCAGCTGATTTCCAAACCAAAACATTGACGGCTACGTTATTATTTTATAATACAATAATTTGAGAATACATACAATATTATTGGATCCAGTTTGTTATGCTTGTAAATATACATAGCTACCAGCAGCCTGACATCACTAAATTGAAGCTGATTCTCATTTTGTGTCCATTTTTTTTTTTTTTTTTTTTTTTTTTACTGAATGATCATAGTCAGAATGTATTGAACCTCCAGGAATTTGCTTATATTAACCCTCTTACACCGATTGGACGTATTAAACGTCGAGTCAAAATGTCTCCCGTATGCCGATTGGACGTATCATACGTCAGCTCAAAAAAAGTTTTTTTAAAAAATTCATTTCAGCCGAAAAATACTTATAGGCCTACCAGCCGAAAACTTTTGAATCACGCGCCTTGGGGGGGATGCTGGGAGTTCACGGATCAAGGCGTTGTTTTGTTTACAATCGCTACGCAGGCGCGCAAGCACGAATTTCTTTCTTATCGCACTAAAAAGTATCAGTGACACATCTCAAAAATTATTTCATCACTTTGACATCATTTTTTGCACCATTTTAAATTATCCTTTACATGAAGTATTATATATGAAAATGTGTGCAATTTCATGTAAAATACAACAAAAAAATACTCATGATTGTAGCTTTTATCAGTTTTGAGATATTTTCATATAAATAACAATAAGTGCAAAAATTTCAACATTCGGTCAACTTTGACTCTACCGAAATGGTCGAGAAACGCAATTGTAAGCTAAAATTCTTATATTATAATATTCAATCATTTGCCTTCATTTTGCAACAAATTGGACGCCTCTAGCACAATATTTCGATTTATGGTGAATTTATGAAAAACTTTTTCCTTACGTTCGTGCGATAACTCTTCCGATAAATTTTTTCGTGCGATTGTCCTAATGTTTGCACCCTTTTAAATTTGCCGTTACATAAAGTTTTATATATGGAAATGTGCGCACTTTCATGCACAATACAACAAAAAACAACCCATGGTTGTAGCTTTTATCAGTTTCGAAATATTTCCATATAAATAACGTTAAGTGCAAAAATTTCAACTTTCGGTCAACTTTGACTCTACCGAAATGGTCAAAAAACGCAAATTTGTAAGCTAAAAGAAACCTCTTATATTCTAGTAATATTCAATCATTTACCCTTCATTTTTGTGCAATGACTTGGAATCTCTAGCACAGTTTTTATTTTGATTTATGGTGAATTTATGAAAAAAAAAAAAAAAAAAAAAAAAAACCATTTTCCTTACGTCCACGCGGTAACTCTTCCGAAAAAATCATAATTTTTTTTGTGCGATTGTCGAAATGTTTGCACCATTTAAAATTAGCTTTACATAAAGTTTTATATATGAAAATGTGTCACAATTTCATGTAGAATACAACTAAAAATGATTGAAGGTTGTAGCTTTTCTCTTTTTTTTGAAATATTTGCATATAATCACGATAAATAGAAAAAAAATCACGTTCGGTCAAATTTGACTCTACCGAAATAGTTGAAAAACGCAATTGTAAGCTAAAACTCTTACGGCCTAGTAATATTCAGTCATTTTTCTTCATTTTGAAACAAATTTGAAGTTTCTAGAACAATATTGTGATTTATGGTGAATTTTTGAAAAATATATTTACCTTCACTCCGCGCGCCGATTCGCGGGCCGCAAGTCTCCGAAATACGTTACATCGCATTATCCTAATATTTGCTCCTTTTCATATTAGCCGTTTTATAGAGTTTTTATATATCAAAATGTGCGCAAATTCATGAAAAATACAATAAAAAATAAGGGTGAAGGTTGTAGCTTTTTCCATCTCCGAAATATGTGCATATAAAAAAAATATATATATAAAAATTTCGACATTCGGTCAAATTTAACTCGTCCGAAATGGTCGAAATCTTGCAAATTTCTAATCTAAAACTCTTACAGTATCGTAATATTAAATCATTTGTCTTAATTGAAACAAATTGGAAGTCTCTAGAACATATTTAGAATTACGGTGAATTTTTGAAAATAACATTTTTTTTACATCCGTGCTTTACGAATTCGTACATCATTTTGTGATAATATTTTTCAGGTGTTGCTTTTATTGTTTTACTATGTATTATATATCAAAATGATTGCAATTTAGTGTACAATACAACAAAAAAAAAGTAACTCGTTCGCTTTGACCGTTTTTTGCACAGCGTGATTTGAATACAATTATCTATGAATTTTTTTGTTTGCGCTACCATATCTCGCATTATTTACATGTGATAATGATATTATTTTTTATTTCTGATGATTGCATACTAAACTTCAGGCAATAACAAAAAAATGAGCCAAAAATGAACTCTTAATCTTTAAAACTAAGCGCGCTGTGATTTTTTGAAAAAAATTTTTCCACTTCCGCGCTCACTCCAAACCGGCGCCGGCATACAGGAGAGGTTTTGATTTTTAGGGCTTCGGCGTAAGAGGGTTAATAATTATCCGATTTTTCGGTTTTTGGAATTTTTCAGATTTTGGATATGTGAGGTCAGATGCATAATCAAACAAACATCACTACTGCAGCAAAAACATTTTTTCCCTTTATGTTTTTCATTATTGTTATTTATTACTTACAGTTTATTTAAATAAACATTAATATAATACCGTTAAATGAATGTGAGATAATTAAGATCACCTATAATAAAATAGTGGGACAATTAATACCATATGTTCACTAATAGCTATTATTTTCAAAACAAACATTCCGTAAAACGCAAAAAATATGGATGTATAAAACAATCAAAATATAATCATGTTTTACAGTTCGTAAAATTTTGAGGATGGTCTAGGAAAAGGATTTGCACTTAGTGATGACGCATCGCTACAACACAATGTGGTACTTTCATACCACTATATTGATGAAGCATCGCTACGACACACTGGTAATTTTCATTAGAGTTAAACTGATCATATTGTTTTCACAAAGAAATAATTATATAATGAAAATTATTGAGCAATTTTTGCCATCAGCAGTCAGAAAATCACAATCATGGTAACATTCAAACCTAGTGCCATCCACGGCATATGTCTATAAATAGAACAAAAGCAGAGGGCAGTCATTGGATAACAGATCTCCATGGCTACCAACCAGTCAATCAGGTGTTGGTTATACTACTACTATGTGAATTTCTTAGAATGAACGTTTACACACGCGAAGCTGATGATGATGTGTGTGTTTTGCATACAGTACGTAGTTTTAGTTTTTAATAGTGTAAGTATTCTACTGATTACATGAAGAATAGAATGATTCCTTCTCATTACTTTGAATGCAAAATGGTTTGAAGATTCTTCCGCAAAAAGCAAAAAATTCTTTAGAAGATGATACCTATTTACTAACGCTGTTGACATTCCTTCAAAACAAAATTCAGCTCTTTAATCTCTGGAAAAATGTTAATCTTTCTGTCTGCTGGTCACACCCTTTATAGCCCCCGTGACTGGCAACAACAAAATTTGTTTGTTTGTTTTATCTTTCAAAGTTGTAGGTACAGCACATTTTATAACAGTATATCCATACACACACACACATACAGTTGCGTGTGTGCTAATACCTATTGGTTTCAGACTCAAGTTAACACTTAACAGTATAGTAGAGAGAGAGAGAGAGAGAGAGAGAGAGAGAGAGAGAGAGAGAGAGAGAGAGAGAGAGAGAGAGAGAGAGAGAGAGAGAGAGAGAGAGAGTTCAGCGATGGTTCATCTCTCTAATCTCTCGAGGAATGTTAAGATTTATTTCCTGCTCTTGTAAATTTAGTCCATGCGACTGACAACAACAAAATTCATATTTGTTTTTTTGTCTTCCAGATATGAATTACCAGTACTGCACATTTTTTAACATGCATGAACACACTGCCTGCATATGTACTAATGCCCACTGGTTAAATATAATCTCTCTCTCTCTCAGGAAAGATACCGTCAATTCAAATGATCAGTATCCTTTCCTGATAGACAGACAGCGTAAATATTTAGGGCTTGGCATATGTCAATTATTTTATTATCTTGGGATTTTTGGGTAATCTTGGGATTTTCCATGGTCAATTCTTGGGATTAGTAAGAAAAATGCTACAATTTGAGTAGCGGTAGCAGCAGCTGCAGCGCACACCCAAATGAATCGGGTAAGCCTAGTGCGCCAAACTATAGCATTTACAAAATGAACAGAGCTCTCTGGCTGGGGTGTTTTGGTCCTCCCACGTGTTTGATCTCCGCATATCTGCCAAATTTATAACAACAACAGAGATAAAACAATTTCTCCCATTACAGATATCAAATATTATCTTTCCCGTTAAACAGAATTCTAAATAAATTACGTAAGTTAACGATTGATAGTTTTTTTATGCAACAAAAAGAAATGGAGTCAGATTTTCTATCCACATGGCATATCATTTTAGTGCTGTTGCAAATATTTCAACCAGTTCCATGTGCGTTTAAATCCACACTGTACAGTCTGGAGGCAGTTCTCCCTTCTACACATATCTTGATTTCTTAATATCGTAGGTATAGAATAAATTGGTGAGCAAGGAAATATGAAATAAAGCATAATCTCTCTCTCTCTCTATTCCTGGTCATCTCACAGCCATGGACAGACATCAACTTCACAGCTGAGAAAGGGCAATCGTATACAAAATAAATAGGTATGGAAAATGCGGGCCTATGTTATCCCATAAAAAAGCTCTCGCTCAGACAGCAGTAAGATTTAGGAGAGAGAGAGAGAGAGAGAGAGAGAGAGAGAGAGCAGGGCTGAATAGGAAGGAGATTAAAGTACCTGGGAATGAAAAACCCTTATAATCTTATAATTATAGCCTCGGGGTTTGTCTCAAGGACAAAGATGGTTAGTCAAGAACAGTTAAACATGTTGTATAAACCAAAATAATGCAAATGGCGCACGATCGCTCTTTTGTATTTTAAAATACAATAGCAATATGAGAACATATAATATTATTGGATATAGTGAATTACAAGTAAAGCATAACTTTTTAAAAGATCTACTGTTTTCCACCGGTAGTAACTATCGCAATCCGCCGATTTTGGAAAGCATAGACAGTACGCTAATTTTATACTGCGTATGATGAGACCCCTTTAAATTTAGCTTCAAAATTAGGTTTCAAAAGTCGCATAATATGCGAGTATATACGGTAATTAATGGGTGCCAGTTTGATAAACATCTCACTTATTTGGGTTACTACAAAAAACACTTCTGGCGCAATTCTCTCTCTCTCTCTCTCTCTCTCACCCTCTCTATTTAACTGTATCAGTAGATTTCTCTCTCTTTTTATTTCTATGCTATTTTCCTATCATTACAGGATGCTTTGGCTGTGTGCATACCAGGATTGGCAATACTCTGGCTGTGTGCATACCAGGATTGGCAAAAGCCAATATGCATGTGCGACATGATGCTTTAGTGAAAATGGAAAAAGCCATAAACTTATGGATTGAAGACCTAAATAGACAACTTGCACCACTAAATTCCAATTTCATTAGGGCACAGAGCATCTGTATGCTCGGTTTGCTGGTGATAAAAGTGCTACAGACGATCATGTTGAGTTAGATAATAGTGATGATGATGATTATATCAATGACAGTGACATTGTTAGGCCTAAAAGTTGTAGTGTAAGTACCATAAAAAAATTACATTTTTTGAAAGTAAATTGTATTTTTCCTAACTACTATACAAACCTAGGTCCTTTACAATAGGAATTACTTAGGGTGAAGCCTGAACGCGGCCACTACATCTTCAAACATGGCGGTACTGTAGTTAATTACGAGTCCGGTCGTTGGTTGCCACCCCACCAGGAGTAGGCACTCCAATTTGCTTTCGGCCTAGGTAACAGATTGAGGGGTGGCTTGAGGTGGGCAGTAAGTGTAAAGGTCCTAGGTTCTTATAGTTAGGAAAAATGTTATTGTCATGATACAATAAAGTTTTATACATACTTACCTGGCAGATATATACTTAGCTATAGACTCCGTCGTCCCCGACAGAAATTCGAATTTCGCGGCACACGCTACAGGTAGGTCAGGTGATCTACCGCCCCCTTCGCCGCCTTGGCCCCCGCTAAGGGGTTGGCAGAAGAAATAGGAACCATTCCCGTTTCTAATTCAGATTTTCTCTTCCACCTGTCTCCTGAGGGGAGCTGGGTGGGGCCATTTAATCGTATATATCTGCCAGGTATGTATGTATAAAACTTTATTGTATCATGACAATAACATTTTTATACATTCAACTTCCTTGTCATATATATACTTAGCTGATTGGCACCTTTGGCGGAGGGTAAGAGACAGCTATTTACTGAATAGACAGGTAAACAACCCATACGTTTTTTGTAGGTAATAAAAATAAAAAACCTTGGTTCCTACCTGTGTTAGCGAAAGACTTCATGGCTACTGCCTAGGAGCCTGCATCGCTTCAAGAGCCTCAGCGAGGTAGTGACCTCCTGCTAAGAGTTCTTGATGGTCTGTCAATGGGGTCTTATCCACTTATCGCGGACAGAACCTTAGGATCTTTGTCAATGGGGGTCCTATCCACTTACATGACAAAACACCTTGCCTAATGGCATTATCAAAGAGCACAACACTGATCCCGATCACCTGATCCTATCACCGGGGTTAGTACTACGATTGAAAGGAGTCATCTCCCAACATCCTTTCAAACAACCCAAAAAACTCAACACCAATTTTGTTACAAAAATAATCATTAAAGAACAAAAACAAAAATTTTTTAAGGATCAGTATCCGCTCTCTGTCCCAGCATAGTATCCGCTGATACATACGGACCAAGAGAAAAACATTTCTCGTATGTTACTTTTACATCCTTTAAGTAATGGGATGCAAATACTGAGTTACATCTCCAATATGTCGCTGCTAAAATGTCCCTCATAAGACATATTCTTACTAAAAGATAGGGAAGTTGCAACTGCACAACGAACTTCTGGAGCTTTAACCCTAAGCAGCTTTAAGGAGTTCTCTTGGCAATTCATGTGAGCTTCTGTTATCACATTCCTGACAAAGAACGCCAGTGCGTTCTTTGACATAGGTGTCTTGGGTTTCTTACTGCACACCAGAGACTCTGGTGACATCCCTGAAGTTGTGTCTTCTTTTTTAAATAAAACTTCAGTGCCCTGACTGGGCAAAGAGACCTTTCCAACTCTCTACCTACGAGGGGAGAGAGTCCCTTGACTTCGAAACTTCTAGGCCAAGGTTTAGAAGGGTTCTCATTTTTAGCCAGGTATAGATGTTGAAAAGAAACCACTGTAGAGTCTTCTTTAAATCCCACCCGAGAATCTAAAGCATGCAATTCACTGACCCTCTTGGCAGTTGCGAAGGCCAAAAGGAATATGCACTTTCTCGTAAGATCTCTAAACGAGCTTTTATCTGGAGGTTCGAACCTGTCTGAAGTCAAGAACTTGAAGACCACATCCAGGTTCCAACTCGGAGGGGAGAGAAAACGATTTTTTCTGCAAATTTGGTGGTCTCGAAAGACCTAATGAAGAATCAATGGAGAATCTTTATTCTCTTGTATATTCAGGCCTCTGTTCCTGAACACAGCTGAAAGCATGCTCCTATATCCTTTTATAGTGGATACAGCCAACTTAGATTATTCTCTTAAGAAAAGAAGAAAGTCAGCGATTTCAGTCACAGAGGTATTGGATGAGGACAGCTTCTTCGACCTGCACCATCTACGGAAGACTTCCCACTTTGATTGGTAGACCCGCAGGGTAGAGGACCTGCGGGCTCTAACGATTGCGCTTGCAGCTTTCCTAGAAAAGCCTCTCGCTCTGACCAGTCTTTCGATAGTCGAAAGGCAGTCAGGGAGAGACCGTGGATGCTTTTGTGAAACCTCTCGAAGTGGGGCTGTCTGAGCAGATCTGTCCTTTCGGGAAGAGATCTGGGGAAGTCCACCGTCCATTCCAGTACCTCTGTGAACCAGCTTCGGGAAGGCCAGAAGGGAGCAATGAAAGTCAGTTTTGTTCCCTTTGATGCAACAAACTTTCTTAACACTTCCCCCAGCAACTTGAATGGGGGAAAGGCGTAAGCGTCTATGCCTGACCAATCCATGAGGAGAGCATCGATTGCTATGGCTCTGGGATCTTCTTGCAGTGAGCAGAAGTTGTCCATCCTCCTGGAGAGGAACGTGGCAAACAGGTCTATCTGCGGTTTCCCCCAGAGGGACCAAAGATCTTGGCAGACTTCTGAGTGGAGTGTCCACTCTGTTGGAAGTATTTGGTTCTTCCTGCTCAACCTGTCTGCTCTTACATTTCTTACTCCTTGAACAAATCTTGTTCAAAGTATTATGCCCTGTTCCTCCGTCCAGATCAATAGATCTCTTGCAATCTCGTATAGTGAGAAAGAGTGAGTGCCCCCCTGTTTTCGGATGTAAGCCAGAGCCGTGGTATTGTCCGAGTTGACTTGGACTACCACTCCTCTGACTTCCGATTCGAAGTACTTCAGGGCTAGATGGATAGCCAGGAGTTTTTTTTTTTTTTTTCCTTCGCATTGATGTGCAATGTTACCTGTTCCTTTGTCCAGGTACCCTGTCACTTCCCTTGACCCAATGTTTGCTCCCCATCCTGTTTCCGAGGCGTCGGAAAACAACACTAGGAGAGGGTTCCGAATCAAAAGGGACACTCCTTCGTTTCTTCTCAAGGGGGTTAACCACCACTTCAGGTGGGACTTTATCTCCTGTTGAATGGGAAACGAATCTGACAATTCTCCTGTCTTCTGATTCCACATTCTTCTCAGGTAGAACTGCAGAGGTCTGAGGTTCAATCTCCCTAGGGAAACGAATTGCTCCAACGAGGAAAGGGTACCCAAGAGGCTGAGCCATTCCCTCGCTGAGCTTCGTTCTTTCCTTAAGAAGTTAGAGACTTTTTCCAAGCCTCGAGCAATTCTCTCTTGCGATGGAAAAGCTCAAAAACCCCGAGAATCCATCTGAATCCCCAGATAGACCATGTTCTGTCTGGGGATCATTTGTGATTTCTCGAGGTTTATGAGTAGTCCGAGTGATTGTATCAGTTCTAATGTCGTCTCCAGGTCCTTCAAGCACTGATGTTCCGACTTTGCTCTTATGAGCCAATCGTCTAGATAGAGTGACATGCTTATCCCTTTTAGATGCAGCCATCTCGCCACGTTCCTCATTAGGCTCGTGAAGACTTGAGGAGCTGTAGATAGGCCGAAGCACAGGGCCCTGAATTGAAAAATTCTGTCCTGCATCATGAAGCGAAGATATTTCTTCGATGCGGGATGCAGGGGAACATGAAAGTAAGCATCTTGCAGATCCAGGGAGACCATCCAATCTCCGGGACGGAGAGCAGCAAGAACCGATTTGGATGTTTCCATAGAGAACTTTGTGTTCTCTACGAATCGGTTCAACATGCTCACATCCAGAAACGGTCTCCACCCCCCCGAGGATTTCGGAACCAGAAAAAGAAGGTTGTAGATGCCTCGGGAGTGCGGATCCTGGACCAATTCGATGGCCTCCTTTTGTAACATCTATTCTACAAGGTGCAAAAGCGTTTCTCTCATGGCAGGGTCCCTGTACTTCGCCGACAGTTCCCTCGGGGTCGTCGTTAAGGGAGGTCTGTCTCAAAAGGGGATACGATATCCTCTCCTCACTATGGAGAGGGACCAGCTGTCTGCCTCTCTCACAGTCCATTCTTCCAAAAATTTCAGAAGTCTGGCTCCTACCGGCGCTTGAAGGACTGAAATATCACTTTGATTTCTTGATAGGTCTGAATGCAGACCTTCCTCTTTCGCCATTTTCCTCTCTTCTTCGAGGTGGGTCGAGAAGAGGAACTCCCTCGAAAGGGCTGCTGAGGGGTATGTGACTCTCTCTTCATAGTAGGCACGGAGGTCCTCGCTTTCTTTGTGGATTGAACCAAAAGATCTTGTGTGGCCTTCTCAGTCAGTGAATGGGAAATGTCCCTTACTGAGAAGGGAACAGTTGGTCCGAAAGTGGAGCGTAAAGCAGGGACAACCTCTGGATAGGCGTGACTGCTTTTGTTTGGAAGGAGCTAAACAAAGTCCTTTTCTTTAAAATTCCCGTTCCGAAGAGCGAGGCCACTTCTCCTGATCTGTCCTGGACTGCTTTGTCCATACAGGACAAGACACTATGAAGGACTTCGGGGCTCAGAAACTCCGTATCCTGAGTTTTCTTGGCCAAAACCCCAAGGGACCAGTCTAAGAAGTTAAATACTTCCAAGACATGGAACAATCCCTTGAGGAGATGGTCCATTTCTGAAGTCCCCCATGTGGTTTTAGCTGATGACAATGCTTGCCTCCTCGAAGAGTCAACCAGATTCGAAAAGTCTGCTTCGGCCGAGGTCGGGAGAGCAAGACCCAACGATTCTCCTGTCTCATACCAAATACCTCTCCTTCCTGATAGTTTGGAAGGAGGGCAGGCAAAGACGGTTTTCCCCGCCTCCTCCTTAGATTTAAACCAGTTTCCCACAAACCACAGAGCTTTCTTCATGGAGATAGTCGGTCTCATCTTTAAGAAGGAGGATGATTTTGAGATCTTGGTATTCGTGAACAAAGATCTAGGCGAAGGAGGCGCGGCAGGACTCAGAGAATCCCCGAACTCTTGAAGTAAAAGGGCTGCTAAAGTCTTATAATCTGATAAGCCCGCAGCTGTATGATCTTCAGAGTCCGAAACATCTTCTACCTCAATCCCCATGGGGGAAGAGCGATCAACTGAAGAGGATTGTCTCTTATCGATAGGAGACGAGTCTCTCGCAGCATCTAAACCACCCTTGCAAGAGCGACGGCCGCCTGTGCGACAACTTGCGTCCTTGCTAGGGAGAGGCTGATCCTGAGAAAAGACTCTATCATAATCTCTCTCCTGGCAAGAGCGATGGCCGCCTGTGCGACATCTCTCTCTCGTCAGGAGAAGGATGTCCCTTCAAAACACTCTTAACAGGAAAAGCTCTATCCCGACAGGGGCTACGGCCGCCTGTGCGACATCTAGAGTCCCTGTCAGGAGAAGGCTGATCCTGTTCAAAGCTAAAAGATCCTCGTGTCTGCCGTTTGGATGCTGATTGTGGCGCCTGGCGCCGGGCAAGCGTTTCCGGCGCATTGCTCCAGGCTGGTGCTTCTGGCGCATTGCGCCAGGTTGGCGCTTTTAGGTCTTTTCTCCTGCTTCCTGTCCGAGGAGTAGAGTACGTAAGTTTTGTGCCAGAAACGTCTGTTCTTCCCACCGATCTCTTTCTCGGAAGGAAAGTCTTTTCTTCTCGGAGTATCCTTTTTTAGAACTCCTACTAAAGAGGAGATCCTTGTCCGAGAGCAGTGAAGGAGGTCTAGAGGAGGTAGGAGACTCCGAGTTGAGAGCTGGTGTATTCTTAGCTCTTTTCCTTTCACATGGCGATTCTTCAGGAAAACATTCTGGGCTTGAATCCAAAGTTGAAGCATTCCAACTCCTTTTCAAGGGGCGTGAAAGTTCGTCGAACTCCAGCCCTTTCTTTGAGGCGAGAATCTGATGACGAAAGCACTTTTGTAGGATGCTTTCCTATAGCTATCCTTGGCAGTTCGGGACTCCACCAGAAGTCTGGCCGGAGGGGACGCCTGATCGGTGGGGATTCTCCATCACCTCCGTAAGGCTGTCGACATTCCTTCTCCTCTGGGCCTGGGAGCTTGAAAGAGGTCTAGGCCTGGGAACGAGATGAAGCCGATCAGACGCACCCTACACTGCACTGGGAACACTTACGTCACTTTCACTGTGCTTACCTTGTAGAGCTTGCATTTGAAGCTCCATCCTTTTGAGGGCAGCTTTTAGATCTGCAATTTCCGTTGCAGGATTTGCAGTCTTTGTAGTACACGAGGAAGTAATTATAAGTTTAGGATTAGGTGCTACAGTAATTGGCTCATTAGAACGAGACCTACTTACGCTTCTGGAGGAAGCCTTCCTAGCCCTATCCATATCTAATTTCCTTAAATAGGAATTTAAAGTCTTCCACTCTTCCTCATTCAAATCTACATTCATTACAGGTGTTAGTTACAGACCATTCATTCTGCCTACACCCCTTACAAACCGTGTGAGGGTCTAACGAAGCTTTCGGTAGCTTCACCATACATCCCTCATTCACACACACAGTCTTCTAACTGAAAAGCTAGAGTCCGACATTATGAGAAAAATCCAAATCCAAATACAATTAACAGTCCACGAAAGCGTATGCCCAACCAAAGATCCAATACGTCACCAATTAAACCAGTCTAGAAGATCAGTAGCGATGAAACACGAAAATCAAGTCAGGAAAACAACAATAATGTTGATGGCCCGGCCGACAGAGAAAATCTGAATTAGAAAACGGGAATGGTTCCTATTCCTGCCACCCAGTGGCAGGGCGGTAGAACACCTGACCTAGCTGTAGTGTGTGCCGCGAAATTCGAATTTCTGTCGGGGACGACGGAGTCTATAGCTAAGTATATATCTGACAGGGAAGTTGAATGTATAAAAAGACAATTTACTTTAAAAAACTGTGATTTGTTCTGACACGGTATACAAACCATCGGTCCTTTAAAATAGGAAGACTCACTGATTGGGGGGGAGGAATCTGCGTGAGCTCCCGTGAACCGACTGGTGTTCAGCCTACCTGGGCTCTCCTGATCTTTAGAGCAAGGGAGAACCTGCCACTGATTTCTGATCGGATTTATAGAACTGCGGGATCAGAGTCAGTCCTCTGGGCTTCTCCTCCAAGGGCCAAGTGGGTCGTCTTTATGGAAAAAACCGTATGTCGGACACTATAAGGCAAATACAAGTTATCAGTTTGTCTTATGTCAATGTCCCCTTTCCTCGCCTTCTAAGGGAAGGGGAGGGGATATGTACTTCTATTACTAACAAGAAGAATAGAAAGGGTACTCTAGGGAGTGTCTTACCTGCATTATTGCTCGGTCCAGCAAGTAACGGTCCGCACACACTCTGCCCGAAGGGAGAGAGTAGGATGAATGGGAAGAGGAAGAGCCAGTCACTACATTCATACTCATTCATACCATACTACGAGGCATGATGCTAATCTGTCCTGTTAGATCTGAGTAAGCTACGTAACTTGTTGATCAGCCACCACTGGTCCCAAGGAAAAAAGTGTCCAAGGACCAGTGGGTAATATCCCGAAGGTAATGAGAGGTGAAGGTGGTCTGTCTTGCCCAGACCTCTGCCTTCAAAACCTGTTGAACCGACAGGTTCTTCAGGAACGAGAGGGATGGGGCAATGCCCCTGACCTTGTGAGCTCTTGGACAAAGGGTATCGGTGTAGTTGCCCGCAGCGGAGTACGCTTTCCTGATCGTCTCACGAAGCCAGAAAGAGGCAGTGTTCTTGGACACCTCTTTCTTGGAACCACCAGTGCTAACGAAGAGTCAATGACTCAGGCCAAAGACGCCGTCCTCTTCAGGTATCGCCGTAGTGCTCTAACTGAGCAGAGTAGCATCTCATCTGGATCGCCACCAACAAAGTCACTGAGGGAGGGGATGGAGAAAGACTCAAATCTAGTGTCACGGACCGTAGGATTCTGAGTCTTTGCTATGAAATCCGGGACAAATTCAAGCGAAACCAATCCCCAACCTCTTGTGTGTTTAACGTTGAAAGATAGCCCATGGAGTACGCCTACCCTCTCCGCGAATGCCAGGGTGAGCAGAAAGACTATCTTGAGTGTCATATCCCTGTCTGACGACTCTCAAAAGAGGCTTGTACGGGGCACAAGTCAGACTCTGCTGTATGAGAGTCACATCCCACACAAGAAGCCTGAGATCCCTGGGTGGGCACGACCTCTCAAAGCTCCTCATAAGGAGAGATATCTCGAAGGAGGACAAGATATCCTTCCCCTTCAGCTTCAGGACCAAGGCTAAGGCCGCCCTGTAGCCCTTAACCACTGAGACAGAGAGCTTCTCTCGGCGAAGGTAGACTAGGAAGTCAGCGACCTGCTGAAGAGAGGCTCTGATCGGAGAGATACCACATCTACGACACCAACCACAGAAGATGGCCAACTTCACGATATACCGCTGCAGGGGACTTCATGAGGTATCCAGCCATCTCTGTTGCTGCTTGACGAGAAAAGTCTCTCGCTGTAAGAGGTGGTGGATAACCTCCGGGTGTGAAGACACAGGGACTCTACTGCTTGGTGGTACTGTTCTATGTGAGGTTGACACAGAAGGTTGTGCCATGGGGGAATCTCTGGTGGACAAGCTGGTCCTTATTGTCATCCCTCCACTTGTCCACCGCAGCATCTACCTGTTCTCTACTAAAGAGAGAGGTAGAACCCAGCAACAGTCTATTTCTCAAAGCCAATACAGACTAGGAACTGAGAGATCTGGATACTTGGGGGAGGGCAGAGTCGTGCCTCTTGAGTAATAGATTTGCCCACAGGTTAGCAGTCTGGTGGGCCAGGTAGGTTACTGCTCTACCTCCACTAACACAGCCTCCCAAAGATGATTGCCTGGGCAATCAAAAGATGATTGGTGAACTGGCCTCAGCAGACTATGTGGCAGCAGATACATAACCACATGAGTTTGCTGAAGTCATAACAGAAAAACTACAAGCTAGAGCAAGTTTTCAATGCAGATGAGACTGGTGTATTGTGGAAAATAATACCCAAGAGAACATCTATCTATAAGGAAGGAAAAAGTGCTCTCAAGATCAAGGGGCTAATAGAAAGTGCATTGGCGCCCTACTACGAGATGCAGAGATCTATGAGGAAGGAGATCTCGCACACAACAATCAAACTCTTCTTCAGTCCTCTCCACAAAAAACATAACTAAATAAAGTGGTGAGTACATTATTGATCACTATCCATTTAATTGTTTAGTTATTAAATGCCAAATTTGTTCTATGACTAGATACATTTTTTGTCAATTATGGTAGATTTGATGATGAGTCTAAACAATTAGATATTTCCTGCGGATTAACCAAACAAGGCACAAGTTGCCACATTTCTTTTTTATTGTGAATTTTGTGGTGAAATACATTAATTTATTATATTTCACCATTAAGGGGGGTGACTATAATATATGGAAAAAATGCAAGAGGTTACAGTGCTGGCTCAATTTTTAATTGTAGATCGATCATGTTCGGGTGGAGAGGGGGAGGGGAGAGAAGGCAGCAGACTATTGTGCTCTGGTGGATAGAGAGAGAGAGAGAGAGAGAGAGAGAGAGAGAGAGAGAGAGAGAGAGAGAGAGAGAGAGAGAGAGAGAGAGAGAGTACCGTTCTCGTGAACTGATATTATTTTCATCTTCATATTGTTAATGTATTTCCATGAAACAGCTCAAATAACTTCCAGATAACTAATAGTTGTTGAAAGTAGCCCAAAAGCCTTGTTGTTGATGGTTGTTGATCATTGTCATGAAAATTTCATCCTAAGTAAAATATTTTATAACTTACATAAATAAAAGCACTTTAAAAAGGTCAAAAAGCATTTCACCAGACAGACTAATGGCTTTCATGAAATGTTTCAAATAATTTGCTTATAATATCACAATTTTTGAAAGTAAATTGTATTTTTCCTAACTATACAAACCTGAGGTCCTTTACATAAGGAATTACTTTCAGCGTAGCTGAAATTACGGCCGTTAAATTCTTGAACAAGGTGATTAGGCAGTAACTACCATGTGGCAGGCAGGTAGGCCCCCCTGCATGGATGTAAACTCCACTTTGCCTTTCGGCCCAGGTTCAGATTGAGGGGTGGCATGAGGTAGGCATTTATGTAAAGGACCTAAGGTTTGTATAGTTAGGAAAAATACAATTTACTTTCAAAAATAGTGATTTGTTCCTACATGATATACAAACCCTCGGTCCTTTACATAAGGAAGACTCACTGATTGGTGGGAGGAATATGAATGAGCCTCTAGAACTGACTGGAGTTCTACACAACTAGGCTGCTACTCCTGGTCGTAAGAGCAAGGAGGAGTGCCCTGCCTCTGACAACTTTATCAGAGTATAGAAGCTACATTATCAAGAGTCAGACTTCTGGGCCTTTTCGAAATGAGTGAGGAATCGTAAGGTCCGAAAATGGGCTGTGAAGAATATCTAGAGTTGGAGGCATTAATGTAAAGTTCTGGGAAGGGTTTGCATTATTGCCAGTCTCCTTCCTCCCCTTGCTAGAGGAAGGAGCGGGATTACTTCTGTGATTCTGATAAGAAACATAGAAAGGAAACTCTATGTGTAAACTTACCGCATCAATCGCCCGACCAGCCAGTGTAAGTTCGAGTCCTATCCTTAACCCGAAGGAAGAGGAGTAGAAGGACGAGGTGGGGAAGGTGGAGAGGCCAATCAATCTTGCATCCTTCTTATCTCTAGAACTACACACCATAGGTGAGAAGCAACTTGTCTTCTTGAAGGAGCCGGGTAAGCAAATATAACCAGCAAGCATCCACCACCAATCCAAGGAAATGAGGTTCCAAGGACCTGAGGGCAGGCCCGAAGGAAAAGATAAATATGGTCGCAATGAGACCTTATCTATCTTCCTGTCCGACATATTCTTCAGAGTGATGACAAGTACCCATCCACTGGACTATCCAACTGCAGAGAAGTCTCTCACGGTCTCGTAATACTCGGACAAAGACGTGTCATTGGACTCTTCTGCAATGGCAGTCCACAGCGGATAAAGACACCGACACTCCATGGTGGGCGTCGATCCTGTATGGGTACAGCAACACGCCAATAGGACAAAGTAATGGCTGATCTGGATCAACCAATACAAAGTCCACAGCGTAGCTCATGACAGTCTTGGACTCTTCAACAGCTGCCCACTGACTGCACTCAGTGTGAGCCGTCAATCGTCATGCATCTGAGACGTAGTCACATGACACTCGCCTTTTGAAGGGTTATGCCTGAAAAGACCATGCAAATCATCTATCTTGTTCGCCACCGATGTTGGGAGACGAGATGATGATTCTCTCAAGGCATGCGCACTTCAGACGATAGTCAATTGCCTTCTAGAGACTGAGGTCCCTGTGATGGCAAGACCGAAGTTCTCATAGTGGTTGAATCTAAACTAAGGAGAAACAATACTATATGCTAGTGAATGACATAGGTGAATGCAGACCTACGTCTTCACAATTGAATTGAGAGAAGTTAACTCTCAAGATTCTGATCATAGAAAAAGTCCCGTCAATGACACCAACCAGTGAAGACGACTTTAATCCTTGTTGTTTTACAGAGGACTGAAAAAGCTAAACCACTATTTCATTGCTGTTTGGTGAGAAGTAGGAGTTTGCAATGAAGGCAGAGCATCTTTCAGAAATGAAAACACAAGGATTGTACTGCCTGAAGAACCACTTCTGGTGGACTGGATCAGGGACATTATTACCTTGGAAGCAGAGCTGGCAGGCAGGGAACAGGCAGTCTTCTGTTATTCATTTACAATTCGGGGTGAACAAAGAATAATTGCACACATTACGAATTACGAAATGTCTATTAGAAGACAAACTCAAATTGTCTGAAGAATATCATTCTGCGGCAGGTGTGATAACACGGAAGACTAGGCTACAGACTTCTGTTACCGTGAGGTATACAGGAACATGATAAGAGTCTAGTAAGAGAATTCCAGCCAACTAGAGACCTAAGTCTGTGATTGCCGGGCAGAGATTTGAATCGGTAGTCAATCCTCTCTGTAGCCATAGGAAAAGAGGGAATGGGGGAGGAAGACTAGACGCTCTTGCTCGCCTTGCCAGCGGAACTAGCAGCCGGAGAAGCAAGTCACGGGCAGCCATCAACCTGCAGTGATGGCCGCTCCGAGTATAGGAAAACGTTACCGTATGGAGAAAACGTTTTCCCGAGGAGGGTTACGAAACGTATATCACCACAGAGACCGGTCGGTCACTGTGACCGTCGTCTGGGTGGGGCTGAGTGTGCAACTGACAGGAGAGAGCTGATACCGTCCTCCGACGCGTCCCAGTCCTCATCGAGGCCGAAACCACTCAAGAGGACAGAAGGGGGAGCCACACACCGATCTCTGCATGAGCGGGCCAGCAGGACCGCCATGTGAACAGTGGTTATGGTCACTCAGTGAGTCTAGGAAAGCGTCATTGGCCTCGCCAGCCAGCCAGCAACCCCCGCCCCCTCCCCCTGAATTGGTAAGCTAGGAGGACTGCAGGCGGTCGCCAACTCGCGGTGGTGATTGAGCTGCAGGTCTGGACCAGCGGTCTCCTTGCGGAGAAGCGCTGGACTGAGGACGGTACCGTCGGTCTCGTGCATCAGGGGAGTAGTTACCAGCTGTGTAAGCCGTCCAGTCCCGATGGTCGGGTGACTGGTAGCGTCCACTAACATGGTGAGAGCGAGCACAGTCTTCACGACGCGCCACAGTCTCAGAGGCAGCCGAAGCTGTTCCTGGAGACCAGGGGACCTCTTCCCAGCCTTGTCATGTGAACGGTCTGGTGGGAACATCACGTCAACCCTGGGTACCGAACAAATGCTGTGCGAGCGATTGCCAGTCTGGCTAGTCACCTGAGCGACTCTTATCATCCTTTTACTCCGTGCCTGGGTCCTGACAGTGAGCGTACTCAGCCGTCTGGACCTTGGCTGCATGGTCACCCGTAGATGACTGTACACTAAGTGACACTTGCGAGCGAGCAGCCGAGACGGTTTCCGGTCCGGAGGTGGAACCTCTGGAGCCGGGAGCGGAGGTACCAGCGGTGGCTGGTACTTCCATGGTCTCCATCTTCTTCCCTGAGAAAGGACAGACGGGCCCCGTTCCCGGAGGAACAGGAGGACCAGCGGAAGACCCACCTGTCTCAGTGAAGCAAGACAAACCCTTAGAAATCACTGTGTGAGACTTCTGGGGGGGGGGGGGGGGGGGGGGGGGGGGGGGGGGGGGGGGGGGGGAGACCACCTTCCTCGGCTGGGGGACCTTGGAAGTCGAAGGGGAAGAGGCAGCAAAAGACAACAACGACACCTTCCTATTTTTCTTCGCCAACTTCCTCAGGACAGCAGAAGGTTCTCCCATCAGGTAGGGGCTGTGGCGGCTGCCAAAGGAGCAGGCCCCAGTACGACCTGGGAAGGAAACCTGACGGAGCAGCAGTGGAGAGAACGCTTCCCCAAGGAGGGTTACAACTCTCTCGCATCTGCCACCACCGAGACTGGTTGATCTCGCGAAGGTGACCGTCATCTGGGTGGGGCTGAGCGTGCACCTAACTGGAGACAACCGATACCGTCCTCCGACTCGTCCAAATCCTCGTTGAGGCCGAAACCTCTCAAGAGGACCAAAGGGGGAGCCACACACCGAGTCTCTGCATGAGCGGGCCAGCAGGACCGTCATGTGAACAGCGGTGATGGTCACTCCGTGAGTCTAGGAAAGCGTCATCGTCCTCGCCAGTGTGAACCGAAGTTTGCACTTCTACGGCTCCTGACACAGTGGACCTGGGGACAGCGTAACTGTGAGAACTAGCGGAAGACCCAACCGCCTCCTCAGTTGAGGAGACATTACTTAGAAGTGCTGTGATGAGACTTCTTGTGTGTGTGTGTGTGTGTGTGTGTGTGTGTGTGTGTGTGTGTGTGTGTGGGAGAGAGAGAGAGAGAGAGAGAGAGAGAGAGAGAGAGAGAGAGAGAGAGAGACAACCTTCTCCTTTTACGGCAGAGAGCCAGGAGTCGAAGGGGTGGAGAGGAGACTGAGGAAAATATGATGATCTTGAAAAGGACAACAATGACTTGAGACACTTCTACTATCAGGAATAGTTAAACATCACAGGGCAGCGGTGAAAGCTTCGTCCAGTGACGTAATTCCAGGGCAGTAGTGGTAAATGAATATGATTACCAACAGGAGATCTGTACACTCACAGCAGGATCAGTATCACAACATGCTAGGAGTCACAAGTACAATTCTAAGGTTAGGATAACCAATACGAAGAGCTATCCAACCAATACTGCTGTAAACACAATCAACACTGTTAGTCTGTAAAATAAAGAAAAAATTATTTAAAGTGATAAGGATACTCCTCTCACATCCAAGGGCACTGCCCTCTGAAGTGAGAGGAGATCCCCCAAACACCAACACCACACGCCCTCTCTTCTACCTTCGTCCAATAGTAAGTGAAAGGATGAAGGAGAAGAAAACTTACCAGAAAAAACAAAGGAAAGGACAAACCTCTGAAGACCCCCTCGGTAATTCCCAAAGCGTAAGCGTAAATTTTGGATGAATACATCTCGTTACAGGATCAATGTCACTAAAGTTAAATAGTACATGTCTCGTCCTAATGTTAAATACATATCTCGTCCACATGTTAAAGGGCAAAAGTATGTAAATAATAGAGATGTTGGCATACCTTTGCCGCCGACTCTTAACACAAAGTAGAAAGGCGGCTATAAAGGCTATCACAAAAAGTGGGTTTGCATATTAACTGAATTGATTCAATTAATATTAATATCAAACACGAAAAATAAACAAGAAAGATCCCACTGGGAAAATGATCAACGACCAGTCAGCAAGAGCTCACAAACACATGCCTTCATCGGAAGACGGCCAAAGGCAAAGTGGAGTGTTTACATCCAGGCAGGCTGGCCTACCCGCCTGCCACATGGTAGTTACTGCCTAACCACCTTGTTCAAGAATTTAATGGCCGTAATTCCAGCTATGCCGAAAGTAATTCCTTATGTAAAGGACCGAGGGTTTCTATATCGTGTAGGAACAAATTTGTATTTGTTGAGATTACCAAGAAAATTAAATACTTAACTGGACCAAAATTGGTATACACAGATTTCTTTTTGCACAGGGGTCTTTGAACCAAACCCCCTGGTAAAATGACGGACTACTCGATCACATACAGGAGAAGAAAATTCGCTCTTATAAGAGTTCAGACGATCATAATATAAGCGATATTAGCAGAGTTAGTGAAGGAGAGAAAGAGAGTGCTGCATAGGAAGGAGCACCCTGTCTCGCCTGACAAACAGTGCCCCAGGCTACGATCTTTCAGCAAAGGGACATTCATTTATGATAAATAACATAGTTTTGGTTTATTAATATCCAAAAAGGACTATAAAATTCATACTAATCATGATTTATTAACACTGTCTTTGCAAAGAGAGTACACGTTCGAGTTTCACCTCTGACATTCGCTTGCTTTTACGTCTGTTTTTCTTTGTTTTGGCAAGTATTTCATCATGCCAAAGAGGAAAAGACACGTTCAAGTTTCACCTCTGACATTCGCTTGCTTTTACGTCTGTTTTTCTTTGTTTTGGCAAGTATTTCATCATGCCAAAGAGGAAAAGACAAGCAAAACATCTCGCTTACATAAGAAGAAGAAAATTCTCTATAATAAGAGTTCAGAAGATCATAATATCAGCGATATTAGCTGAATTAGTGAAGGAGAGAGAGTGTTGTGTAAGGAGTGCCCAGTCTTGCCTGACGCAGTGCCCAAGGCTACAATCTGAGCAAAGGGATCTTCATTATTACTAAATTGTGATGAATAACATAGTTTTGGTTTATTAATACCCAAAAAAGAATATAAAATTCATAGTGATCATCATTTTCTTAACACTGCCTTTGTAAAAATACAAAGAAAAACTTTGAACATTCATACCTCAAAACCTCCAAAGTCTATCTTCTCCCTTAGTTTTAAAGCTATAGCACTGAAATTTGGTATATAACTTAGAAAGACAAGATCAAACAATAAAATGAAGTCCTTTTTTCCAATATTGTCATTTAAAAAACATATTTTCCTGATTTATAGGGTTTATTTTTTTACCATAATGAAAAAATTCATATCTAGCAAAGAAGTTACTTTTAGAAAAAAACTCATTTGATTGGAGGTCTACATCAGGTCTATATATGTAGTAATCCCAGGTCTTAATATGAAGTATCAAGGAAGGAGATAGAATTTTTTTTTAAAATGGTAATTTTTGGGATAAACAGCACTGGCGTCACAAAACCAAAGGTCAGAGGCAAAAATCATATACAGTTTGGAGATGTCCCAAGTCACCTTATTAAATGGTATGAATGTCAAAGTCCTGTCCTTAAAAAATGGCATTAGCCGGCTAGCACCCTTAATAATTAGGACAATTCCAGCTCTAGTTCAGAAGATGATTTTTCAGAAGTGGTTGCTGTAGTTCTAGCAAGTCTATTAAATAAATCACCTACCATGACATACCATAGAAAAATACCTAAGCCTATTTTAAAACCTCTCAGGACATATGAAAGGAGACTAGCTCTACATAGTTGGCAAGATATTCCTGAAATCCCAAACCTGACGATTCCTTAATCTTCCACCAGATTATCGACTATGCCAGCTGACATACCTGCTACATCTGTAACTTTATCTTCTACAGTACTTGACTTGTGGGGAGCAGAACCTGCGACACCTGACATGATTGGAATCCTCACCTCTGAACCTGTAGCAACCACTTGATTAGTCAAGCAGGAAAGTATTACTCATGCTGTGGATGATCCGATCTCACGCCTTTAATGTCTGAGTCAACTGTCGAAACCTTAGTAGACCCTAGTATCCAGGACTCACCATTGTTAGAAGGGTCACCTCAGCCAGTTTAGACTTTGTCATTTAAGGATGGAGAGTTAGATCAACCATCGGACTCTTTGGATGTATCTGATATTTTGCTATCTAGTCAAGAAAAACATAAAGATTCTACTCCTTGTGCTAACTTGGCAAAGTACCTGGAACCAGACATTCCAGCTTGTGATAGCTCTGTAGCTGATTTTTCTGGTTTTGAAACCCCAGAGGAAAGTATTACCCGGAAGCTAGAATTACTAAGCAAATATTAAAACCTGAACAACCTAAGCCTAGGTCATCCTGAATAGCTAGAAGACGCTTGAGTCTTTCTCCTGTTTTGCAGGAGCTCAGTGAGGCATGTTCGACCATTCAGCAGAAAAGAGCCAAATCTCAAGCTACAGTTTTAATATTTAGGAGAAGAGTGGAAGAAGTCCACCTGCTATATGGTCTAGGGGCTCAGTTCCCCAATTACTTCATGTTATGCCTGAAAATTTTGAAAGGAAAGTAATTAAAGTCAATTAACCCTTAAACGCCGAAGCGGTAAAAATCAAAAATTCCCCCGAATGCCGGAAAAATATTATCACAAAATGATGTACGAATTCGTAATGCGCGGACGTAAAATAATGTTTTTTTCAAAAATTCACCGTAAATCTAAATATTGTTCTAGAGACTTCCAATTTGTTTCAAAATGAATACTAATGATTGAATATTACGATACTGTAAGAGTTTTAGCTTACAATTGCGTTTTTCGACCATTTCGGTAGAGTCAAAGTTGACCGAACGTGGTTTTTTTCTATTTACCGTGATTTATATGCAAATATTTCGAAAATGAGAAAAGCTACAACCTTCAAATATTTTTCCTTTTATTTTACATGAAATTGCGCACATTTTCATATATAAAACTCTATGAAATGCCTAATATGAAACGGAGCAAATTTTCCGAGAATTCGATGTACGCAATTTGGAGATTTATGGCAGAGAATCCGCGTGCGGAGGGAAGGAAAGTTTTTTTCATAAATTCACCATAAATCGAAATATTGTGCTAGATACTTCCAATTTGTTAAAAAATGAAGGTAAATGATTGAATATTACAAAAATATAAGAGTTTTAGCTTACAATTGCATTTTTCGACCATTTCGGTAGAGTCAAAGTTGACCGAACGTGGTTTTTTTTCTATTTACCGTGATTTATATGCAAATATTTCAAAAATGAGAAAAGCTGCAACCTTCGATTATTTTTCGTTGTATTCTACATGAAATTGCGCACATTTTCATATATAAAACTTTATGTAACGGCTAATTTAAAATGGTGCAAACATTACCACAATCGCACGTATGATTTTTTTCGGAAGAGTTACCGCGCGGACGTAAGGAAAAAGTTTTTTCATAAATTCACCATAAATCGAAATATTGTGCTAGAGACTTCCAATATGTTGCAAAATGAAGGTAAATGATTGAATATCACTACAATATAAGAGTTTTAGCTTACAATTGCGTTTTTTCGAGCATTCGGTAGAGTCAAAGTTTGACCCGAGGTTGAAATTTTGGCACTTATCGTTATTTTTTATATGGAAAAAAATAAATTTAAAAACTGATAAAAGTTACAATCATGAGTATTTTTTTGTTGTATTTTAAATGAAATTGCACACATTTTCATATATAATACTTCATGTAAAGGATAATTTAAAACGGCGCAAAAATTATGTCAAGGTGACGAAATAATTTTTGAGATGTGTCACTGATACTTTTTAGTGCGATAAGAAAGAAATTCGCGCTTGCGCGCCTGCGTAACGATTGTAAACAAAACAACGCCTTGATCCGAGAACTCCCAGCATCCCCCAAGGCGTGTAATTCAAAAGTTTTCGGCTGGTAGGCCTATAAGTATTTTTCCGCGAATTTTAAAAAAAACTCTTCTGGGCTCAGCTCGTGTCGGCCTATGAAAGTATCCTTAATATCATTCTTTCTAGGTAAAATTAATCTAAAATTACCAGAGAAAAACAAAATTAAGAAAATGTCAGTAAAACTGACTCGCTCACTCTATAAAAGAAGTGTCGGTATGAGAATATAGACGAGTGGGATCACTACCACGAGTCATTCACCATTTAGACCTTCCAACATAAAATCCCCACCAGAGAGAGCTGATACCAAAGGGTGATGCGGCCGCTACTACTACTACTACCGACGCCACGGACAGCAGCGCCCCTAGAGAGTCTCGTTTTCAGTGGCTAGGAATCCAATGGGATTTGTCTTCCCACAATCTGTCAATTCCGGTGGTTAAAAGAAAAGAAATAGTCAAGTCTGTGAAACAATTTCTCAAATGCAAACAAACATCAAGGAGAAACCAGGAAAGAATCCTAGGTTCTCTCCAGTTTGCCTCAGTGACAGACATCCTCCTGGAAAGCAAGAGGCTGAAAGATATAAAATCGAGTTTGGCGATCAAGAGCAAACACCAAATCTCGAGACAAGTTGTCAGTGATCCCACAGATCCTTCGCAACCAGCTCCGTTCACGGACAAAAGTGAAAAACCTTGCCAAATTAGTACCCCTTCAATATCCCCTTCCAGTGTTAACCATTCACACGGATGCCTCCCTGTCCGGGTGGGGGGGATATTCTCAATTCAAGCAAGTTCAGGGGACTTGGTCGGTTCAGTTCCGCCAGCTTCACATAAACGTCCTGGAAGCGATGGCAGTATTTCTTACCCTGAAGAGACTCCTTCCCCCGAAGAAGTCTCATCTAAGACTGGTTTTGGACAGTGCAGTAGTAGTACATTGCATCAACAGGGGAGGGTCCAAATCCAAACACGTGAATCATGTCATGATAGCCATTTTTGCACTAGCAGACTAAACACAGATGGCATCTGTCCGCCACTCACCTGGCGGGGGTAAGAAATGTGATAGCAGACGCCTTGTCCCGGTCAGTCCCTCTGGAATCAGAATGGTCTCTAGACGACGGGTCATTCCAGTGGATATGCCGGAGAGTCCCAGGTCTCCAAGTAGATCTCTTCGCCTCACAAGCGAACCACAAGCTCCCTTGCTATGTGGCCCCTAACCTGGACCCTCTGGCTTATGCCACGGACGCCCTGTCTTTAGATTGGAATCAGTGGAGGAAAATCTATGTTTGTCCTCCAGTGAATCTTCTTTGAAGGTCTTGAGCAAGCTGAGGACCTTCAAGGGACTAGTAGCACTGATTGCTCCAGACTGGCCAAAAAGCAAACTGGGTATCCTCTGCTTCTGGAATTGGGTCTTCGACCTCAACGGATTCCCAATCCCAAGCTGTCACAATCAGTACAAATGAGGACTGTGTTCGCTTCCTCAGGAATTCTTCAGACCCTAACTTTATGGACTTCATGAAGTTTGCGGCTAACAAAGATGCTAACATTGATCCACAAAAACATCCTCTTCCTAGAATCAGATAAAAGAGAGTCAACTATTAGACAATATGACTCAGCTGTTAAAAAATTAGCATCCTTCCTGAAAGAATCGAACACCACAACCATGACAGTTAACTTAGCTATATCCTTTTTCAGATCTTTGTTTGAAAAAGGCTTAGCAGCTAGCACTATTACTACTCATAAATCGGCTTTGAAGAAAATCTTTCAGTTGGGTTTCCAAATAGACCTAACAGATTCTTACTTTACATCTATTCCCAAAGCCTGTGCTAGACTTAGACCCTCTCAAAGGCCTACTGCAGTTTCATGGTTCTTAAATGATGTCCTCAAACTAGCCTCAGATACTGACAACTCATCTTGCACTTTTATAATGCTTTCTTAGAAAGACGTTATTTTTATTAAGCCTGGCTTCAGGAGCCAGAATTTCAGAACTGTCGGCTCTATCCAGAGATGCGGGTCATGTGGAATTCCTCCCCTCAGGAGAAGTTCTACTTTCACCGGATCGTAGCTTTTTAGCTAAAAATGAGGATCCCCTTGCAAGGTGGGCTCCTTGGAAGTCATCCACTTCCGCAAGATCCTTCTCTCTGCCCAGTATCAACTTTAAGAGCCTTTCTATCTCGTACATCCTCAAGATCCTCAGGTTCTCTCTGTATGAGAGAAAAAGGTGGCACTTTATCAGTAAAAGGAATCAGAAACAGATCCTTTACTCATTAAACAAGCCAATCCTGATTCATCCAAAAGCACATGACATCAGAGGAGTAGCCACCTCAATTATTACTTTCAACATATGAACTTTGAGGATCTTAAAAAGTATACTGGATGGAAATCACCGACAGTCTTTAAACGTCATTATCTAAAGGTCCTTGGAATCTTTAAAATTTTCCTGCAGTAGCAGCGGGAAACATTGTTTCTCCTGATACTGCATAGTAGTTGTAGTATAGATCCAGGTCTCCTTTCTACCTACCTCGTCCAACATGCCTCACCCTATTGCCATGCTACTCAGGAATACTCTAAGCCTTAGCCGCTAGAATAATATTGGTGGATTGTCCCTTTTTTTTGCTAGGGACATCCACATTATGTACATATAATGTACTTCAGTGTTTCTACCCTTATTTTTATGCTAGGGTAGAACACAATGTGTTTGTATATTTTGTAAATATCTTAATTAAGTGAATCACTCCTTGTTATTCGCCATTACATTATTATGTGTTTACTATGGTCTAATATAAGTTAATTTTTAAGTACTGTTTATATGGATTGCTTTCTTTATCATGCCATTGTATTAGGATAAGTTAGCTTTAAGTACTTTGTTTGTATACTGTAATGTCTCTGATTCACTTATTATATATCTCTTTTTTACTATTGGGTTTCATTTGTCCTTATTCCCCATCTTGTCTGTTTCTCTGGTATATTTTCATAGGCCGACACGAGCTGAGCCCAGAAAAGGGATTTTGACGAAGGAAAAATCTATTTCTGGGTGATTGGCTCGTGTCGCCCTATGAAACCCACCCTGTCTTCTTTTACCCACCCTGCAGGACAAGATGTTCATAGATTAAGGATGACCGCTAGGGGCGCTGCTGTCCGTGGCGTCGGTAGTAGTAGTAGTAGCGGCCGCATCACCCTTTGGTATCAGCTCTCTCTGGTGGGGATTTTATGTTGGAAGGTCTAAATGGTGAATGACTCGTGGTAGTGATCCCACTCGCCTATATTCTCATACCGACACTTCTTTTATAGAGTGAGCGAGTCAGTTTTACTGACATTTTCTTAATTTTGTTCTTCTCTGGTAATTTTAGATTAATTTTACCTAGAAAGAATGATATTAAGGATACTTTCATAGGGCGAAACGAGCCAATCACCCAGAAATAGATTTTTCCTTCGTCAAAATCCCTTTTTTGAGCCGACGTATGGTACGTCCATTCAGAAATCGGGGGAGATTTTGACTCGACGTTTAATACATCGATTCGGCGTTTAAGGGTTAATTGTCCCTTTCATAAATTATTTGAACTGAGAATGAAGTCCTTTGGAAAAAATTAAAACAATTTTTGTGCATTACTTGAAAATCTGATACATTAATAGGTTTTAGCCTGTTATGTATGGTACAGTGTATAGAATAAAAATTATTGCAATTTGTATATGTTCTGTAGGCTAAGATCCTTGTATGAATGCCTTGTTTATACATATTTTTTCTGTGAACTCTGAATGTATTTGTCTATAAATTTTGATATTACTGTATAATTTTGTTACCAGAATTTAGTATAATAGAATAGCTTTCAAAAAAGCCTCTACACCTAACCCTGGGAAATGTGAAGAACAAATAAATACAGTGGAACTGGTGAGGGGGAATGTAGTGACTCAAAAGACTTTTTGAATATTGATTCCTTTGTTTAATAAAGAACTTTTTATAATGAAGAATTTCACTTGTATAATAATACTCCCTTTGATTTAGAATATATCTTAGTTTTTTTAGAGAAAATAAATTACTTTATCCACTCTGATCTTCGTGATGTAATAAGCACACTAACAGACCAAATTTTACCACAACTTCAGTTTATGAGCGTACAGAAAATCCTAGGGGACTCTTGGACAAGTTTAATCCTGAAATCTAACCCAGAACATTGGGACTCTTCAAGCTGGTGCCCAGAAAACTGAAAACCGTCACGAGGATGCCGTGACCAGAACCTGTAGGAACTAGGCAACAGCTCTTTATGGCATCTTGTTAGTAGTCACATCATGGAGAATGAAATGACCACCTTTTACAAATCCAAATCCCTCTTACTCTTTGCTAATTGAGCATGTTGAGGTTAAAATTACACAGCTTTATCACATTGCAAGCAATAATGCAATTATTGTGAGGAAATTATGCAATTTATGGCAATTTCAGTACACAAAACAAAAGTTGACACCAACCTCTGCTTTTGCCAGTCGAAGAATGCTTGCACCCCTCAGAATAACACGACCAACCACACCAGGCTTTAAGGACTTTCCACCAAGATCCAGTCGCCTCCACAGGCTCTCATCAAAGGAAAGTCTTTTCCATCTTCTGCAAACCTGTGCGCATCTGGCCAACATAAACTTAGGTAACCAACGAAACACAGCAAGAATTACTTCGTCAGTCATCCTATTGAATTTGTCTGAAAAATTTAGTTGTGTTAGAACAAGGTTTGATACTATAGAATATCTAATGTAAGGTCAAGACCATTCTGAGGTCCTTTACAGATATATTCTTTCCGGGACTGACCCACATTAAACTCTCTACTGTACAAATACAGAATAAAGCCAGAAAATTTTTTTAAATCACAGCTACACTTTTTCATCAAGGTAAATGTATCAATAATTCATTGTAAATTTGATCCAAAAAGATGAAATTATAACATATATAAAAAAAGTTCTTTACCACATTGGGTGAGTTTGTTGACTAACAAATCTTTCTATAAAGATTTAACAGCAAAAGTTATTAGTACTGTTATACAAAGTATTTTATGCCAGTCTCATGAATTTCAGCTAATGATGTTTCACAATACAGTATACTATGTATTACTATACATGCTATTTTTTCATAAATTTTTCTACTTAATCAGTGATCTCCATTATTCATTCAAGATACGCTACAGTTAACATCATATATTAGGCTGACCATAAAAGTTACAAATAGCACACACATTCGTATTATCAGACTAATAATAAAAATTGCAAATTTAAGATAATTTGCATTTTCCCCTGATGTACAAAAAGGATATTTTTACACATGTAACTTACCAAGTAATTACCTGTAGCTGAAAAGCTCACTACCGCGTCAGTCAAATCTTACAATTTCGTGATGGGGCCACCATCGCTAGTGTAGGTGTTAGGACCCGCCCACTTTCGGGACCGATAGGTACAAAAGTGCAGAGAGAACCAATTTGTTTTCTACCATTGAAACAATGATTGTCATTTCCTTATCTCGTAAGAGATCTGCTGCAGGTGAAAACTGTTTCTGGTTGGTGTTCATCTTAACCTGTAGAGGCATGGCAGTTGAGCTGTGGGATGCCCCTACTGAAGTGGGAGCCTTGCAGCAGAGGATAGGCTTGATCACTGGCAAAATATACACAAGTGCCCTTGTCCTGGGCACAGTACCAATATAAAAAAAACACCAGACAATGGTATCACCTATACTGGCTCCCCCAAAATTCGACACCTTACTTCAAGGTGAAGAGATAGTGGGAGAAATTCTTATGTTTCCTTCCCCAATACCATGCCAGTCACAGATAATGGCCCCAAAGTACTGCAATTAAAAACACAGATAATGGCCCCAAAGTACTGCAATTAAAAACACAGATAATGGCCCCAAAGTACTGCAATTAAAACCAGAAGCAGGTGAAAACTGCTTTATGGTAGGAGTTCATCTTAACCCTTAAACGCCTATTGGACGTATTTTACGTTGAGATAAATTGTCTGTTGGGTGCCGACTGGACGTAATTTACGTCGACATAGAAAAGTTTTTTTTAAATTCGCGGAAAAATACTTATAGGCCTACCAGCCGAAAACTTTTGAATCACGGGCCTTGGGGGATGCTGGGAGTTCACGGATCAAGGTGTTTTGTTTACAATCGTTACGCAGGCGAGCAAGCGCGAATTTCTTTCTTATCGCTCTAAAAAGTATCAGTGACACATCTCAGAATTTATTTCGTCACATTGACATAATTTTTGCACCATTTTTAATTAGCCGTTACATTGAGTATTATATATGAAAATGTGCGCAATTTCATGTAGAATACAACAATAAAATACTCATGATTGTAGCTTTTATCAGTTTTGAAATATTTTCATATAAATGACGATAAGTGCACAAATTTCAACCTTCGGTCAACTTTGACGCTACCGAAATGGTCGAAAAACGCAATTGTAAGCTAAAACTCTTATATTCTAGTAATATTATATCATTTACCTTCATTTTGCAACATATTGGAAGTCTCTAGCACAATATTTCGATTTATGGTGAATTTATGATAAAAACTTTTTTCTTATGTCCGCGCGGTAACTTTCGAAAAAATCATATGTGCAATTGTCGTAATGTTTGCACCATTTTAAAATTGCTCTTTTTTCAAAATATCTAGAAACTTCCAAATAGCAAGATGTGATGCACCAACCAATTCGCTGAATGAACGATGCCAACCTTCACAACAATTGTTTGTTTTAGAGGCACCTTGCCTGGCAACGTCGAAGCAATTCCATAAAATATGATCATATCGAGGAGGTCGATGTCCTGAGTGACGGTTCGGGCGTCCAATCCAGTTATCCTCCACATAATCTAAAACAGGCTGTGCATTTTTAGGATAATCATTATTGTCAATTAGGAATTCTAATGTGCCAACTACATCTAAGATAGGCAGAATGCAACTGAAGTAATCATGCGCATTTTTAATGCAAAATCTCCATCACTGTCAAACAACTGTTGTAGGCCATTCCTTTGATTAGACCAAAATATACATTGTGAAAAATGAAATAGACAACCTTTATGAATTGAATTGGGAAAAACTGATCTAAAAGCATTAATTGCAGCGCATTCAAAATCGGCCTTTATTTGTCAAGCTGACAATGTTGGCTCTAAGGTTTTTAGTTCTAGTAAAAGCTTCTCGTAACTCTCTTCGGTTTATTTAGCCATTAAAACATAAACATGAGGCAAAACATCGCCATTCATTATGCCATAAATAGTGTACAGCTGTCTGAATAAAGGGGGTGTTGTTTGGAAAGTACCATCTGCATACCATTTATCTGCACTGGCTAATACCTGTAAATTTCTTTGAGTTGAAAATATAATAATTCGGTCTAGTCCATCATTGCTGTCAAAAAGAAGAAAGGGTTGATTTGCATGTGTTACCGTGTAGTCTGGAGGTATATTTAAAGCAACAGCTTGTGATACTCCAATGTATGCCTGGGTTGCGATGCAATGAGTAGTTTCCTGTTGAAATAGCTTTTTCTTTTGCGGCATTTATAACTTTAGTAGCTTTAACACGAGCATCATTGCCTGCATGATTGTGTTCTCCAACTCGTTTTGTGATAGATTCTTGATTTGTATGAACTCTACCCGGCACTTAGTTGTATAAACCTGATCACATTTCCAAATGGTATTTTCACCAGTTGTTCTCTCTCTCTCTCTCACAAATAGACTACCATTATCAATGAGCTTTTTCTTATTTCTTGAGCTTAAGGGGGCTGGTCGACTAATGCCATTCTTTAAGGACAGGACTTTGATACTCATACCACTTCATAAGGTGACTTGGGACATCTCCAAACCGTATATGATTTTCGCCTCTGACCTTTGGTTTTGTGACGCCAGGGCAATCTATTCCGAAAATAACCATTTTTCAAATTCTATCTCCTTCCTTCATATTTAATATTAAGACCTGGGATTCTACCATATATTAGACCTGATGTAGACCTCAATCAAATAAGGAGTTTTTTCTAAAAGTCATTTTTTTTCTTGCTAGATAGGAATTTTTCATTATGGTAAAAAAATAAACCCTATAAATTAGGAAAACAAAATTTATATATGTAAAAAAAAATGAAACAAAAATTGGAAAAAAGGGCTTTATTTGATTGTTCTATAATGTATTTCTGAGTTATATACCAAATTCCAATGTTATAGCTTCAAAACTAAGTGAGAAGATAGATTTTAAAGGTCAATAACTATAGTTTTGAGATACAGGCATTCAAAGTTTTTCTTCGTATTTTTATAACGAAAAAGTTATTAAATAATGATTATTATGAATGTATATTTCTTTTTTGTGTATTAATAAACCAAAACTATTTTATTTACCATAATTTAATCATAAATGATGATCCATTTGCTCATATATCGTAGCTTGGGGCACTGCGTGAGGCAAGGCGGGGCACTCCTTCCTATGCAACTCTCTCTCTCTCCTTCACTAACTCGGCTTATTACGGCGAATTTTCTTCTTCTGTATGTTAGCTAGATGTTTTCCTAGTATTTTCCGTTTTTGGCATGATGAAATTCTTACCGAAACAAAAATAAACAAACGTAAATGCAAGAGAATGTCAAGAGGTGAAATTCGAAGTTGTACTCTCTTTTTACAAAGTCAATGTTAATAAATCATGATTATTATGAATTTCATATTCCATTTTGGGTATTAATAAACCAAAACTATGTTATTTATCATAAATTAAGATCCCTTTGCTCAAAGATCGTAGCCTGGGGGACAGTGTGACGTGTGCTTCAGGCATTTACTTACTACGCAACCCTCCCTCTCTCTCTTCAATAACTACGCTAATATCGCATATATCATGATATTCTGTAATCATATTAGAGCGAATTTTCTTTGTCTTTATGGTAGCGAGATGTTTTCCTTGTCTTTTCCTCATTGGCATGATGAAATTCTTGCCGAAACATAGATAAACATATGTAAAAGCAAGCGAATGTCAGAGGTGAAACTCGAACGTGAAGTCTACTTGAAGTCTGTGCTAGCACTGAATCATGGTTCAACTTGATACTCCCCTCTGCGACCCACAGAATCTCTACAGATGCCATTTCTCACAATTTCTTTCACAATAATTATCAAAATTTACGATAACAGAAGAGATATTGTAATTTCTTGTACGGATCAATGTTTTAAGCTTATTGAGTTATGTTTACTAATTACCCTGTAACTACGAAAGAAAGAGGAATTTTGACGAAATATTTCTACGTATTCTCAATTGCCATATGAGGCTCCATGAATTTTTTCATGACTGCATTTTTCGCCCTATACCCCCATATAAGTGTTCCGGCAGGCTAATGCCATTTTTTAAGGACAGGACTTTAATATTCATACCACTTCATAAGGTGACTTGGGACATCTCCAAACCGCATATGATTTTCGCCTCTGACCTTCGGTTTTGTGACGCCAGGGCGATTTATCCCGAAAATAACCATTTTTCAAATTCTATCTCCTCCCTTGATACTTAATATTAAGACCTAGGATTACTACCATATATAGACTTGATGTAGACCTCCAATCAAATGAGGAGTTTTTTTTCTAAAAGTCATTTTTTTGCTAGATATGAATTTTTCAATACGGTAAAAAAATAAACCCTATAAATCAGGAGAAAAAAAATTATAAAATAAAGACGGAAACAAAAATTGGGAAAAGGAGGGCTCTATTTTGATTGTTCATATAATGTCTTTCTGAGTTATATACCAAATTCCAATGTTATAGCTTTAAAACACTAAGTGAGAAGATAGATTTTGAAGGTCAATAACAATAGTTTTGAGATACGGGCGTTCAAAGTTTTCCTTCGTATTTCTATAAAGACAATGTTAATAAATAATAATAATTATTAATGTATATTTGTTTTTTGTGTATTAATAAACCAAAACTATTTTATTTATCATAATTTAATCATAAATGATGATCCCTTTGCTCATATATCGTAGCCTGGGGCACTGCTTGAGGCAAGATGGGGCACTCCTTCCTACGCAACTCTCTCTCCCCCCTTCACTAACTCGGCTTATTACAGCGAATTTTCTTCTTCTGTACGTTAGTGAGATGTTTTCCTTGTATTTTCCTCTTTGGCATGATGAAATTCTTGCCGAAACAAAGATAAACAAACGTAAATGCAAGAGAATGTCAGAGGTGAAACTCGAAGGTGTACTCTCTTTTTAAAGACAATTTAATAAATCATGATTACGTATTATGAATTTCATATTCCATTTTGGGTATTAAAAAACCAAAAACTTTGTTATTTATCATAAATGAAGATCTCTTTGCTCAAAGCTCGTAGCCTTGGGCACAGTGTGACGAGTGCTGTCAGGCAAGACGGGGGCGTTACTACGCAACCCTCCCCTCTCTCTTCACTACCTATGCATATATTATGATATTCTGTAATAATACTTGAGCGATTTTTCTTCGTCTGTATGTTAGCGAGATGTTTTCCTTGTCTTTTCCTCATTGGCATGATGAAATTCTTGCCAAAACATACATAAACATACGTAAAAGCAAGCGAATGTCAGAGGTGAAATCGAACGTGTAGACTACTTGAAGTTTGTGCTCGCACTGATGGTTGGACTTGGTATCTGACTGAAGTGAAGTCTCCCTTCTCGACTCGGGGCATGTCTACAGATGCCATTTCTCCCAATTTCTTTGACAATAATTATCAAAATTTATGATATTAGAAGAAATATTGCATTTTCTTGTACGGATCAATGTTTTAGGCTTATTGAGTTACGTTAACACAGCTACGAAAGTAAGAGGAATTTTGACGAAATATTTCGTATACGTATTCTCAATTGCCATATGAAGCTCCATGAATTTTTTCATGAGTTTGCATTTTTCGTCCTATAACACCATATACAGGCGGTCCCTGGGTTACGACGGGGGTTCCATTCTTAAGACTCGTCGTAACCCAAAAATCGTCGTAAGCCGGAACGGCATTCTTGAAAACATGTCCACAGGGAAAATTTCACTACTAATTTGCAATTTTTCTTACGGCCGTATCTCTAAAATTATGACTAATTTACTTTTTTCATGTGCAACACTGTGTATTCACAAATTACTGTATATTTTCATTAAAAAAAATAAAACACAAGAGAGAGAGAGAGAGAGAGAGAGAGAGAGAGAGAGAGAGAGAGAGAGAGAGAGAGAGAGAGAAAAAACTCCTTACGGTTTCAATAGATTGAAATGAATGTCTGTAGGCAACTTTTTCCCCCTCCCATAAATACATATATTTCTCCAGAGAAGGGAGAAAGAGAGGACTGTGCAATTATGTTTGTCTGTCTATCAATTCTTTTGCTGAGAGCGAGAGAGATAAAAGGAAGAAATAGAAACACCAAATGTATGACAAGTATCTTGTGGAGAGAGAGAGAGAGAGAGAGAGAGTTGTCCTTACAGTATTTAAAAGAGAGAAATGGAATGATTATTGTATTTAAAATACTCAGATATGAATTTTGTACTTACAGTTAATAAGTATTATTATTGGAAAATATTAATGATAAACTTATTACATACATGTCCATGAAAATGATCTCATCTCAGTAAGAGAGAGAGAGAGAGAGGAGAGAGAGAGAGAGAGAGAGAGAGAGAGAGAGAGAGAGAGAGAGAGATTACATAAAACCATTAAATTCGTTGACCATTGTATGGCATAAAGCTCCAAGTTCACTTCAAGTGAGGTTAGGGAATTGATACAGAAAAAGACAAAGGGAAGAATTTTCTTTTGAAATTAGTTATCGTATTATTACTTCTTCTATTATTATTATTAGTATTATTATTTGAAAATATAATAAACACGTGCATCTACCATAAAAATTCTCTAATCTCAGTAAGAAAGAGGAATTATCCTTACAAGTGAAATGGAAATGTCATTTTCATCTCTTTAAAATACGACCATTATGACTTTTGTAATTAAAGTTTTATTATTATTATTATTATTATTATTAAATAACTGAAATTATCAATAAACATTTTATGTACAAGAACCATAAAAATTCTTTCATCTCGGTAAAAGAGAGAGAGAGTGTTTTTTATCTCTCTCTGTTCTCTCAAAAAATACTTATAACGCTTCCAGCGAAAAGAGAGGAGGAGTTACCACTATGACACATTATTATCTTGTGTGGCAAGAGAGAGAGAGAGAGAGAGAGAGAGAGAGAGAGAGAGGAGAGAGAGAGAGAGAGAGAGAGAATTAACCTTAATTAAAAGTGACATGGATAGATAAGTATGTATTGTATTTCTTTAAAATACTAACACATGAATTTTGTAATTACAGTTATTATTATTATTATTATTTGAAAGTATTAAAAACAAATAGTACAAGTACATAAAAAATCTCAAGTCTCAGTAAATGAGAGAGAGAGAGAGAGAGAGAGAGAGAGAGAGAGAGCGAGAGAGTTGAGAGAGAGAGAGAGAGAGAGAGAGGGGGGGGGGGGGGGGGGGGGGGAAATTTCAGGACCACGTGATTGCAACACTGCAGCTCTTCCCCCTCCTGGCTGTCACAGAAAACTTGATATATCTGACAGTTTTAGTACCTGGATCTCGAGGAAAAGGTTACAGAGAAGACTGGGATTTCCTTTCATTCTTCCATAATTTTCTAAATATAAGCTAAAATCTTACTAATTCACTATGGTATTTTCTTTAATGAATTGATATTATTGCTGTATAAATTATTAAAATTTAATATTTGAAAATAGTAAAATCATTTATTTATCATACAAAAAAACATACATCTTTGTAGTAGAGAGAGAGAGAGAGAGAGAGAGAGAGAGAGAGAGAGAGAGAGAGAGAGAATTATTATTTTTATGGAGATACCGAGTTACTGACAGCTATAATGAAACATTACGTAACGTAATATTAAAACAGAAGAAGAATTCTAAAAAATACATACGTATTTGTTGGCTTCATGATTGCAGTCTGATTTATTTTATATTTTATGAAATGTATTTAGTCATGAAAATAAACATCAAAATACACTAATTATTGATTATTTTTGTCGGAAAATACAAAGAGAGAGAGAGAGAGAGAGAGAGAGAGAGAGAGAGAGAGAGAGAGAGAGAGAGAGAGAGAGAGAGAGACTGTGCTAAACTATAAAGGATTCTTATCATAGTATGCGTTTTCTAAAAGCGTCGTAAACTCGGAGCGTCGGAAGCGTCAGCGTCGTAACCTCGGAACAAGCGTCATAACCAAGGGCGGATTTTTAAATGAATATTTAAGAAAAAGCATCGTAACCTCGGAACGTCGTAAGCCGGACCCGTCGTAACCCGGGGACCGCCTGTATAGGGGTTCCAGCCGGCCCCCTTAAGACGTATTGAAGAGCCATTTTGAGGGCTAAAACTAAAACTGAATAAAACTGTAAGTAACAATTTCTTATATAGGAAAAGTAGTAGACGTGGCTTGAGCAAAAAACAGGTTGTTTAGAAATAATAAACTATCGCCCTATTGAACTATTGCTCTAAAATTACCTTGCAATGGGCAAAAAGCAGCTTGATAAGAACTATTGAACTATATAGTGGTTAGGGATTGAGTAGACAGTGCTTGATGGAACCTTCTGAAGTGGGGCTGTCTGAGTAGATCTGTTTTCTGAGGAAGTATCCTTGGCCAATCCACCAGTAGGACTAAAAGATCTGGGAACCATTCCTGCGCTGTCCAGAAGGGAACAATTTGAGTCATCGAAACGTTGTGGTGTGTTCTGAATTTGTTGACTACTTCTCTCACCATCTTGAATGGAGGAAAAGTGTACAAGTCCTGGTTCGACTAGTCCATAAGCATTGCATTCGTCGCCAATGCTTTCAGGTCTGGGGCTGGTGAACAGTAAAGGGGAAGACCATGGTTTCTTGCTGTGGCAAATAGATCTATCATCGGTTTTCCCCAGTTTCCACAATTCAAGGCATACCACTGGGTTCATCATCCATTCTGTGTGAAGGACCTGCTTCCTTCGGCTTAGTTCGTCCACCAGTACATTAAATTTCCCCTGAACAAACCTTGTTATTAACCCATAAACACCGAGCCGGTATTTCCGAAAGTGTCTCCCGTATGACGGCAGCGTGTGCGAGTGAGTGCTGAAGCAGAAATTTTTTTCAAAAAATCACAGCACGCTTAATTTTCAAGATTAAGAGTTCATTTTTGGCTTCTTTTTTTGTCATTGCCTGAAGTTTAGTATGCAACCATCAGAAATGAAAAAAAATATCATCCAATATAAATATTGGAATATGACCGTGCAAAAAAAATTTCATATATAATTGTATACAAATCGAGCTGTGAGCAAAACGGTTATAGCTAATGTGTTAATTATTTTTTTTTTTGTATTTTACACTAAATTGCAATGATTATGATATATAACAAATTGTAAAGCGATCAAAGCAACACAGAGAATATGATGCATGAATTCATAACGTGGGGACGTAAAAAAAAAAGTAGTTTTCAAAAATTCACCATAAATTGAAATGCATGAATTCATAACACGCGGGCGTAAAAAAAAAGTTGTTTTCAAAAATTCACCATAAATCGAAATATTGTGCTAGAGAGCTAGAGACTTCCAGTTTATTGCAAAATGAGGGTAATTGATTGAATACTACTAGAATGTAAGTGTTGTAGCTTACAATTGCAGTTTTCGACCATTTCGGTCAAGTTAAAGTTGACCGAAGGCCAAATTTTTTATATTTATCGTTATTTATATGAAAATATTTCAAAACTGATAAAAGCTACAACCATGGGTTGTTGTTTGTTGTATTCTACATGAAATTGCACACATTTTTATATATAAAACTTTATGTAACGGCTAATATAAAATGGTGCAAACATCACGACAATCGGACGAAAAAATTTCTGATTTTTTCGGAAGAGTTACCGTGCGGACACAAGGAAAGTTTTTTTCCTAAATTCACCAAAAATCGAAATATTGTGCTAGAGACTTCCAATTTGTTGCAAAATGAAGGTAAATGATTGAATGTTAATAGAATGTAAGAGTTTTAGGTTGAGTCAAAGTTGACCGAAGGTTGATATTTTGGCACTTATTGTGATTTATATGAAAATATTTCATAACTGATAAAAGCTACAACCATGGGTTGTTTTTCGTTGTATTCTACACAAAATTGCGCAGATTTTCATATATAAAACTTTATGTAACAGGTAATATAAAATGGTGCAAACATTACAACAATCGGATGAAAAAATTTCTGATTTTTTCGGCAGTTACCGCGTGTACATAGGAAAAATGTTCAAAAATTCACCATAAACCAAAATATTGTGCTAGAGACTTCAAATTTGTTGCAAAATGAAGGTAAATGATTGAATATTACTAGAATGTAAGAGTTTTAGCTTACAATTGCGGTTTTCGACCATTTCAGTCGAGTCAAAGTTGATCGAAGGCCAAATTTTTTCTAGTTATCGTTATTTATATGAAAATATTTCAAAACTGATAAAAGCTACAACCATGGGTTGTTTTTTGTTGTATTCTACATGAAATTGCACACATTCTCATATATAAAACCTTATGTAACGGATAATAAAAAACGGTATAAATATTACGACAATCGGACGAAAAAATTTCTGATTTTTTCGGAAGTTACCACGCGGATGTAAAGAAAGTTTTTTTTAAAAATTCAACAAGAATCGAAATATTGTGCTAGAGACTTCCAATTTGTTGCAAAATAAAGGTAAATGATTGAATATTACTAGAATGTACAAGTTTTAGCTTACAATTACGTTTTTCGACCATTTCGGTCAAGTTAAAAGTTGACCGAAGGTTGATATTTTGGCACTTATTGTAATTTATATGAAAATATTCCAAAACTGATAAAAGCTACAACCATGGGTTGTTTTGTGTTGTATTCTACATGAAATTGCGCACATTTCCATATATAAAACTTTATGTAACGGCTAATATAAAATGGTGCAAACATTACGACAATCGGACGAAAAAATTTATGATTTTTTCGGAAGAGTTACTGCGCAGACGTAAGGAAAAAGTTTTTTCATAAATTCACCATAAATCGAAATATTGTGCTAGAGACTTCCAATTTGTTGTAAAATGAAGGTAAATGATTGAATATTACTAGAATATAAGAGTTTTAGCTTACAATTGAGTTTTTCGACCATTTTGGTAAGTCAAATTTGACCGAAGCTACAACCATGAGATATTTTTTGTTGTATTCTACATGAAATTGCGCACATTTTCATATATTAAACTCTATGTAACAGCTAATATAAAATGGTGCAAAAATTATGTCAAAGTGACAAAATAATTTGAGATGTATCGCTGATGCTTTTTAGTGCGAGAAGAAAGAAATTTGCGCTTGCACGCCTGGGTAATGATTGTAAACAAAACAACAGCTTGATCCGTGAACTCCCACCATCCCTCAAGGTGCGTGATTCAAACGTTTTTGCCCAGTAGGCCTATAACTATTTTTCTGCGAATTTTTTAAAAAACTTTTTTGAGTTGACGTTTCATACGTCAATTTGGCATCCAACAGACAATTTTCGTAGACGTTTAATATGTCCAATAGGTGTTTAAGGGTTAATGTAGTCTGATTCTAATTCGCTCATAACAGCAGGGTTCTTGCCATCTTGCAAAGAGATAAGGAGTGTGTCCATCCTTGTCTCCTCATGTACAAGAGCGCTGTCGTGCTGTCCGAATGTATCGCCACTACTTTGTTGCGAACTTTGTCCGCAAAGTTTAACAATACCCAGTGGATGGCAGTCAATGCCTTCTGATTTATATACCACTGTTTTTGTTGGCCATTCCAAATGCCTGATACTTCTCTCTCTCTCTCTCTCTCATCTCTCCGTCTCTCTCTCTCTCTCTCTCATCTCTCTCTCTCTCTCCCCCCCCCCCCCCCGCTCTCCAACCTTGATCTGATGCATCTGGAAAGAACACTAGGTTGGGGCTCAGCAGGAGGAAAGATCTCCCTTCTACAAGCCTGTCTCTTAATTTCCACCAATGCAGGTCCTCCTTTATTTCTTGTGATTTAAGGAACATAAAAGAGTCTCGAAACTTCTTTCTGTTCCAGTTCGCCATGAGGAAGGACTGTAGATTCCTCATATGAAGTCTCCCTAGTGTCACAAACTGTTCTATTGAGGATAATGTCCCCAAAAGACTCATCCATTCCTTCGCAGAGCATTCCTGAAGAACTAGAACTTTCTCTACCTTCTGTAGGCATGACTCGATTCTTTGTGGGGATGGAAAAGCCCGAAAACTTACCGAGTTCATCCTCATCCCCAAATATAGACTAGTTCCTGACAGGGGAGTAACTGTGACTTTTGCCAGTTTATTAATAGTCCTAACTCATGAGTTAAAGTCAGAGTTTTCTGAAGGTCCTCCATGCACCTCTCCTTTGTTTGTGACCAGTGAAGGCAATCGTCCAAATAAAGGGATATCCTTATCCCAACTAGATGTAACCATGTCACATTGGGAGCTAGCACTCGAGTGAACACTTGTGGGGTGGTCGACAGCCCGAAACACAGCGCTCTGAACTGGTATATTTTGTTCCTGAAGACAAATCGCAGAGACCTCTGAGTTTTGGTGCATTGGAATGTGAAAATATGTGTCCCCCATATCGATGGAGATCATCCAATCCCCCTGACGGACTGATGAAAGGACTGACAGATTTGTCTCCATCTTGAACCTTGTCTTCTGTACATATTGGTTCAGAGTACTTACGTCCAACACGGGTCTCCATCCCTCGATGACTTGGGGGCTACGAAAAGACGATTGTAAAAATCTGGGGTTAGTGGCTCTTCTACTAACTCTATTGCTTTCTTTTGCAAGAGGGACAAAACGTCTTCCATAAGGGTGATGAATTTCTTTGAACTTTCTGAGTAAGCTCTCAAAGCTATCGGAGAGCCTGATAATGGTACTTTCTCTTGAAAGGAACATCGTACCCCTTCTCTTAAAACTTTTATGATCCAAGATTTCACCCTTCTTGCTTCCCATTCTTCCCAAAATTGAAGGAGTCTCGCTCCTACTGGTGCAAGAAGGACTGATACATTACTTCTTGGTCGAGGGTTTGATCTTGGACTTTTTAATAGATCTAATGATGAAGCGTGCTCTACCTCTTGATCTAGGGAAATATCTACCGAAAGGGTTGTCTTCATATGGCTGGCGGGGGACGTACACTGGGAATATTTTCCGAAGTATGTTTACCAGACTGCGAGAGAAGGTCCTGTGTTGCCTTCTTTTGCAATTCCAAGGCAACTAGCACTACTGTCTCCTCTAGAAATAGGTGCTTCTCATCCAAAGGCGAATACAGTAAGGCAGACTTCTGAGTATAAGAAACTCCTCTAGATGTAAAAGAACAACAAAGTTCTCTCTTCTTTAGGATGCCTAATGTGAAGAGAGGCTAGTTCCGAGGATCAGTTTCTAATACCCTTATCTAAACAGGAGATAACTCCCGAAATGTCTGCAAAGGCTTCATCGTCCAACAAGGAATAATTTATGTCCCAAAGCTCCCACTGTCCACTCCAGGAAACTTATCACTTCAAATACCCTAAAGATATTTTTAATTAGGTGATCCAATTCTGATGAAGTAAACATGATCTTGGCTGAGCTGAAAGCTGATCTTCTCATCGAGTCAATAAGACCAGAGAAGTCTCCCTGTGTGGAGGCAGAAACACCCAAAGGGAGGGCTTCTCCAGTTTCATAACATAGATGTCTTCTCGTTGAAAGATGAGAAGGAGGAAAACTGACGTTAACTTTCCCGATACCTCTTATCCTCAAGCCAAAGGTTAATTTCCTTTAAGGCCTTTCAAGCTGAAAAGAACAGTACTAGTTTGGGTAATTTTGTCGAGTCTCCATGGTTGTCTCTCATGTAGGAAGACACTGGCAAGGCTTTGTATGCAGTGAGACAACTCTTTATCCTCCTCTTCTCCCCTCCCTCCTTCTTCGGCTGAAGAAATAGGTGATAAGTTCTCTAGAGGTTGAACCGGGGGCAACACAGACTGAATAAGGCCCAAAATGCTGTCTAACTTGTTCTGGATGGCTGAAATGGAAGGATCGGGGGCAGCCATCGCATGATATCATGTCAGTAAGAATGAAGCTGAAACTGATGACACAGAGTGTCTGAGAGCTTCATACTGGTCAATCTGTGCACCTAGTTGCATGTGCACCTGTGAATGCTCAGGTGCCAATGGGCACTTGGGTGTCAATGGATGTCCTGGCACCAATGGATGCTTGGGCGCTAGTGGACGTTCAGGCGCTAAGGACGCTCTGACGCAATTGTATTCCTGGGCGCCAATGGACGCTCAGGAGCCAAAGGTTGCTCTAGCGCCAACGTGGAAATTTCGGCGCCAATGGCCGCTCTGGCGTGCAGGCAAACTGTGGCGCCAGTGGGCGCTCGGGAGTCGGCAGGCTCTTGCCTGCCCCCAACTTCTCTTGAATTACTGTCGGTTCCAGTGCTGTAGAAATCCTCTGTGCCGATGGGCGCTCATACTCAGAACGCGGAATCTGTATCCCAGGAGTCTTGTGAATTACAGGCGAGACTGGTGGGAGCATTACTTGTCCTTCAGCATTAGAAGTATGAACAGGTGCTGATGAAATCTCTGGAAGCTTGCTCTTCCCGTACTCTTGACCTCAAAAGTCTGCCAGAGGAAGACCTTCTAGATGACGACTTAGACTTTGGATGAAATCCTCTCAATATGATGTTCCTCTCCTCCCGTATCCTGAGAGAATCTCTCTGGAGAGTCCCAAAGACTACACGAAGGCTGTTCTTTTTGGAAAAGACTAGCCTTTTTGCAGGGGGCTGGAAAGAGAGACAACTTACGAGCCCTCCTTTTTAATGGATGGGACTCGTCATGGAAATGCCACTGGCACCTGGGAGAGGACTCCCTGGAACTGGAAGCACTAGACGAAAGCGGCACTCCTTTAGAGATTCCTCTCCAGTGGCGTTCTGTTGCGATCTGGGATTTGTCAACAGAATCTTCTGAGGGGGCAACTGCTCGTGGGCAGACACAACTGACCTCCCTTGGGCTTCCAGTATGCCTCCTCCCAGGTTCTGGAGTTTGACAGGGACCTTTGCCTAGGAGAATCAGTGGGCAGAACAGCCACCTCCTCCACAACACTAGCACTTGTACTCACTTCACCACTTACCTTGTCCATTAGGGTTTTCACGAACACCCCTAATTTCTCCATTGCTTGAAGCATGATCGAAATTTTTTTTTCTACTCTTCCCTTTAAATTGGCCACAACATCAGGTATGGGTGAGAGAGAGCAAAGATTAGGGCTAGGAATGACAGGTGATGGGGAAGGTTCAGAAAGAGACAAGTTATCATTAGACTTCCTGACTAACTAAGCTTTTAGCTTTAGTTCTAGAAGCCGCTTTTCTCTTTTTATCTCTATCTAACTTATTTGTGGAACTAGTTAAGATCTTCCAAGTTTTTTTTTATATAAATTAATACATTTTCCACATGTTTGTTCTGGCATACAAGTCTGTCCCCTACAACCTGTTCAAATTGAATGTGGATCATTACAAGCTTTAGAGATCCTAGTATTGCAGCCTTTACTGCAATACCTAATCCAGTTGAAATAGTGTCTGACATATTTGTAGACCAACTCCTTTTTAATTCCGTGCAAATTTTAACTATTTATCTGTTTTCCTAAATAGCTAATATCGCCAAAAAACAAAAGCTACCAATATTTAATAGCACTTTACCAAATAACTCCAACAATGAGCAACGGTACAGAATTCCAAAAATTCCTCTGACTACTGAACTGTGTTAACAGTACCAGCCAGCAGATAAAACTGACTTTCGTACGGAGTTGGTTCCTCACTCCACCGATACTGGGCGGTTGGGTATCACCTGAACAAAACAAATTTGCACTACAGCGAATTTCAAAAATTCTAGCTGGCAACGGTTTAGAAACTATAGCTATGCAACTACTTGGTAAGTTGCATACATAAAATGGGGCTATGAGAGTCATAGTTGGGTTGTAGTAGCTTTGAAAATTGTTTACCACTTCCCTAATTATATTGAAGGGTGGAAAAGCATACAGATGAAGATTAGACCATTCTCACAGAATGGTGTCTATTGCCCATGCTACAATATCCAGGGCTGAAGAGCAAAAGAGAGCCAGACAATGGTTCTTGGAGGTGACAAACAGATTTAAAAGTTGGTTTATCCCAGATTCCAAA